>NC_139041.1:2552928-2894387 GCF_964662115.1 Mustela nivalis
CAGGAGTTGTGTCATCTATTAGGAGGAGCACCAGTACGTCCATGCAACTAAAGCATCCGTGCATACTCTGTCAAAAACGGATGATGGATGATAGGCAGGCATTTTCAACAGAACAGCAACAAACATCAACATCAATTCAGAGGAAAACAATGTGGCCCTCTCAAAACCAAAGGAAGTTCAGGGAGAACAAGAAAGAATTATATTGTTTATTATCTTTCCTTATTGAAATGACATGGGTGTGTTTCCTAAAATGTCCTTCTTTGAATTGGGTCTTTATCCTTGTGAATTAGAGTTTACCCGCTTCTTCCATCTCTGGATTTGATGAGTGGACATCACAATGCCTTCACTAAATACCTAGAAGAATGGCCCAGGAAAATGACTTGACTTGGCCTACTGTGTGTTGGCAGGGGTTGTATTACTGCCTCAAATGCTTCCGTCTCTACAAGAGGGCTGAGATTTTGTAGGTTTCCTGATCTAATCTAGGAAGTTTCTATGTGTCTGCGAATTTATCCTTTTCTCTCAGTTCTTGGATTTGCTTGCATGAATGTGTGGATGTGCCTCTTCGGTTATTCTTTGTTCCTTGCTAGCAGTTGTCATGTGGTTTCATACTTGCAGCTGTGTGCTTGTCTCCCTGTTTTATCCCGTAATGGTTTCTGCGGGTTGTTTGTGTTGTCAAAACTCAAGTGTGAGATCTCATGATTTTTTTCCGATTGGTTTGTTTGTATATCCTTAATTTTGATAATCACATGTATGATTTCAATTTTTCTGTTACCTTGGAGTTCGGTTTTTCTTCATCTTGTTCCTTCAGTCATCCTTTTAGGTGGCTTTATTTCTCGGTGTTTTTAAATTTTGGCAATGCATGCATTTATCCATATATGGTTTCCCCATAAAACGTTTTGGCATCATCCTCTAAGTTTCTTAGAATTCCTTCGTTCATGGCTCTTTCTGCTTTTCCTTTGGATTTTCTTTCCTACATTCATTGCTAGTTCGTGAGTTGGTTGTGTTTTCCAACTTTAATGTCTGGCTGATTTTCCAATTTGAAAGTGATATCTTCCTGGTTTCATACCTTCGTGATCATAAGAGCACTGTCGTGGTTTTGACTTCTCTTCCATGAATTAAGACTGGATTTGGCCTCGAGCTCATGACCTGAGATAGACAAAGTTAGGTCTGCTGCTTGGACGAACATATCATATTGTCCTCAGAGACGCAATCTTTCTCATGGATCCCCAAAGTTCAGGTGGTCTCGAGAGCCCATGTGGACATCTGTTATTCCTTAGCACCTTCCCATCCAGATGATCTGTCCTGTGCTTAACGGGGATATCATAGTTGCCAACACTATTGGATAAAAGTCGCCATCTCTGTTCCTGTGTGTTCATAGGCTTCCAACGTTTAGATACAGCGTTGTTTACGGTGTATGTGTTGGCAATTCTTCCAGGTTTCTTTTGTTTTGATGCTCCATCAAACAAAACACCTTCCGCTTAGCTTTTGTCTCTCGAAGGCATAAAATCACTCTCACTGACTTAGGCACAAACACTTTGGATCTCTTCTCCTTGGAAATAGCATAACCTACGTCTTCGCGATTTCTTCACTTGCAAGCTATGAGTTTCTTTATAGTCGAAGGAAATCTCCAATGGGCATCAGAAGGATTAGCTTGTTTAATATTTGCCTTTTTTTTATAAATGTTTTCTAACTTTGTTTTGTATTGTTTTGTTTTGGAATTTCAACCACTCCTACCAACGGTTTGTATTGACGGGAGACTTTAGTCCTGAGTACTGAAAGTATTATTGATAGGTAATAGTTCACTTTCTCATTTCGATTGGCTTTTCACTTGGATTCTATTTGCCTTTCACCTATATGGTATTTTTGGGGGGTTGCTTCGTTTATATGTTTCCTCGATTTCTCCCCTTTTTTTGCATGTCTAATCTTTGTGTGTGTTCATGTGTGTGTGCATATGCATGTGTTAATGTTGTGTGGTGTGTGTGTGTTTCACATCACAATTATTATTAAAATACGAGAGAATGGAATTCGGTCTCTTATGGGTAGCAATTCTATTTGACATGCCTTGAAAACTCTCATTCCATCGCTTTCAGGAATCTCCTGCAAGGAATGTCATCTCTTGTCCTCTTCAAGAAACTCGTGTTTTCACAAAAAACTGCCTTCCAAGAAACACCACCATTTGAATTCCTCATTAGAGTCATACTGTTTGTCCCAATACTCTTTCGTATGTTTCTTGACTGTCATGAGTTAGTGAAATCGTCTGTTTGTTGTCATTCCGAGCATGATAGAGGTGACAAAGCCCAATGCTCTCTGCAAGACTGCCATAAGAGACAAGTGGTAGAATTCCTTCTTGCTTATGTCTCAGTACAAATAGTGGAGACATGGAAGACAGTGAGATGGTAGTAGTGACTAATAACCTCATACTTCTTCAGGCATGAAGGCAACAGGAAGATGAACACAACAACTGCAGTGGGGTGGAAATTGACCATTTACCTACAAGGTAAACTCTAGAGTGAAAGAGAACGGAAGTTGCAGAGATGATGGGAGAAGGTTGGAGACATGGCTCAGGGGAGATTTGGTTGGTTTGTGGATCAGAGGGCTGGAGCCCATGAAGAGGACCAAGGCACAGAAGAGCAGGGCACACCGGGAACCCACACGGAACCTGTTTCCCAGTGCCATTGACTGTGACACGCCGAGGGACTGAAGGGCACGACTACTTGACAACACAAGTGTTGAGGGCTGAAGGTTTCATGTCAGCAGGCTTGGCAGACATTGACTTGAAAGAACACCATCTTTTTCCTGCATATGACACCAACAAGCGACCAGGAGCACAAGCCTGGAGACAATGATCAGAGAGACACAATACCAAGAGACGCAGTGGGAAGATGGTGAGTTGTGGGAGTGATTCCGTGAAAGGCAGTGTTCGTGGAGATGACTCAATGTGGACATCATAAATTTGGGGCTCTCGCAACAGCAGCATCAAGACCGAGCTACTGGCCAGACACGTAGGTGAGGACATAGGCTGACTAGCCAGCCAACATGAAATCCCAACAGTGGAACACTTGGAGGACTGCTTTCCTCAGTTGAAGAGCTAAGTCCGAGGGTTACAGACTCTCCCATATGTGACGAGAAGAAAGCATTGACCACACGTTCTCTTCTGAACACAGAATTCTGCAGGCCTGCGTTCTGTTGAGTTGGCGGAGTTTTTCCTTTCACAGGCACACCAGAGCCCACCAAGGTGTACATCACCATATTCAGCCCGGACCCTAAAAATTCAAACGGCCCAAAAGGAGAGCTACTACAAATGACTTGCCTCCAGGACAGGGTCAGGCACAACACCAACAGCAGATGACATGCATGCCACATACACACTCAAAAACACACACACATGCACGCACTCAACAAATCTGAAGGGCCAGCCCTGGGTCACTCAGGATCCTTTCCTCCTATAGAAATTACCCTCAGGTTAGAAAACAGAATGAGTTTAACGAATACAGAGAGGTATCCAACCTAGATCCAACGCAAAGATGGAAGAATCAATTGATGCCCAGGTTAAGGAAGGAGGAACGATCACGGCTAGGCAATCAGAGTAAAGCCACTACATAGAACATGCCCGATACGGGATTGAAAGCAGCAGCCTGCATACTCGCAGTACATTGGAAAACCTAGGAGAATCAGAGAGTCTCGAACCACAGAGATAAAACTGATAAAGATAAAATCACCTAAAGAACTCCTGAAGAGAATATTGTCAGGAGACTGGATGCAAAGTCAAGGAACATCGCAGAAGTGGAGGATCCAATTAGGGACCGGGAAGAACAAGCCTAGAAAATAAGGAGGCAAATTCTAAGAGCAAAGGCAGAATGATGGAACATGTTAGTGAGCTTAGGGAATCTCCAAGGAACTGAAAGAGGAGCCTCTTGTAGGCGAAGTAAGAGTGAGAGTAAGATTAGAGATCTGATCCCAGATTGGAGAACTCAGGCCTGAAAAGGACCCTCATCTGGGAGCAGAGAAAGTGGTCCAGAATAAGTGGCACAGAGGACTCCCAACACCTTCCACAGAAGCGGAGCACCTAAAGACATAGTGCCTATCCACCTGGGAACTCTAGGCATGGAGGTATTCAGTTTAGCCAAATAGGCATCGGAGAATAGTTTGTCCATAGCCCAATCACTGACTTCAAAAGGTAAAGCTATACCAGCTCTCGAAGCAGGAAGGAGAACTCAAGCAACACCAGCCCAAGCCAAAATCCTTATCCCCTGCATTTCTGAACAATGACAGAACAGCGGTTCTATCTAGAACCAGGAGTTGTCTCCATCAGTTCCGAGGTGACCTTCAGATCCACTCATGTTTCCAGGGTCTTGGCATTGACTCTGTTCTCAGGTTCTCTGCTCAGGGGCAAGTAAGCTTCTCCCTCTCCAGCTCAACACCCTGATTGGGATCTCTCTGCCTCTCTGTCCAATACATGCATGTGCACGTTGGATAAGATAACAAAGACAAAAACAGTGACAATAATTGACTGGGGCCAAAGGATGTTTTATTGAATTTGGACCTAGGTTCCGATGGAGGGCAGCCAGGTACAGAGAACCTCCCACCATCCTAAAATCCCCGACCTTTGCTCGGAGCTCCCTTGTTCATTCTTCTGTTCTTTGCCTTCCTGGCAAAGGATGTCCTCACCAACCTGCAGCATCCGCTGTTGGTCGCGCTGTACTGACCCCTTGTTAACACATTGTTCATCCTCTCGGGGCTCCATTCGAACATGCCAATTTTCTGCAAGAGGCACTGTTTTCTTATCGCATGTTACCATTTGGGGGATGGTCATGAGAGGGTGAAGACTGGATTGTACTTCCACACCTGCATGCAGTTCCACAGAGGGTAGCTGCTCCACCCTGAGGGAGTGCTCAAGGTTCTTCCACATTCAAATCCTCTTCAATGCGTCCTTTTGGACATACATGTTGTCTTCCTGAAACGGTTCCAGAAGTCTTTCAAATGGCTTCACTTGGGCTATGGGTCTCTTCCAACATGCTCTCCGTTGGCTCCTGTGGACTCCAAGAACATGAGTCCGCCCTGGACCTAAGGTTCTAGGGTGGAGAGTCTGCCTTGGATGCATGGTCTTTTTGGAAGATTGGGAGGCCTTTTCGGCACCGTTTCTGGAGACGCTCGAGGTACTCGTGTCCTTGCTGTGGAGGAGTCCAGACATGTCTTTGGCACGGTTTTGGGATTCACATTGAGCTTCCCTTGGGTGGCCCTTTTCCTGTTCAGATGCTCCGTGTTTGGGTGGGAGGGCCTTACACTTGTGCAGGGCTCAGATTTCCTCCCTTGAGGCTTTGCTTGCGGTCTGTTAGTTTCTTGGCCTGTCGTGGCTAAGATGGAGTAAATGTTCCTTGCCTTTCTCTGAGGTTCAGAGGGCTCGTTTTGACACTCACGACCAAACACTACGAATTGAGCCATGGAGAAGGTGACACCGACTCGCTTCGCAAACTGACTTGGTGAGAGACCCAGGCGGCTCCAACGTTTTTGGATGGCTTGGGGTCTTCTTGGCCCACCCATGACTACTCCAGTCAAGTGTAGTGATCAGGCCTGGGTTGATGAGGAGTGGTTGCTATGACCTCAAAGCTTTGTGACATCACAGATGCTGGCTTCACTGAAGCAGCTGTCCCTCTCCCATGACCATGGTGTGCTATGGCTTTAAGTAGGAAGCCCCAGGAAGGACCAAACAAGAGCCCTCTGAACCTGGCAAGAACTCAGGATGTCTTGTGGGTTAATGTCCAACTTCCCCTTTCTGGAGACATAGAGGAAGGAAAATGGCATTCAGTATACCTTCCTGTAGGCCAACATATCCCCGGAGACGGCAACGTGTCCTTTGCCACTACAATTTCTAGATATCTCAAGAAAAGTTGTGGCCTCGCTGGTATGAGCAGCTCTCCGTGGGGTCTGTGGGGGAGAGCGTACCTTGTCAGTGTCTATTGCCTATGGGTCAGTGATGACTACAGTACAGAAAGTCCCTTTCCGAGGTAAGGTGAAAGCATCACAATATGGTTCGGTCTGTGGCCTCGTCTCCTAGTGTTTTGAAACATGCGGCTAAGGGATGAGGCCTCTGTCTACCTGGCTTTCCCTTAAACACCTTTGCAAAATCTTCGAGGAGAGTGACATTCTGCATCAGAGCTTATTCTCAAAAAGAGGCCTGAATCGAATCCGTTGTCATTATTAGTTAACTGTACTTGTTGTGGTAACGGGTATTGACGTGTTGACCAAGTCTCTTTAGTCAGAAGGAAAGGGAAGGCCTATAACGACGGCTTGCAAGGCCCAATCGAGCAGTCCTTTGGAGTGAGCCGCCATGCCCTTGCACGGACTAGTGGATCAGGAAGTGTGGGTCCCTTTCAGCAACACAGTATTCCTCTGCCACCGATGTGATGAATCCCTGGACTTGCCTTGACATGAATGTCCCATGCCCTGCTAATGGGAAATGGAAAAGGCAAGCAGACAAAGGGAAATACCATATGCCCTCCCAGAATATGTGCCTCGGGAGGAATACCTTGGCCCTTAGTAAAGGAAGGCAATACTGAAGGGTAAGAAGTCAGAGAAGGAGACCCATCAGGAGCGACTCAGGACTCTGAGAATCAAGCTGAGGGTTACAAAAAAGAGAACTGCTTAATGGGTGGTCAGGAGTTGTGTCATCTATTAGGAGGAGCACCAGTACGTCCATGCAACTAAAGCATCCGTGCATACTCTGTCAAAAACGGATGATGGATGATAGGCAGGCATTTTCAACAGAACAGCAACAAACATCAACATCAATTCAGAGGAAAACAATGTGGCCCTCTCAAAACCAAAGGAAGTTCAGGGAGAACAAGAAAGAATTATATTGTTTATTATCTTTCCTTATTGAAATGACATGGGTGTGTTTCCTAAAATGTCCTTCTTTGAATTGGGTCTTTATCCTTGTGAATTAGAGTTTACCCGCTTCTTCCATCTCTGGATTTGATGAGTGGACATCACAATGCCTTCACTAAATACCTAGAAGAATGGCCCAGGAAAATGACTTGACTTGGCCTACTGTGTGTTGGCAGGGGTTGTATTACTGCCTCAAATGCTTCCGTCTCTACAAGAGGGCTGAGATTTTGTAGGTTTCCTGATCTAATCTAGGAAGTTTCTATGTGTCTGCGAATTTATCCTTTTCTCTCAGTTCTTGGATTTGCTTGCATGAATGTGTGGATGTGCCTCTTCGGTTATTCTTTGTTCCTTGCTAGCAGTTGTCATGTGGTTTCATACTTGCAGCTGTGTGCTTGTCTCCCTGTTTTATCCCGTAATGGTTTCTGCGGGTTGTTTGTGTTGTCAAAACTCAAGTGTGAGATCTCATGATTTTTTTCCGATTGGTTTGTTTGTATATCCTTAATTTTGATAATCACATGTATGATTTCAATTTTTCTGTTACCTTGGAGTTCGGTTTTTCTTCATCTTGTTCCTTCAGTCATCCTTTTAGGTGGCTTTATTTCTCGGTGTTTTTAAATTTTGGCAATGCATGCATTTATCCATATATGGTTTCCCCATAAAATGTTTTGGCATCATCCTCTAAGTTTCTTAGAATTCCTTCGTTCATGGCTCTTTCTGCTTTTCCTTTGGATTTTCTTTCCTACATTCATTGCTAGTTCGTGAGTTGGTTGTGTTTTCCAACTTTAATGTCTGGCTGATTTTCCAATTTGAAAGTGATATCTTCCTGGTTTCATACCTTCGTGATCATAAGAGCACTGTCGTGGTTTTGACTTCTCTTCCATGAATTAAGACTGGATTTGGCCTCGAGCTCATGACCTGAGATAGACAAAGTTAGGTCTGCTGCTTGGACGAACATATCATATTGTCCTCAGAGACGCAATCTTTCTCATGGATCCCCAAAGTTCAGGTGGTCTCGAGAGCCCATGTGGACATCTGTTATTCCTTAGCACCTTCCCATCCAGATGATCTGTCCTGTGCTTAACGGGGATATCATAGTTGCCAACACTATTGGATAAAAGTCGCCATCTCTGTTCCTGTGTGTTCATAGGCTTCCAACGTTTAGATACAGCGTTGTTTACGGTGTATGTGTTGGCAATTCTTCCAGGTTTCTTTTGTTTTGATGCTCCATCAAACAAAACACCTTCCGCTTAGCTTTTGTCTCTCGAAGGCATAAAATCACTCTCACTGACTTAGGCACAAACACTTTGGATCTCTTCTCCTTGGAAATAGCATAACCTACGTCTTCGCGATTTCTTCACTTGCAAGCTATGAGTTTCTTTATAGTCGAAGGAAATCTCCAATGGGCATCAGAAGGATTAGCTTGTTTAATATTTGCCTTTTTTTTATAAATGTTTTCTAACTTTGTTTTGTATTGTTTTGTTTTGGAATTTCAACCACTCCTACCAACGGTTTGTATTGACGGGAGACTTTAGTCCTGAGTACTGAAAGTATTATTGATAGGTAATAGTTCACTTTCTCATTTCGATTGGCTTTTCACTTGGATTCTATTTGCCTTTCACCTATATGGTATTTTTGGGGGGTTGCTTCGTTTATATGTTTCCTCGATTTCTCCCCTTTTTTTGCATGTCTAATCTTTGTGTGTGTTCATGTGTGTGTGCATATGCATGTGTTAATGTTGTGTGGTGTGTGTGTGTTTCACATCACAATTATTATTAAAAAACGAGAGAATGGAATTCGGTCTCTTATGGGTAGCAATTCTATTTGACATGCCTTGAAAACTCTCATTCCATCGCTTTCAGGAATCTCCTGCAAGGAATGTCATCTCTTGTCCTCTTCAAGAAACTCGTGTTTTCACAAAAAACTGCCTTCCAAGAAACACCACCATTTGAATTCCTCATTAGAGTCATACTGTTTGTCCCAATACTCTTTCGTATGTTTCTTGACTGTCATGAGTTAGTGAAATCGTCTGTTTGTTGTCATTCCGAGCATGATAGAGGTGACAAAGCCCAATGCTCTCTGCAAGACTGCCATAAGAGACAAGTGGTAGAATTCCTTCTTGCTTATGTCTCAGTACAAATAGTGGAGACATGGAAGACAGTGAGATGGTAGTAGTGACTAATAACCTCATACTTCTTCAGGCATGAAGGCAACAGGAAGATGAACACAACAACTGCAGTGGGGTGGAAATTGACCATTTACCTACAAGGTAAACTCTAGAGTGAAAGAGAACGGAAGTTGCAGAGATGATGGGAGAAGGTTGGAGACATGGCTCAGGGGAGATTTGGTTGGTTTGTGGATCAGAGGGCTGGAGCCCATGAAGAGGACCAAGGCACAGAAGAGCAGGGCACACCGGGAACCCACACGGAACCTGTTTCCCAGTGCCATTGACTGTGACACGCCGAGGGACTGAAGGGCACGACTACTTGACAACACAAGTGTTGAGGGCTGAAGGTTTCATGTCAGCAGGCTTGGCAGACATTGACTTGAAAGAACACCATCTTTTTCCTGCATATGACACCAACAAGCGACCAGGAGCACAAGCCTGGAGACAATGATCAGAGAGACACAATACCAAGAGACGCAGTGGGAAGATGGTGAGTTGTGGGAGTGATTCCGTGAAAGGCAGTGTTCGTGGAGATGACTCAATGTGGACATCATAAATTTGGGGCTCTCGCAACAGCAGCATCAAGACCGAGCTACTGGCCAGACACGTAGGTGAGGACATAGGCTGACTAGCCAGCCAACATGAAATCCCAACAGTGGAACACTTGGAGGACTGCTTTCCTCAGTTGAAGAGCTAAGTCCGAGGGTTACAGACTCTCCCATATGTGACGAGAAGAAAGCATTGACCACACGTTCTCTTCTGAACACAGAATTCTGCAGGCCTGCGTTCTGTTGAGTTGGCGGAGTTTTTCCTTTCACAGGCACACCAGAGCCCACCAAGGTGTACATCACCATATTCAGCCCGGACCCTAAAAATTCAAACGGCCCAAAAGGAGAGCTACTACAAATGACTTGCCTCCAGGACAGGGTCAGGCACAACACCAACAGCAGATGACATGCATGCCACATACACACTCAAAAACACACACACATGCACGCACTCAACAAATCTGAAGGGCCAGCCCTGGGTCACTCAGGATCCTTTCCTCCTATAGAAATTACCCTCAGGTTAGAAAACAGAATGAGTTTAACGAATACAGAGAGGTATCCAACCTAGATCCAACGCAAAGATGGAAGAATCAATTGATGCCCAGGTTAAGGAAGGAGGAACGATCACGGCTAGGCAATCAGAGTAAAGCCACTACATAGAACATGCCCGATACGGGATTGAAAGCAGCAGCCTGCATACTCGCAGTACATTGGAAAACCTAGGAGAATCAGAGAGTCTCGAACCACAGAGATAAAACTGATAAAGATAAAATCACCTAAAGAACTCCTGAAGAGAATATTGTCAGGAGACTGGATGCAAAGTCAAGGAACATCGCAGAAGTGGAGGATCCAATTAGGGACCGGGAAGAACAAGCCTAGAAAATAAGGAGGCAAATTCTAAGAGCAAAGGCAGAATGATGGAACATGTTAGTGAGCTTAGGGAATCTCCAAGGAACTGAAAGAGGAGCCTCTTGTAGGCGAAGTAAGAGTGAGAGTAAGATTAGAGATCTGATCCCAGATTGGAGAACTCAGGCCTGAAAAGGACCCTCATCTGGGAGCAGAGAAAGTGGTCCAGAATAAGTGGCACAGAGGACTCCCAACACCTTCCACAGAAGCGGAGCACCTAAAGACATAGTGCCTATCCACCTGGGAACTCTAGGCATGGAGGTATTCAGTTTAGCCAAATAGGCATCGGAGAATAGTTTGTCCATAGCCCAATCACTGACTTCAAAAGGTAAAGCTATACCAGCTCTCGAAGCAGGAAGGAGAACTCAAGCAACACCAGCCCAAGCCAAAATCCTTATCCCCTGCATTTCTGAACAATGACAGAACAGCGGTTCTATCTAGAACCAGGAGTTGTCTCCATCAGTTCCGAGGTGACCTTCAGATCCACTCATGTTTCCAGGGTCTTGGCATTGACTCTGTTCTCAGGTTCTCTGCTCAGGGGCAAGTAAGCTTCTCCCTCTCCAGCTCAACACCCTGATTGGGATCTCTCTGCCTCTCTGTCCAATACATGCATGTGCACGTTGGATAAGATAACAAAGACAAAAACAGTGACAATAATTGACTGGGGCCAAAGGATGTTTTATTGAATTTGGACCTAGGTTCCGATGGAGGGCAGCCAGGTACAGAGAACCTCCCACCATCCTAAAATCCCCGACCTTTGCTCGGAGCTCCCTTGTTCATTCTTCTGTTCTTTGCCTTCCTGGCAAAGGATGTCCTCACCAACCTGCAGCATCCGCTGTTGGTCGCGCTGTACTGACCCCTTGTTAACACATTGTTCATCCTCTCGGGGCTCCATTCGAACATGCCAATTTTCTGCAAGAGGCACTGTTTTCTTATCGCATGTTACCATTTGGGGGATGGTCATGAGAGGGTGAAGACTGGATTGTACTTCCACACCTGCATGCAGTTCCACAGAGGGTAGCTGCTCCACCCTGAGGGAGTGCTCAAGGTTCTTCCACATTCAAATCCTCTTCAATGCGTCCTTTTGGACATACATGTTGTCTTCCTGAAACGGTTCCAGAAGTCTTTCAAATGGCTTCACTTGGGCTATGGGTCTCTTCCAACATGCTCTCCGTTGGCTCCTGTGGACTCCAAGAACATGAGTCCGCCCTGGACCTAAGGTTCTAGGGTGGAGAGTCTGCCTTGGATGCATGGTCTTTTTGGAAGATTGGGAGGCCTTTTCGGCACCGTTTCTGGAGACGCTCGAGGTACTCGTGTCCTTGCTGTGGAGGAGTCCAGACATGTCTTTGGCACGGTTTTGGGATTCACATTGAGCTTCCCTTGGGTGGCCCTTTTCCTGTTCAGATGCTCCGTGTTTGGGTGGGAGGGCCTTACACTTGTGCAGGGCTCAGATTTCCTCCCTTGAGGCTTTGCCTGTGGTCTGTTAGTTTCTTGGCCTGTCGTGGCTAAGATGGAGTAAATGTTCCTTGCCTTTCTCTGAGGTTCAGAGGGCTCGTTTTGACACTCACGACCAAACACTACGAATTGAGCCATGGAGAAGGTGACACCGACTCGCTTCGCAAACTGACTTGGTGAGAGACCCAGGCGGCTCCAACGTTTTTGGATGGCTTGGGGTCTTCTTGGCCCACCCATGACTACTCCAGTCAAGTGTAGTGATCAGGCCTGGGTTGATGAGGAGTGGTTGCTATGACCTCAAAGCTTTGTGACATCACAGATGCTGGCTTCACTGAAGCAGCTGTCCCTCTCCCATGACCATGGTGTGCTATGGCTTTAAGTAGGAAGCCCCAGGAAGGACCAAACAAGAGCCCTCTGAACCTGGCAAGAACTCAGGATGTCTTGTGGGTTAATGTCCAACTTCCCCTTTCTGGAGACATAGAGGAAGGAAAATGGCATTCAGTATACCTTCCTGTAGGCCAACATATCCCCGGAGACGGCAACGTGTCCTTTGCCACTACAATTTCTAGATATCTCAAGAAAAGTTGTGGCCTCGCTGGTATGAGCAGCTCTCCGTGGGGTCTGTGGGGGAGAGCGTACCTTGTCAGTGTCTATTGCCTATGGGTCAGTGATGACTACAGTACAGAAAGTCCCTTTCCGAGGTAAGGTGAAAGCATCACAATATGGTTCGGTCTGTGGCCTCGTCTCCTAGTGTTTTGAAACATGCGGCTAAGGGATGAGGCCTCTGTCTACCTGGCTTTCCCTTAAACACCTTTGCAAAATCTTCGAGGAGAGTGACATTCTGCATCAGAGCTTATTCTCAAAAAGAGGCCTGAATCGAATCCGTTGTCATTATTAGTTAACTGTACTTGTTGTGGTAACGGGTATTGACGTGTTGACCAAGTCTCTTTAGTCAGAAGGAAAGGGAAGGCCTATAACGACGGCTTGCAAGGCCCAATCGAGCAGTCCTTTGGAGTGAGCCGCCATGCCCTTGCACGGACTAGTGGATCAGGAAGTGTGGGTCCCTTTCAGCAACACAGTATTCCTCTGCCACCGATGTGATGAATCCCTGGACTTGCCTTGACATGAATGTCCCATGCCCTGCTAATGGGAAATGGAAAAGGCAAGCAGACAAAGGGAAATACCATATGCCCTCCCAGAATATGTGCCTCGGGAGGAATACCTTGGCCCTTAGTAAAGGAAGGCAATACTGAAGGGTAAGAAGTCAGAGAAGGAGACCCATCAGGAGCGACTCAGGACTCTGAGAATCAAGCTGAGGGTTACAAAAAAGAGAACTGCTTAATGGGTGGTCAGGAGTTGTGTCATCTATTAGGAGGAGCACCAGTACGTCCATGCAACTAAAGCATCCGTGCATACTCTGTCAAAAACGGATGATGGATGATAGGCAGGCATTTTCAACAGAACAGCAACAAACATCAACATCAATTCAGAGGAAAACAATGTGGCCCTCTCAAAACCAAAGGAAGTTCAGGGAGAACAAGAAAGAATTATATTGTTTATTATCTTTCCTTATTGAAATGACATGGGTGTGTTTCCTAAAATGTCCTTCTTTGAATTGGGTCTTTATCCTTGTGAATTAGAGTTTACCCGCTTCTTCCATCTCTGGATTTGATGAGTGGACATCACAATGCCTTCACTAAATACCTAGAAGAATGGCCCAGGAAAATGACTTGACTTGGCCTACTGTGTGTTGGCAGGGGTTGTATTACTGCCTCAAATGCTTCCGTCTCTACAAGAGGGCTGAGATTTTGTAGGTTTCCTGATCTAATCTAGGAAGTTTCTATGTGTCTGCGAATTTATCCTTTTCTCTCAGTTCTTGGATTTGCTTGCATGAATGTGTGGATGTGCCTCTTCGGTTATTCTTTGTTCCTTGCTAGCAGTTGTCATGTGGTTTCATACTTGCAGCTGTGTGCTTGTCTCCCTGTTTTATCCCGTAATGGTTTCTGCGGGTTGTTTGTGTTGTCAAAACTCAAGTGTGAGATCTCATGATTTTTTTCCGATTGGTTTGTTTGTATATCCTTAATTTTGATAATCACATGTATGATTTCAATTTTTCTGTTACCTTGGAGTTCGGTTTTTCTTCATCTTGTTCCTTCAGTCATCCTTTTAGGTGGCTTTATTTCTCGGTGTTTTTAAATTTTGGCAATGCATGCATTTATCCATATATGGTTTCCCCATAAAATGTTTTGGCATCATCCTCTAAGTTTCTTAGAATTCCTTCGTTCATGGCTCTTTCTGCTTTTCCTTTGGATTTTCTTTCCTACATTCATTGCTAGTTCGTGAGTTGGTTGTGTTTTCCAACTTTAATGTCTGGCTGATTTTCCAATTTGAAAGTGATATCTTCCTGGTTTCATACCTTCGTGATCATAAGAGCACTGTCGTGGTTTTGACTTCTCTTCCATGAATTAAGACTGGATTTGGCCTCGAGCTCATGACCTGAGATAGACAAAGTTAGGTCTGCTGCTTGGACGAACATATCATATTGTCCTCAGAGACGCAATCTTTCTCATGGATCCCCAAAGTTCAGGTGGTCTCGAGAGCCCATGTGGACATCTGTTATTCCTTAGCACCTTCCCATCCAGATGATCTGTCCTGTGCTTAACGGGGATATCATAGTTGCCAACACTATTGGATAAAAGTCGCCATCTCTGTTCCTGTGTGTTCATAGGCTTCCAACGTTTAGATACAGCGTTGTTTACGGTGTATGTGTTGGCAATTCTTCCAGGTTTCTTTTGTTTTGATGCTCCATCAAACAAAACACCTTCCGCTTAGCTTTTGTCTCTCGAAGGCATAAAATCACTCTCACTGACTTAGGCACAAACACTTTGGATCTCTTCTCCTTGGAAATAGCATAACCTACGTCTTCGCGATTTCTTCACTTGCAAGCTATGAGTTTCTTTATAGTCGAAGGAAATCTCCAATGGGCATCAGAAGGATTAGCTTGTTTAATATTTGCCTTTTTTTTATAAATGTTTTCTAACTTTGTTTTGTATTGTTTTGTTTTGGAATTTCAACCACTCCTACCAACGGTTTGTATTGACGGGAGACTTTAGTCCTGAGTACTGAAAGTATTATTGATAGGTAATAGTTCACTTTCTCATTTCGATTGGCTTTTCACTTGGATTCTATTTGCCTTTCACCTATATGGTATTTTTGGGGGGTTGCTTCGTTTATATGTTTCCTCGATTTCTCCCCTTTTTTTGCATGTCTAATCTTTGTGTGTGTTCATGTGTGTGTGCATATGCATGTGTTAATGTTGTGTGGTGTGTGTGTGTTTCACATCACAATTATTATTAAAAAACGAGAGAATGGAATTCGGTCTCTTATGGGTAGCAATTCTATTTGACATGCCTTGAAAACTCTCATTCCATCGCTTTCAGGAATCTCCTGCAAGGAATGTCATCTCTTGTCCTCTTCAAGAAACTCGTGTTTTCACAAAAAACTGCCTTCCAAGAAACACCACCATTTGAATTCCTCATTAGAGTCATACTGTTTGTCCCAATACTCTTTCGTATGTTTCTTGACTGTCATGAGTTAGTGAAATCGTCTGTTTGTTGTCATTCCGAGCATGATAGAGGTGACAAAGCCCAATGCTCTCTGCAAGACTGCCATAAGAGACAAGTGGTAGAATTCCTTCTTGCTTATGTCTCAGTACAAATAGTGGAGACATGGAAGACAGTGAGATGGTAGTAGTGACTAATAACCTCATACTTCTTCAGGCATGAAGGCAACAGGAAGATGAACACAACAACTGCAGTGGGGTGGAAATTGACCATTTACCTACAAGGTAAACTCTAGAGTGAAAGAGAACGGAAGTTGCAGAGATGATGGGAGAAGGTTGGAGACATGGCTCAGGGGAGATTTGGTTGGTTTGTGGATCAGAGGGCTGGAGCCCATGAAGAGGACCAAGGCACAGAAGAGCAGGGCACACCGGGAACCCACACGGAACCTGTTTCCCAGTGCCATTGACTGTGACACGCCGAGGGACTGAAGGGCACGACTACTTGACAACACAAGTGTTGAGGGATGAAGGTTTCATGTCAGCAGGCTTGGCAGACATTGACTTGAAAGAACACCATCTTTTTCCTGCATATGACACCAACAAGCGACCAGGAGCACAAGCCTGGAGACAATGATCAGAGAGACACAATACCAAGAGACGCAGTGGGAAGATGGTGAGTTGTGGGAGTGATTCCGTGAAAGGCAGTGTTCGTGGAGATGACTCAATGTGGACATCATAAATTTGGGGCTCTCGCAACAGCAGCATCAAGACCGAGCTACTGGCCAGACACGTAGGTGAGGACATAGGCTGACTAGCCAGCCAACATGAAATCCCAACAGTGGAACACTTGGAGGACTGCTTTCCTCAGTTGAAGAGCTAAGTCCGAGGGTTACAGACTCTCCCATATGTGACGAGAAGAAAGCATTGACCACACGTTCTCTTCTGAACACAGAATTCTGCAGGCCTGCGTTCTGTTGAGTTGGCGGAGTTTTTCCTTTCACAGGCACACCAGAGCCCACCAAGGTGTACATCACCATATTCAGCCCGGACCCTAAAAATTCAAACGGCCCAAAAGGAGAGCTACTACAAATGACTTGCCTCCAGGACAGGGTCAGGCACAACACCAACAGCAGATGACATGCATGCCACATACACACTCAAAAACACACACACATGCACGCACTCAACAAATCTGAAGGGCCAGCCCTGGGTCACTCAGGATCCTTTCCTCCTATAGAAATTACCCTCAGGTTAGAAAACAGAATGAGTTTAACGAATACAGAGAGGTATCCAACCTAGATCCAACGCAAAGATGGAAGAATCAATTGATGCCCAGGTTAAGGAAGGAGGAACGATCACGGCTAGGCAATCAGAGTAAAGCCACTACATAGAACATGCCCGATACGGGATTGAAAGCAGCAGCCTGCATACTCGCAGTACATTGGAAAACCTAGGAGAATCAGAGAGTCTCGAACCACAGAGATAAAACTGATAAAGATAAAATCACCTAAAGAACTCCTGAAGAGAAGATTGTCAGGAGACTGGATGCAAAGTCAAGGAACACCGCAGAAGTGGAGGATCCAATTAGGGACCGGGAAGAACAAGCCTAGAAAATAAGGAGGCAAATTCTAAGAGCAAAGGCAGAATGATGGAACATGTTAGTGAGCTTAGGGAATCTCCAAGGAACTGAAAGAGGAGCCTCTTGTAGGCGAAGTAAGAGTGAGAGTAAGATTAGAGATCTGATCCTAGATTGGAGAACTCAGGCCTGAAAAGGACCCTCATCTGGGAGCAGAGAAAGTGGTCCAGAATAAGTGGCACAGAGGACTCCCAACACCTTCCACAGAAGCGGAGCACCTAAAGACATAGTGCCTATCCACCTGGGAACTCTAGGCATGGAGGTATTCAGTTTAGCCAAATAGGCATCGGAGAATAGTTTGTCCATAGCCCAATCACTGACTTCAAAAGGTAAAGCTATACCAGCTCTCGAAGCAGGAAGGAGAACTCAAGCAACACCAGCCCAAGCCAAAATCCTTATCCCCTGCATTTCTGAACAATGACAGAACAGCGGTTCTATCTAGAACCAGGAGTTGTCTCCATCAGTTCCGAGGTGACCTTCAGATCCACTCATGTTTCCAGGGTCTTGGCATTGACTCTGTTCTCAGGTTCTCTGCTCAGGGGCAAGTAAGCTTCTCCCTCTCCAGCTCAACACCCTGATTGGGATCTCTCTGCCTCTCTGTCCAATACATGCATGTGCACGTTGGATAAGATAACAAAGACAAAAACAGTGACAATAATTGACTGGGGCCAAAGGATGTTTTATTGAATTTGGACCTAGGTTCCGATGGAGGGCAGCCAGGTACAGAGAACCTCCCACCATCCTAAAATCCCCGACCTTTGCTCGGAGCTCCCTTGTTCATTCTTCTGTTCTTTGCCTTCCTGGCAAAGGATGTCCTCACCAACCTGCAGCATCCGCTGTTGGTCGCGCTGTACTGACCCCTTGTTAACACATTGTTCATCCTCTCGGGGCTCCATTCGAACATGCCAATTTTCTGCAAGAGGCACTGTTTTCTTATCGCATGTTACCATTTGGGGGATGGTCATGAGAGGGTGAAGACTGGATTGTACTTCCACACCTGCATGCAGTTCCACAGAGGGTAGCTGCTCCACCCTGAGGGAGTGCTCAAGGTTCTTCCACATTCAAATCCTCTTCAATGCGTCCTTTTGGACATACATGTTGTCTTCCTGAAACGGTTCCAGAAGTCTTTCAAATGGCTTCACTTGGGCTATGGGTCTCTTCCAACATGCTCTCCGTTGGCTCCTGTGGACTCCAAGAACATGAGTCCGCCCTGGACCTAAGGTTCTAGGGTGGAGAGTCTGCCTTGGATGCATGGTCTTTTTGGAAGATTGGGAGGCCTTTTCGGCACCGTTTCTGGAGACGCTCGAGGTACTCGTGTCCTTGCTGTGGAGGAGTCCAGACATGTCTTTGGCACGGTTTTGGGATTCACATTGAGCTTCCCTTGGGTGGCCCTTTTCCTGTTCAGATGCTCCGTGTTTGGGTGGGAGGGCCTTACACTTGTGCAGGGCTCAGATTTCCTCCCTTGAGGCTTTGCCTGTGGTCTGTTAGTTTCTTGGCCTGTCGTGGCTAAGATGGAGTAAATGTTCCTTGCCTTTCTCTGAGGTTCAGAGGGCTCGTTTTGACACTCACGACCAAACACTACGAATTGAGCCATGGAGAAGGTGACACCGACTCGCTTCGCAAACTGACTTGGTGAGAGACCCAGGCGGCTCCAACGTTTTTGGATGGCTTGGGGTCTTCTTGGCCCACCCATGACTACTCCAGTCAAGTGTAGTGATCAGGCCTGGGTTGATGAGGAGTGGTTGCTATGACCTCAAAGCTTTGTGACATCACAGATGCTGGCTTCACTGAAGCAGCTGTCCCTCTCCCATGACCTTGGTGTGCTATGGCTTTAAGTAGGAAGCCCCAGGAAGGACCAAACAAGAGCCCTCTGAACCTGGCAAGAACTCAGGATGTCTTGTGGGTTAATGTCCAACTTCCCCTTTCTGGAGACATAGAGGAAGGAAAATGGCATTCAGTATACCTTCCTGTAGGCCAACATATCCCCGGAGACGGCAACGTGTCCTTTGCCACTACAATTTCTAGATATCTCAAGAAAAGTTGTGGCCTCGCTGGTATGAGCAGCTCTCCGTGGGGTCTGTGGGGGAGAGCGTACCTTGTCAGTGTCTATTGCCTATGGGTCAGTGATGACTACAGTACAGAAAGTCCCTTTCCGAGGTAAGGTGAAAGCATCACAATATGGTTCGGTCTGTGGCCTCGTCTCCTAGTGTTTTGAAACATGCGGCTAAGGGATGAGGCCTCTGTCTACCTGGCTTTCCCTTAAACACCTTTGCAAAATCTTCGAGGAGAGTGACATTCTGCATCAGAGCTTATTCTCAAAAAGAGGCCTGAATCGAATCCGTTGTCATTATTAGTTAACTGTACTTGTTGTGGTAACGGGTATTGACGTGTTGACCAAGTCTCTTTAGTCAGAAGGAAAGGGAAGGCCTATAACGACGGCTTGCAAGGCCCAATCGAGCAGTCCTTTGGAGTGAGCCGCCATGCCCTTGCACGGACTAGTGGATCAGGAAGTGTGGGTCCCTTTCAGCAACACAGTATTCCTCTGCCACCGATGTGATGAATCCCTGGACTTGCCTTGACATGAATGTCCCATGCCCTGCTAATGGGAAATGGAAAAGGCAAGCAGACAAAGGGAAATACCATATGCCCTCCCAGAATATGTGCCTCGGGAGGAATACCTTGGCCCTTAGTAAAGGAAGGCAATACTGAAGGGTAAGAAGTCAGAGAAGGAGACCCATCAGGAGCGACTCAGGACTCTGAGAATCAAGCTGAGGGTTACAAAAAAGAGAACTGCTTAATGGGTGGTCAGGAGTTGTGTCATCTATTAGGAGGAGCACCAGTACGTCCATGCAACTAAAGCATCCGTGCATACTCTGTCAAAAACGGATGATGGATGATAGGCAGGCATTTTCAACAGAACAGCAACAAACATCAACATCAATTCAGAGGAAAACAATGTGGCCCTCTCAAAACCAAAGGAAGTTCAGGGAGAACAAGAAAGAATTATATTGTTTATTATCTTTCCTTATTGAAATGACATGGGTGTGTTTCCTAAAATGTCCTTCTTTGAATTGGGTCTTTATCCTTGTGAATTAGAGTTTACCCGCTTCTTCCATCTCTGGATTTGATGAGTGGACATCACAATGCCTTCACTAAATACCTAGAAGAATGGCCCAGGAAAATGACTTGACTTGGCCTACTGTGTGTTGGCAGGGGTTGTATTACTGCCTCAAATGCTTCCGTCTCTACAAGAGGGCTGAGATTTTGTAGGTTTCCTGATCTAATCTAGGAAGTTTCTATGTGTCTGCGAATTTATCCTTTTCTCTCAGTTCTTGGATTTGCTTGCATGAATGTGTGAATGTGCCTCTTCGGTTATTCTTTGTTCCTTGCTAGCAGTTGTCATGTGGTTTCATACTTGCAGCTGTGTGCTTGTCTCCCTGTTTTATCCCGTAATGTTTTCTGCGGGTTGTTTGTGTTGTCAAAACTCAAGTGTGAGATCTCATGATTTTTTTCCGATTGGTTTGTTTGTATATCCTTAATTTTGATAATCACATGTATGATTTCAATTTTTCTGTTACCTTGGAGTTCGGATTTTCTTCATCTTGTTCCTTCAGTCATCCTTTTAGGTGGCTTTATTTCTCGGTGTTTTTAAATTTTGGCAATGCATGCATTTATCCATATATGGTTTCCCCATAAAACGTTTTGGCATCATCCTCTAAGTTTCTTAGAATTCCTTCGTTCATGGCTCTTTCTGCTTTTCCTTTGGATTTTCTTTCCTACATTCATTGCTAGTTCGTGAGTTGGTTGTGTTTTCCAACTTTAATGTCTGGCTGATTTTCCAATTTGAAAGTGATATCTTCCTGGTTTCATACCTTCGTGATCATAAGAGCACTGTCGTGGTTTTGACTTCTCTTCCATGAATTAAGACTGGATTTGGCCTCGAGCTCATGACCTGAGATAGACAAAGTTAGGTCTGCTGCTTGGACGAACATATCATATTGTCCTCAGAGACGCAATCTTTCTCATGGATCCCCAAAGTTCAGGTGGTCTCGAGAGCCCATGTGGACATCTGTTATTCCTTAGCACCTTCCCATCCAGATGATCTGTCCTGTGCTTAACGGGGATATCATCGTTGCCAACACTATTGGATAAAAGTCGCCATCTCTGTTCCTGTGTGTTCATAGGCTTCCAACGTTTAGATACAGCGTTGTTTACGGTGTATGTGTTGGCAATTCTTCCAGGTTTCTTTTGTTTTGATGCTCCATCAAACAAAACACCTTCCGCTTAGCTTTTGTCTCTCGAAGGCATAAAATCACTCTCACTGACTTAGGCACAAACACTTTGGATCTCTTCTCCTTGGAAATAGCATAACCTACGTCTTCGCGATTTCTTCACTTGCAAGCTATGAGTTTCTTTATAGTCGAAGGAAATCTCCAATGGGCATCAGAAGGATTAGCTTGTTTAATATTTGCCTTTTTTTTTATAAATGTTTTCTAACTTTGTTTTGTATTGTTTTGTTTTGGAATTTCAACCACTCCTACCAACGGTTTGTATTGACGGGAGACTTTAGTCCTGAGTACTGAAAGTATTATTGATAGGTAATAGTTCACTTTCTCATTTCGATTGGCTTTTCACTTGGATTCTATTTGCCTTTCACCTATATGGTATTTTTGGGGGGTTGCTTCGTTTATATGTTTCCTCGATTTCTCCCCTTTTTTTGCATGTCTAATCTTTGTGTGTGTTCATGTGTGTGTGCATATGCATGTGTTAATGTTGTGTGGTGTGTGTGTGTTTCACATCACAATTATTATTAAAATACGAGAGAATGGAATTCGGTCTCTTATGGGTAGCAATTCTATTTGACATGCCTTGAAAACTCTCATTCCATCGCTTTCAGGAATCTCCTGCAAGGAATGTCATCTCTTGTCCTCTTCAAGAAACTCGTGTTTTCACAAAAAACTGCCTTCCAAGAAACACCACCATTTGAATTCCTCATTAGAGTCATACTGTTTGTCCCAATACTCTTTCGTATGTTTCTTGACTGTCATGAGTTAGTGAAATCGTCTGTTTGTTGTCATTCCGAGCATGATAGAGGTGACAAAGCCCAATGCTCTCTGCAAGACTGCCATAAGAGACAAGTGGTAGAATTCCTTCTTGCTTATGTCTCAGTACAAATAGTGGAGACATGGAAGACAGTGAGATGGTAGTAGTGACTAATAACCTCATACTTCTTCAGGCATGAAGGCAACAGGAAGATGAACACAACAACTGCAGTGGGGTGGAAATTGACCATTTACCTACAAGGTAAACTCTAGAGTGAAAGAGAACGGAAGTTGCAGAGATGATGGGAGAAGGTTGGAGACATGGCTCAGGGGAGATTTGGTTGGTTTGTGGATCAGAGGGCTGGAGCCCATGAAGAGGACCAAGGCACAGAAGAGCAGGGCACACCGGGAACCCACACGGAACCTGTTTCCCAGTGCCATTGACTGTGACACGCCGAGGGACTGAAGGGCACGACTACTTGACAACACAAGTGTTGAGGGATGAAGGTTTCATGTCAGCAGGCTTGGCAGACATTGACTTGAAAGAACACCATCTTTTTCCTGCATATGACACCAACAAGCGACCAGGAGCACAAGCCTGGAGACAATGATCAGAGAGACACAATACCAAGAGATGCAGTGGGAAGATGGTGAGTTGTGGGAGTGATTCCGTGAAAGGCAGTGTTCGTGGAGATGACTCAATGTGGACATCATAAATTTGGGGCTCTCGCAACAGCAGCATCAAGACCGAGCTACTGGCCAGACACGTAGGTGAGGACATAGGCTGACTAGCCAGCCAACATGAAATCCCAACAGTGGAACACTTGGAGGACTGCTTTCCTCAGTTGAAGAGCTAAGTCCGAGGGTTACAGACTCTCCCATATGTGACGAGAAGAAAGCATTGACCACACGTTCTCTTCTGAACACAGAATTCTGCAGGCCTGCGTTCTGTTGAGTTGGCGGAGTTTTTCCTTTCACAGGCACACCAGAGCCCACCAAGGTGTACATCACCATATTCAGCCCGGACCCTAAAAATTCAAACGGCCCAAAAGGAGAGCTACTACAAATGACTTGCCTCCAGGACAGGGTCAGGCACAACACCAACAGCAGATGACATGCATGCCACATACACACTCAAAAACACACACACATGCACGCACTCAACAAATCTGAAGGGCCAGCCCTGGGTCACTCAGGATCCTTTCCTCCTATAGAAATTACCCTCAGGTTAGAAAAAAGAATGAGTTTAACGAATACAGAGAGGTATCCAACCTAGATCCAACGCAAAGATGGATGAATCAATTGATGCCCAGGTTAAGGAAGGAGGAACGATCACGGCTAGGCAATCAGAGTAAAGCCACTACATAGAACATGCCCGATACGGGATTGAAAGCAGCAGCCTGCATACTCGCAGTACATTGGAAAACCTAGGAGAATCAGAGAGTCTCGAACCACAGAGATAAAACTGATAAAGATAAAATCACCTAAAGAACTCCTGAAGAGAATATTGTCAGGAGACTGGATGCAAAGTCAAGGAACACCGCAGAAGTGGAGGATCCAATTAGGGACCGGGAAGAACAAGCCTAGAAAATAAGGAGGCAAATTCTAAGAGCAAAGGCAGAATGATGGAACATGTTAGTGAGCTTAGGGAATCTCCAAGGAACTGAAAGAGGAGCCTCTTGTAGGCGAAGTAAGAGTGAGAGTAAGATTAGAGATCTGATCCTAGATTGGAGAACTCAGGCCTGAAAAGGACCCTCATCTGGGAGCAGAGAAAGTGGTCCAGAATAAGTGGCACAGAGGACTCCCAACACCTTCCACAGAAGCGGAGCACCTAAAGACATAGTGCCTATCCACCTGGGAACTCTAGGCATGGAGGTATTCAGTTTAGCCAAATAGGCATCGGAGAATAGTTTGTCCATAGCCCAATCACTGACTTCAAAAGGTAAAGCTATACCAGCTCTCGAAGCAGGAAGGAGAACTCAAGCAACACCAGCCCAAGCCAAAATCCTTATCCCCTGCATTTCTGAACAATGACAGAACAGCGGTTCTATCTAGAACCAGGAGTTGTCTCCATCAGTTCCGAGGTGACCTTCAGATCCACTCATGTTTCCAGGGTCTTGGCATTGACTCTGTTCTCAGGTTCTCTGCTCAGGGGCAAGTAAGCTTCTCCCTCTCCAGCTCAACACCCTGATTGGGATCTCTCTGCCTCTCTGTCCAATACATGCATGTGCACGTTGGATAAGATAACAAAGACAAAAACAGTGACAATAATTGACTGGGGCCAAAGGATGTTTTATTGAATTTGGACCTAGGTTCCGATGGAGGGCAGCCAGGTACAGAGAACCTCCCACCATCCTAAAATCCCCGACCTTTGCTCGGAGCTCCCTTGTTCATTCTTCTGTTCTTTGCCTTCCTGGCAAAGGATGTCCTCACCAACCTGCAGCATCCGCTGTTGGTCGCGCTGTACTGACCCCTTGTTAACACATTGTTCATCCTCTCGGGGCTCCATTCGAACATGCCAATTTTCTGCAAGAGGCACTGTTTTCTTATCGCATGTTACCATTTGGGGGATGGTCATGAGAGGGTGAAGACTGGATTGTACTTCCACACCTGCATGCAGTTCCACAGAGGGTAGCTGCTCCACCCTGAGGGAGTGCTCAAGGTTCTTCCACATTCAAATCCTCTTCAATGCGTCCTTTTGGACATACATGTTGTCTTCCTGAAACGGTTCCAGAAGTCTTTCAAATGGCTTCACTTGGGCTATGGGTCTCTTCCAACATGCTCTCCGTTGGCTCCTGTGGACTCCAAGAACATGAGTCCGCCCTGGACCTAAGGTTCTAGGGTGGAGAGTCTGCCTTGGATGCATGGTCTTTTTGGAAGATTGGGAGGCCTTTTCGGCACCGTTTCTGGAGACGCTCGAGGTACTCGTGTCCTTGCTGTGGAGGAGTCCAGACATGTCTTTGGCACGGTTTTGGGATTCACATTGAGCTTCCCTTGGGTGGCCCTTTTCCTGTTCAGATGCTCCGTGTTTGGGTGGGAGGGCCTTACACTTGTGCAGGGCTCAGATTTCCTCCCTTGAGGCTTTGCTTGCGGTCTGTTAGTTTCTTGGCCTGTCGTGGCTAAGATGGAGTAAATGTTCCTTGCCTTTCTCTGAGGTTCAGAGGGCTCGTTTTGACACTCACGACCAAACACTACGAATTGAGCCATGGAGAAGGTGACACCGACTCGCTTCGCAAACTGACTTGGTGAGAGACCCAGGCGGCTCCAACGTTTTTGGATGGCTTGGGGTCTTCTTGGCCCACCCATGACTACTCCAGTCAAGTGTAGTGATCAGGCCTGGGTTGATGAGGAGTGGTTGCTATGACCTCAAAGCTTTGTGACATCACAGATGCTGGCTTCACTGAAGCAGCTGTCCCTCTCCCATGACCTTGGTGTGCTATGGCTTTAAGTAGGAAGCCCCAGGAAGGACCAAACAAGAGCCCTCTGAACCTGGCAAGAACTCAGGATGTCTTGTGGGTTAATGTCCAACTTCCCCTTTCTGGAGACATAGAGGAAGGAAAATGGCATTCAGTATACCTTCCTGTAGGCCAACATATCCCCGGAGACGGCAACGTGTCCTTTGCCACTACAATTTCTAGATATCTCAAGAAAAGTTGTGGCCTCGCTGGTATGAGCAGCTCTCCGTGGGGTCTGTGGGGGAGAGCGTACCTTGTCAGTGTCTATTGCCTATGGGTCAGTGATGACTACAGTACAGAAAGTCCCTTTCCGAGGTAAGGTGAAAGCATCACAATATGGTTCGGTCTGTGGCCTCGTCTCCTAGTGTTTTGAAACATGCGGCTAAGGGATGAGGCCTCTGTCTACCTGGCTTTCCCTTAAACACCTTTGCAAAGTCTTCGAGGAGAGTGACATTCTGCATCAGAGCTTATTCTCAAAAAGAGGCCTGAATCGAATCCGTTGTCATTATTAGTTAACTGTACTTGTTGTGGTAACGGGTATTGACGTGTTGACCAAGTCTCTTTAGTCAGAAGGAAAGGGAAGGCCTATAACGACGGCTTGCAAGGCCCAATCGAGCAGTCCTTTGGAGTGAGCCGCCATGCCCTTGCACGGACTAGTGGATCAGGAAGTGTGGGTCCCTTTCAGCAACACAGTATTCCTCTGCCACCGATGTGATGAATCCCTGGACTTGCCTTGACATGAATGTCCCATGCCCTGCTAATGGGAAATGGAAAAGGCAAGCAGACAAAGGGAAATACCATATGCCCTCCCAGAATATGTGCCTCGGGAGGAATACCTTGGCCCTTAGTAAAGGAAGGCAATACTGAAGGGTAAGAAGTCAGAGAAGGAGACCCATCAGGAGCGACTCAGGACTCTGAGAATCAAGCTGAGGGTTACAAAAAAGAGAACTGCTTAATGGGTGGTCAGGAGTTGTGTCATCTATTAGGAGGAGCACCAGTACGTCCATGCAACTAAAGCATCCGTGCATACTCTGTCAAAAACGGATGATGGATGATAGGCAGGCATTTTCAGCAGAACAGCAACAAACATCACCATCAATTCAGAGGAAAACAATGTGGCCCTCTCAAAACCAAAGGAAGTTCAGGGAGAACAAGAAAGAATTATATTGTTTATTATCTTTCCTTATTGAAATGACATGGGTGTGTTTCCTAAAATGTCCTTCTTTGAATTGGGTCTTTATCCTTGTGAATTAGAGTTTACCCGCTTCTTCCATCTCTGGATTTGATGAATGGACATCACAATGCCTTCACTAAATACCTAGAAGAATGGCCCAGGAAAATGACTTGACTTGGCCTACTGTGTGTTGGCAGGGGTTGTATTACTGCCTCAAATGCTTCCGTCTCTACAAGAGGGCTGAGATTTTGTAGGTTTCCTGATCTAATCTAGGAAGTTTCTATGTGTCTGCGAATTTATCCTTTTCTCTCAGTTCTTGGATTTGCTTGCATGAATGTGTGGATGTGCCTTTTCGGTTATTCTTTGTTCCTTGCTAGCAGTTGTCATGTGGTTTCATACTTGCAGCTGTGTGCTTGTCTCCCTGTTTTATCCCGTAATGTTTTCTGCGGGTTGTTTGTGTTGTCAAAACTCAAGTGTGAGATCTCATGATTTTTTTCCGATTGGTTTGTTTGTATATCCTTAATTTTGATAATCACATGTATGATTTCAATTTTTCTGTTACCTTGGAGTTCGGTTTTTCTTCATCTTGTTCCTTCAGTCATCCTTTTAGGTGGCTTTATTTCTCGGTGTTTTTAAATTTTGGAAATGCATGCATTTATCCATATATGGTTTCCCCATAAAATGTTTTGGCATCATCCTCTAAGTTTCTTAGAATTCCTTCATTTGCTCTTTCTGCTTTTCCTTTGGATTTTCTTTCCTACATTCATTGCTAGTTCGTGAGTTGGTTGTGTTTTCCAACTTTAATGTCTGGCTGATTTTCCAATTTGAAAGTGATATCTTCCTGGTTTCATACCTTCGTGATCATAAGAGCACTGTCGTGGTTTTGACTTCTCTTCCATGAATTAAGACTGGATTTGGCCTCGAGCTCATGACCTGATATAGACAAAGTTAGGTCTGCTGCTTGGACGAACATATCATATTGTCCTCAGAGACGCAATCTTTCTCATGGATCCCCAAAGTTCAGGTGGTCTCGAGAGCCCATGTGGACATCTGTTATTCCTTAGCACCTTCCCATCCAGATGATCTGTCCTGTGCTTAACGGGGATATCATAGTTGCCAACACTATTGGATAAAAGTCGCCATCTCTGTTCCTGTGTGTTCATAGGCTTCCAACGTTTAGATACAGCGTTGTTTACGGTGTATGTGTTGGCAATTCTTCCAGGTTTCTTTTGTTTTGATGCTCCATCAAACAAAACACCTTCCGCTTAGCTTTTGTCTCTCGAAGGCATAAAATCACTCTCACTGACTTAGGCACAAACACTTTGGATCTCTTCTCCTTGGAAATAGCATAACCTACGTCTTCGCGATTTCTTCACTTGCAAGCTATGAGTTTCTTTATAGTCGAAGGAAATCTCCAATGGGCATCAGAAGGATTAGCTTGTTTAATATTTGCCTTTTTTTTTATAAATGTTTTCTAACTTTGTTTTGTATTGTTTTGTTTTGGAATTTCAACCACTCCTACCAACGGTTTGTATTGACGGGAGACTTTAGTCCTGAGTACTGAAAGTATTATTGATAGGTAATAGTTCACTTTCTCATTTCGATTGGCTTTTCACTTGGATTCTATTTGCCTTTCACCTATATGGTATTTTTGGGGGGTTGCTTCGTTTATATGTTTCCTCGATTTCTCCCCTTTTTTTGCATGTCTAATCTTTGTGTGTGTTCATGTGTGTGTGCATATGCATGTGTTAATGTTGTGTGGTGTGTGTGTGTTTCACATCACAATTATTATTAAAATACGAGAGAATGGAATTCGGTCTCTTATGGGTAGCAATTCTATTTGACATGCCTTGAAAACTCTCATTCCATCGCTTTCAGGAATCTCCTGCAAGGAATGTCATCTCTTGTCCTCTTCAAGAAACTCATGTTTTCACAAAAAACTGCCTTCCAAGAAACACCACCATTTGAATTCCTCATTAGAGTCATACTGTTTGTCCCAATACTCTTTCGTATGTTTCTTGACTGTCATGAGTTAGTGAAATCGTCTGTTTGTTGTCATTCCGAGCATGATAGAGGTGACAAAGCCCAATGCTCTCTGCAAGACTGCCATAAGAGACAAGTGGTAGAATTCCTTCTTGCTTATGTCTCAGTACAAATAGTGGAGACATGGAAGACAGTGAGATGGTAGTAGTGACTAATAACCTCATACTTCTTCAGGCATGAAGGCAACAGGAAGATGAACACAACAACTGCAGTGGGGTGGAAATTGACCATTTACCTACAAGGTAAACTCTAGAGTGAAAGAGAACGGAAGTTGCAGAGATGATGGGAGAAGGTTGGAGACATGGCTCAGGGGAGATTTGGTTGGTTTGTGGATCAGAGGGCTGGAGCCCATGAAGAGGACCAAGGCACAGAAGAGCAGGGCACACCGGGAACCCACACGGAACCTGTTTCCCAGTGCCATTGACTGTGACACGCCGAGGGACTGAAGGGCACGACTACTTGACAACACAAGTGTTGAGGGATGAAGGTTTCATGTCAGCAGGCTTGGCAGACATTGACTTGAAAGAACACCATCTTTTTCCTGCATATGACACCAACAAGCGACCAGGAGCACAAGCCTGGAGACAATGATCAGAGAGACACAATACCAAGAGACGCAGTGGGAAGATGGTGAGTTGTGGGAGTGATTCCGTGAAAGGCAGTGTTCGTGGAGATGACTCAATGTGGACATCATAAATTTGGGGCTCTCGCAACAGCAGCATCAAGACCGAGCTACTGGCCAGACACGTAGGTGAGGACATAGGCTGACTAGCCAGCCAACATGAAATCCCAACAGTGGAACACTTGGAGGACTGCTTTCCTCAGTTGAAGAGCTAAGTCCGAGGGTTACAGACTCTCCCATATGTGACGAGAAGAAAGCATTGACCACACGTTCTCTTCTGAACACAGAATTCTGCAGGCCTGCGTTCTGTTGAGTTGGCGGAGTTTTTCCTTTCACAGGCACACCAGAGCCCACCAAGGTGTACATCACCATATTCAGCCCGGACCCTAAAAATTCAAACGGCCCAAAAGGAGAGCTACTACAAATGACTTGCCTCCAGGACAGGGTCAGGCACAACACCAACAGCAGATGACATGCATGCCACATACACACTCAAAAACACACACACATGCACGCACTCAACAAATCTGAAGGGCCAGCCCTGGGTCACTCAGGATCCTTTCCTCCTATAGAAATTACCCTCAGGTTAGAAAACAGAATGAGTTTAACGAATACAGAGAGGTATCCAACCTAGATCCAACGCAAAGATGGAAGAATCAATTGATGCCCAGGTTAAGGAAGGAGGAACGATCACGGCTAGGCAATCAGAGTAAAGCCACTACATAGAACATGCCCGATACGGGATTGAAAGCAGCAGCCTGCATACTCGCAGTACATTGGAAAACCTAGGAGAATCAGAGAGTCTCGAACCACAGAGATAAAACTGATAAAGATAAAATCACCTAAAGAACTCCTGAAGAGAATATTGTCAGGAGACTGGATGCAAAGTCAAGGAACACCGCAGAAGTGGAGGATCCAATTAGGGACCGGGAAGAACAAGCCTAGAAAATAAGGAGGCAAATTCTAAGAGCAAAGGCAGAATGATGGAACATGTTAGTGAGCTTAGGGAATCTCCAAGGAACTGAAAGAGGAGCCTCTTGTAGGCGAAGTAAGAGTGAGAGTAAGATTAGAGATCTGATCCTAGATTGGAGAACTCAGGCCTGAAAAGGACCCTCATCTGGGAGCAGAGAAAGTGGTCCAGAATAAGTGGCACAGAGGACTCCCAACACCTTCCACAGAAGCGGAGCACCTAAAGACATAGTGCCTATCCACCTGGGAACTCTAGGCATGGAGGTATTCAGTTTAGCCAAATAGGCATCGGAGAATAGTTTGTCCATAGCCCAATCACTGACTTCAAAAGGTAAAGCTATACCAGCTCTCGAAGCAGGAAGGAGAACTCAAGCAACACCAGCCCAAGCCAAAATCCTTATCCCCTGCATTTCTGAACAATGACAGAACAGCGGTTCTATCTAGAACCAGGAGTTGTCTCCATCAGTTCCGAGGTGACCTTCAGATCCACTCATGTTTCCAGGGTCTTGGCATTGACTCTGTTCTCAGGTTCTCTGCTCAGGGGCAAGTAAGCTTCTCCCTCTCCAGCTCAACACCCTGATTGGGATCTCTCTGCCTCTCTGTCCAATACATGCATGTGCACGTTGGATAAGATAACAAAGACAAAAACAGTGACAATAATTGACTGGGGCCAAAGGATGTTTTATTGAATTTGGACCTAGGTTCCGATGGAGGGCAGCCAGGTACAGAGAACCTCCCACCATCCTAAAATCCCCGACCTTTGCTCGGAGCTCCCTTGTTCATTCTTCTGTTCTTTGCCTTCCTGGCAAAGGATGTCCTCACCAACCTGCAGCATCCGCTGTTGGTCGCGCTGTACTGACCCCTTGTTAACACATTGTTCATCCTCTCGGGGCTCCATTCGAACATGCCAATTTTCTGCAAGAGGCACTGTTTTCTTATCGCATGTTACCATTTGGGGGATGGTCATGAGAGGGTGAAGACTGGATTGTACTTCCACACCTGCATGCAGTTCCACAGAGGGTAGCTGCTCCACCCTGAGGGAGTGCTCAAGGTTCTTCCACATTCAAATCCTCTTCAATGCGTCCTTTTGGACATACATGTTGTCTTCCTGAAACGGTTCCAGAAGTCTTTCAAATGGCTTCACTTGGGCTATGGGTCTCTTCCAACATGCTCTCCGTTGGCTCCTGTGGACTCCAAGAACATGAGTCCGCCCTGGACCTAAGGTTCTAGGGTGGAGAGTCTGCCTTGGATGCATGGTCTTTTTGGAAGATTGGGAGGCCTTTTCGGCACCGTTTCTGGAGACGCTCGAGGTACTCGTGTCCTTGCTGTGGAGGAGTCCAGACATGTCTTTGGCACGGTTTTGGGATTCACATTGAGCTTCCCTTGGGTGGCCCTTTTCCTGTTCAGATGCTCCGTGTTTGGGTGGGAGGGCCTTACACTTGTGCAGGGCTCAGATTTCCTCCCTTGAGGCTTTGCCTGTGGTCTGTTAGTTTCTTGGCCTGTCGTGGCTAAGATGGAGTAAATGTTCCTTGCCTTTCTCTGAGGTTCAGAGGGCTCGTTTTGACACTCACGACCAAACACTACGAATTGAGCCATGGAGAAGGTGACACCGACTCGCTTCGCAAACTGACTTGGTGAGAGACCCAGGCGGCTCCAACGTTTTTGGATGGCTTGGGGTCTTCTTGGCCCACCCATGACTACTCCAGTCAAGTGTAGTGATCAGGCCTGGGTTGATGAGGAGTGGTTGCTATGACCTCAAAGCTTTGTGACATCACAGATGCTGGCTTCACTGAAGCAGCTGTCCCTCTCCCATGACCTTGGTGTGCTATGGCTTTAAGTAGGAAGCCCCAGGAAGGACCAAACAAGAGCCCTCTGAACCTGGCAAGAACTCAGGATGTCTTGTGGGTTAATGTCCAACTTCCCCTTTCTGGAGACATAGAGGAAGGAAAATGGCATTCAGTATACCTTCCTGTAGGCCAACATATCCCCGGAGACGGCAACGTGTCCTTTGCCACTACAATTTCTAGATATCTCAAGAAAAGTTGTGGCCTCGCTGGTATGAGCAGCTCTCCGTGGGGTCTGTGGGGGAGAGCGTACCTTGTCAGTGTCTATTGCCTATGGGTCAGTGATGACTACAGTACAGAAAGTCCCTTTCCGAGGTAAGGTGAAAGCATCACAATATGGTTCGGTCTGTGGCCTCGTCTCCTAGTGTTTTGAAACATGCGGCTAAGGGATGAGGCCTCTGTCTACCTGGCTTTCCCTTAAACACCTTTGCAAAGTCTTCGAGGAGAGTGACATTCTGCATCAGAGCTTATTCTCAAAAAGAGGCCTGAATCGAATCCGTTGTCATTATTAGTTAACTGTACTTGTTGTGGTAACGGGTATTGACGTGTTGACCAAGTCTCTTTAGTCAGAAGGAAAGGGAAGGCCTATAACGACGGCTTTCAAGGCCCAATCGAGCAGTCCTTTGGAGTGAGCCGCCATGCCCTTGCACGGACTAGTGGATCAGGAAGTGTGGGTCCCTTTCAGCAACACAGTATTCCTCTGCCACCGATGTGATGAATCCCTGGACTTGCCTTGACATGAATGTCCCATGCCCTGCTAATGGGAAATGGAAAAGGCAAGCAGACAAAGGGAAATACCATATGGCTTCCCAGAATATGTGCCTCGGGAGGAATACCTTGGCCCTTAGTAAAGGAAGGCAATACTGAAGGGTAAGAAGTCAGAGAAGGAGACCCATCAGGAGCGACTCAGGACTCTGAGAATCAAGCTGAGGGTTACAAAAAAGAGAACTGCTTAATGGGTGGTCAGGAGTTGTGTCATCTATTAGGAGGAGCACCAGTACGTCCATGCAACTAAAGCATCCGTGCATACTCTGTCAAAAACGGATGATGGATGATAGGCAGGCATTTTCAACAGAACAGCAACAAACATCAACATCAATTCAGAGGAAAACAATGTGGCCCTCTCAAAACCAAAGGAAGTTCAGGGAGAACAAGAAAGAATTATATTGTTTATTATCTTTCCTTATTGAAATGACATGGGTGTGTTTCCTAAAATGTCCTTCTTTGAATTGGGTCTTTATCCTTGTGAATTAGAGTTTACCCGCTTCTTCCATCTCTGGATTTGATGAGTGGACATCACAATGCCTTCACTAAATACCTAGAAGAATGGCCCAGGAAAATGACTTGACTTGGCCTACTGTGTGTTGGCAGGGGTTGTATTACTGCCTCAAATGCTTCCGTCTCTACAAGAGGGCTGAGATTTTGTAGGTTTCCTGATCTAATCTAGGAAGTTTCTATGTGTCTGCGAATTTATCCTTTTCTCTCAGTTCTTGGATTTGCTTGCATGAATGTGTGAATGTGCCTCTTCGGTTATTCTTTGTTCCTTGCTAGCAGTTGTCATGTGGTTTCATACTTGCAGCTGTGTGCTTGTCTCCCTGTTTTATCCCGTAATGTTTTCTGCGGGTTGTTTGTGTTGTCAAAACTCAAGTGTGAGATCTCATGATTTTTTTCCGATTGGTTTGTTTGTATATCCTTAATTTTGATAATCACATGTATGATTTCAATTTTTCTGTTACCTTGGAGTTCGGATTTTCTTCATCTTGTTCCTTCAGTCATCCTTTTAGGTGGCTTTATTTCTCGGTGTTTTTAAATTTTGGCAATGCATGCATTTATCCATATATGGTTTCCCCATAAAACGTTTTGGCATCATCCTCTAAGTTTCTTAGAATTCCTTCGTTCATGGCTCTTTCTGCTTTTCCTTTGGATTTTCTTTCCTACATTCATTGCTAGTTCGTGAGTTGGTTGTGTTTTCCAACTTTAATGTCTGGCTGATTTTCCAATTTGAAAGTGATATCTTCCTGGTTTCATACCTTCGTGATCATAAGAGCACTGTCGTGGTTTTGACTTCTCTTCCATGAATTAAGACTGGATTTGGCCTCGAGCTCATGACCTGAGATAGACAAAGTTAGGTCTGCTGCTTGGACGAACATATCATATTGTCCTCAGAGACGCAATCTTTCTCATGGATCCCCAAAGTTCAGGTGGTCTCGAGAGCCCATGTGGACATCTGTTATTCCTTAGCACCTTCCCATCCAGATGATCTGTCCTGTGCTTAACGGGGATATCATAGTTGCCAACACTATTGGATAAAAGTCGCCATCTCTGTTCCTGTGTGTTCATAGGCTTCCAACGTTTAGATACAGCGTTGTTTACGGTGTATGTGTTGGCAATTCTTCCAGGTTTCTTTTGTTTTGATGCTCCATCAAACAAAACACCTTCCGCTTAGCTTTTGTCTCTCGAAGGCATAAAATCACTCTCACTGACTTAGGCACAAACACTTTGGATCTCTTCTCCTTGGAAATAGCATAACCTACGTCTTCGCGATTTCTTCACTTGCAAGCTATGAGTTTCTTTATAGTCGAAGGAAATCTCCAATGGGCATCAGAAGGATTAGCTTGTTTAATATTTGCCTTTTTTTTTTATAAATGTTTTCTAACTTTGTTTTGTATTGTTTTGTTTTGGAATTTCAACCACTCCTACCAACGGTTTGTATTGACGGGAGACTTTAGTCCTGAGTACTGAAAGTATTATTGATAGGTAATAGTTCACTTTCTCATTTCGATTGGCTTTTCACTTGGATTCTATTTGCCTTTCACCTATATGGTATTTTTGGGGGGTTGCTTCGTTTATATGTTTCCTCGATTTCTCCCCTTTTTTTGCATGTCTAATCTTTGTGTGTGTTCATGTGTGTGTGCATATGCATGTGTTAATGTTGTGTGGTGTGTGTGTGTTTCACATCACAATTATTATTAAAATACGAGAGAATGGAATTCGGTCTCTTATGGGTAGCAATTCTATTTGACATGCCTTGAAAACTCTCATTCCATCGCTTTCAGGAATCTCCTGCAAGGAATGTCATCTCTTGTCCTCTTCAAGAAACTCGTGTTTTCACAAAAAACTGCCTTCCAAGAAACACCACCATTTGAATTCCTCATTAGAGTCATACTGTTTGTCCCAATACTCTTTCGTATGTTTCTTGACTGTCATGAGTTAGTGAAATCGTCTGTTTGTTGTCATTCCGAGCATGATAGAGGTGACAAAGCCCAATGCTCTCTGCAAGACTGCCATAAGAGACAAGTGGTAGAATTCCTTCTTGCTTATGTCTCAGTACAAATAGTGGAGACATGGAAGACAGTGAGATGGTAGTAGTGACTAATAACCTCATACTTCTTCAGGCATGAAGGCAACAGGAAGATGAACACAACAACTGCAGTGGGGTGGAAATTGACCATTTACCTACAAGGTAAACTCTAGAGTGAAAGAGAACGGAAGTTGCAGAGATGATGGGAGAAGGTTGGAGACATGGCTCAGGGGAGATTTGGTTGGTTTGTGGATCAGAGGGCTGGAGCCCATGAAGAGGACCAAGGCACAGAAGAGCAGGGCACACCGGGAACCCACACGGAACCTGTTTCCCAGTGCCATTGACTGTGACACGCCGAGGGACTGAAGGGCACGACTACTTGACAACACAAGTGTTGAGGGATGAAGGTTTCATGTCAGCAGGCTTGGCAGACATTGACTTGAAAGAACACCATCTTTTTCCTGCATATGACACCAACAAGCGACCAGGAGCACAAGCCTGGAGACAATGATCAGAGAGACACAATACCAAGAGACGCAGTGGGAAGATGGTGAGTTGTGGGAGTGATTCCGTGAAAGGCAGTGTTCGTGGAGATGACTCAATGTGGACATCATAAATTTGGGGCTCTCGCAACAGCAGCATCAAGACCGAGCTACTGGCCAGACACGTAGGTGAGGACATAGGCTGACTAGCCAGCCAACATGAAATCCCAACAGTGGAACACTTGGAGGACTGCTTTCCTCAGTTGAAGAGCTAAGTCCGAGGGTTACAGACTCTCCCATATGTGACGAGAAGAAAGCATTGACCACACGTTCTCTTCTGAACACAGAATTCTGCAGGCCTGCGTTCTGTTGAGTTGGCGGAGTTTTTCCTTTCACAGGCACACCAGAGCCCACCAAGGTGTACATCACCATATTCAGCCCGGACCCTAAAAATTCAAACGGCCCAAAAGGAGAGCTACTACAAATGACTTGCCTCCAGGACAGGGTCAGGCACAACACCAACAGCAGATGACATGCATGCCACATACACACTCAAAAACACACACACATGCACGCACTCAACAAATCTGAAGGGCCAGCCCTGGGTCACTCAGGATCCTTTCCTCCTATAGAAATTACCCTCAGGTTAGAAAACAGAATGAGTTTAACGAATACAGAGAGGTATCCAACCTAGATCCAACGCAAAGATGGAAGAATCAATTGATGCCCAGGTTAAGGAAGGAGGAACGATCACGGCTAGGCAATCAGAGTAAAGCCACTACATAGAACATGCCCGATACGGGATTGAAAGCAGCAGCCTGCATACTCGCAGTACATTGGAAAACCTAGGAGAATCAGAGAGTCTCGAACCACAGAGATAAAACTGATAAAGATAAAATCACCTAAAGAACTCCTGAAGAGAAGATTGTCAGGAGACTGGATGCAAAGTCAAGGAACACCGCAGAAGTGGAGGATCCAATTAGGGACCGGGAAGAACAAGCCTAGAAAATAAGGAGGCAAATTCTAAGAGCAAAGGCAGAATGATGGAACATGTTAGTGAGCTTAGGGAATCTCCAAGGAACTGAAAGAGGAGCCTCTTGTAGGCGAAGTAAGAGTGAGAGTAAGATTAGAGATCTGATCCTAGATTGGAGAACTCAGGCCTGAAAAGGACCCTCATCTGGGAGCAGAGAAAGTGGTCCAGAATAAGTGGCACAGAGGACTCCCAACACCTTCCACAGAAGCGGAGCACCTAAAGACATAGTGCCTATCCACCTGGGAACTCTAGGCATGGAGGTATTCAGTTTAGCCAAATAGGCATCGGAGAATAGTTTGTCCATAGCCCAATCACTGACTTCAAAAGGTAAAGCTATACCAGCTCTCGAAGCAGGAAGGAGAACTCAAGCAACACCAGCCCAAGCCAAAATCCTTATCCCCTGCATTTCTGAACAATGACAGAACAGCGGTTCTATCTAGAACCAGGAGTTGTCTCCATCAGTTCCGAGGTGACCTTCAGATCCACTCATGTTTCCAGGGTCTTGGCATTGACTCTGTTCTCAGGTTCTCTGCTCAGGGGCAAGTAAGCTTCTCCCTCTCCAGCTCAACACCCTGATTGGGATCTCTCTGCCTCTCTGTCCAATACATGCATGTGCACGTTGGATAAGATAACAAAGACAAAAACAGTGACAATAATTGACTGGGGCCAAAGGATGTTTTATTGAATTTGGACCTAGGTTCCGATGGAGGGCAGCCAGGTACAGAGAACCTCCCACCATCCTAAAATCCCCGACCTTTTCTCGGAGCTCCCTTGTTCATTCTTCTGTTCTTTGCCTTCCTGGCAAAGGATGTCCTCACCAACCTGCAGCATCCGCTGTTGGTCGCGCTGTACTGACCCCTTGTTAACACATTGTTCATCCTCTCGGGGCTCCATTCGAACATGCCAATTTTCTGCAAGAGGCACTGTTTTCTTATCGCATGTTACCATTTGGGGGATGGTCATGAGAGGGTGAAGACTGGATTGTACTTCCACACCTGCATGCAGTTCCACAGAGGGTAGCTGCTCCACCCTGAGGGAGTGCTCAAGGTTCTTCCACATTCAAATCCTCTTCAATGCGTCCTTTTGGACATACATGTTGTCTTCCTGAAACGGTTCCAGAAGTCTTTCAAATGGCTTCACTTGGGCTATGGGTCTCTTCCAACATGCTCTCCGTTGGCTCCTGTGGACTCCAAGAACATGAGTCCGCCCTGGACCTAAGGTTCTAGGGTGGAGAGTCTGCCTTGGATGCATGGTCTTTTTGGAAGATTGGGAGGCCTTTTCGGCACCGTTTCTGGAGACGCTCGAGGTACTCGTGTCCTTGCTGTGGAGGAGTCCAGACATGTCTTTGGCACGGTTTTGGGATTCACATTGAGCTTCCCTTGGGTGGCCCTTTTCCTGTTCAGATGCTCCGTGTTTGGGTGGGAGGGCCTTACACTTGTGCAGGGCTCAGATTTCCTCCCTTGAGGCTTTGCTTGCGGTCTGTTAGTTTCTTGGCCTGTCGTGGCTAAGATGGAGTAAATGTTCCTTGCCTTTCTCTGAGGTTCAGAGGGCTCGTTTTGACACTCACGACCAAACACTACGAATTGAGCCATGGAGAAGGTGACACCGACTCGCTTCGCAAACTGACTTGGTGAGAGACCCAGGCGGCTCCAACGTTTTTGGATGGCTTGGGGTCTTCTTGGCCCACCCATGACTACTCCAGTCAAGTGTAGTGATCAGGCCTGGGTTGATGAGGAGTGGTTGCTATGACCTCAAAGCTTTGTGACATCACAGATGCTGGCTTCACTGAAGCAGCTGTCCCTCTCCCATGACCTTGGTGTGCTATGGCTTTAAGTAGGAAGCCCCAGGAAGGACCAAACAAGAGCCCTCTGAACCTGGCAAGAACTCAGGATGTCTTGTGGGTTAATGTCCAACTTCCCCTTTCTGGAGACATAGAGGAAGGAAAATGGCATTCAGTATACCTTCCTGTAGGCCAACATATCCCCGGAGACGGCAACGTGTCCTTTGCCACTACAATTTCTAGATATCTCAAGAAAAGTTGTGGCCTCGCTGGTATGAGCAGCTCTCCGTGGGGTCTGTGGGGGAGAGCGTACCTTGTCAGTGTCTATTGCCTATGGGTCAGTGATGACTACAGTACAGAAAGTCCCTTTCCGAGGTAAGGTGAAAGCATCACAATATGGTTCGGTCTGTGGCCTCGTCTCCTAGTGTTTTGAAACATGCGGCTAAGGGATGAGGCCTCTGTCTACCTGGCTTTCCCTTAAACACCTTTGCAAAGTCTTCGAGGAGAGTGACATTCTGCATCAGAGCTTATTCTCAAAAAGAGGCCTGAATCGAATCCGTTGTCATTATTAGTTAACTGTACTTGTTGTGGTAACGGGTATTGACGTGTTGACCAAGTCTCTTTAGTCAGAAGGAAAGGGAAGGCCTATAACGACGGCTTTCAAGGCCCAATCGAGCAGTCCTTTGGAGTGAGCCGCCAATCCCTTGCACGGTCTAGTGGATCAGGAAGTTTGGGTCCCTTTCAGCAACACAGTATTCCTCTGCCACCGATGTGATGAATCCCTGGACTTGCCTTGACATGAATGTCCCATGCCCTGCTAATGGGAAATGGAAAAGGCAAGCAGACAAAGGGAAATACCATATGGCTTCCCAGAATATGTGCCTCGGGAGGAATACCTTGGCCCTTAGTAAAGGAAGGCAATACTGAAGGGTAAGAAGTCAGAGAAGGAGACCCATCAGGAGCGACTCAGGACTCTGAGAATCAAGCTGAGGGTTACAAAAAAGAGAACTGCTTAATGGGTGGTCAGGAGTTGTGTCATCTATTAGGAGGAGCACCAGTACGTCCATGCAACTAAAGCATCCGTGCATACTCTGTCAAAAACGGATGATGGATGATAGGCAGGCATTTTCAACAGAACAGCAACAAACATCAACATCAATTCAGAGGAAAACAATGTGGCCCTCTCAAAACCAAAGGAAGTTCAGGGAGAACAAGAAAGAATTATATTGTTTATTATCTTTCCTTATTGAAATGACATGGGTGTGTTTCCTAAAATGTCCTTCTTTGAATTGGGTCTTTATCCTTGTGAATTAGAGTTTACCCGCTTCTTCCATCTCTGGATTTGATGAGTGGACATCACAATGCCTTCACTAAATACCTAGAAGAATGGCCCAGGAAAATGACTTGACTTGGCCTACTGTGTGTTGGCAGGGGTTGTATTACTGCCTCAAATGCTTCCGTCTCTACAAGAGGGCTGAGATTTTGTAGGTTTCCTGATCTAATCTAGGAAGTTTCTATGTGTCTGCGAATTTATCCTTTTCTCTCAGTTCTTGGATTTGCTTGCATGAATGTGTGGATGTGCCTCTTCGGTTATTCTTTGTTCCTTGCTAGCAGTTGTCATGTGGTTTCATACTTGCAGCTGTGTGCTTGTCTCCCTGTTTTATCCCGTAATGGTTTCTGCGGGTTGTTTGTGTTGTCAAAACTCAAGTGTGAGATCTCATGATTTTTTTCCGATTGGTTTGTTTGTATATCCTTAATTTTGATAATCACATGTATGATTTCAATTTTTCTGTTACCTTGGAGTTCGGATTTTCTTCATCTTGTTCCTTCAGTCATTCTTTTAGGTGGCTTTATTTCTCGGTGTTTTTAAATTTTGGCAATGCATGCATTTATCCATATATGGTTTCCCCATAAAACGTTTTGGCATCATCCTCTAAGTTTCTTAGAATTCCTTCGTTCATGGCTCTTTCTGCTTTTCCTTTGGATTTTCTTTCCTACATTCATTGCTAGTTCGTGAGTTGGTTGTGTTTTCCAACTTTAATGTCTGGCTGATTTTCCAATTTGAAAGTGATATCTTCCTGGTTTCATACCTTCGTGATCATAAGAGCACTGTCGTGGTTTTGACTTCTCTTCCATGAATTAAGACTGGATTTGGCCTCGAGCTCATGACCTGAGATAGACAAAGTTAGGTCTGCTGCTTGGACGAACATATCATATTGTCCTCAGAGACGCAATCTTTCTCATGGATCCCCAAAGTTCAGGTGGTCTCGAGAGCCCATGTGGACATCTGTTATTCCTTAGCACCTTCCCATCCAGATGATCTGTCCTGTGCTTAACGGGGATATCATAGTTGCCAACACTATTGGATAAAAGTCGCCATCTCTGTTCCTGTGTGTTCATAGGCTTCCAACGTTTAGATACAGCGTTGTTTACGGTGTATGTGTTGGCAATTCTTCCAGGTTTCTTTTGTTTTGATGCTCCATCAAACAAAACACCTTCCGCTTAGCTTTTGTCTCTCGAAGGCATAAAATCACTCTCACTGACTTAGGCACAAACACTTTGGATCTCTTCTCCTTGGAAATAGCATAACCTACGTCTTCGCGATTTCTTCACTTGCAAGCTATGAGTTTCTTTATAGTCGAAGGAAATCTCCAATGGGCATCAGAAGGATTAGCTTGTTTAATATTTGCCTTTTTTTTTATAAATGTTTTCTAACTTTGTTTTGTATTGTTTTGTTTTGGAATTTCAACCACTCCTACCAACGGTTTGTATTGACGGGAGACTTTAGTCCTGAGTACTGAAAGTATTATTGATAGGTAATAGTTCACTTTCTCATTTCGATTGGCTTTTCACTTGGATTCTATTTGCCTTTCACCTATATGGTATTTTTGGGGGGTTGCTTCGTTTATATGTTTCCTCGATTTCTCCCCTTTTTTTGCATGTCTAATCTTTGTGTGTGTTCATGTGTGTGTGCATATGCATGTGTTAATGTTGTGTGGTGTGTGTGTGTTTCACATCACAATTATTATTAAAATACGAGAGAATGGAATTCGGTCTCTTATGGGTAGCAATTCTATTTGACATGCCTTGAAAACTCTCATTCCATCGCTTTCAGGAATCTCCTGCAAGGAATGTCATCTCTTGTCCTCTTCAAGAAACTCGTGTTTTCACAAAAAACTGCCTTCCAAGAAACACCACCATTTGAATTCCTCATTAGAGTCATACTGTTTGTCCCAATACTCTTTCGTATGTTTCTTGACTGTCATGAGTTAGTGAAATCGTCTGTTTGTTGTCATTCCGAGCATGATAGAGGTGACAAAGCCCAATGCTCTCTGCAAGACTGCCATAAGAGACAAGTGGTAGAATTCCTTCTTGCTTATGTCTCAGTACAAATAGTGGAGACATGGAAGACAGTGAGATGGTAGTAGTGACTAATAACCTCATACTTCTTCAGGCATGAAGGCAACAGGAAGATGAACACAACAACTGCAGTGGGGTGGAAATTGACCATTTACCTACAAGGTAAACTCTAGAGTGAAAGAGAACGGAAGTTGCAGAGATGATGGGAGAAGGTTGGAGACATGGCTCAGGGGAGATTTGGTTGGTTTGTGGATCAGAGGGCTGGAGCCCATGAAGAGGACCAAGGCACAGAAGAGCAGGGCACACCGGGAACCCACACGGAACCTGTTTCCCAGTGCCATTGACTGTGACACGCCGAGGGACTGAAGGGCACGACTACTTGACAACACAAGTGTTGAGGGCTGAAGGTTTCATGTCAGCAGGCTTGGCAGACATTGACTTGAAAGAACACCATCTTTTTCCTGCATATGACACCAACAAGCGACCAGGAGCACAAGCCTGGAGACAATGATCAGAGAGACACAATACCAAGAGACGCAGTGGGAAGATGGTGAGTTGTGGGAGTGATTCCGTGAAAGGCAGTGTTCGTGGAGATGACTCAATGTGGACATCATAAATTTGGGGCTCTCGCAACAGCAGCATCAAGACCGAGCTACTGGCCAGACACGTAGGTGAGGACATAGGCTGACTAGCCAGCCAACATGAAATCCCAACAGTGGAACACTTGGAGGACTGCTTTCCTCAGTTGAAGAGCTAAGTCCGAGGGTTACAGACTCTCCCATATGTGACGAGAAGAAAGCATTGACCACACGTTCTCTTCTGAACACAGAATTCTGCAGGCCTGCGTTCTGTTGAGTTGGCGGAGTTTTTCCTTTCACAGGCACACCAGAGCCCACCAAGGTGTACATCACCATATTCAGCCCGGACCCTAAAAATTCAAACGGCCCAAAAGGAGAGCTACTACAAATGACTTGCCTCCAGGACAGGGTCAGGCACAACACCAACAGCAGATGACATGCATGCCACATACACACTCAAAAACACACACACATGCACGCACTCAACAAATCTGAAGGGCCAGCCCTGGGTCACTCAGGATCCTTTCCTCCTATAGAAATTACCCTCAGGTTAGAAAACAGAATGAGTTTAACGAATACAGAGAGGTATCCAACCTAGATCCAACGCAAAGATGGAAGAATCAATTGATGCCCAGGTTAAGGAAGGAGGAACGATCACGGCTAGGCAATCAGAGTAAAGCCACTACATAGAACATGCCCGATACGGGATTGAAAGCAGCAGCCTGCATACTCACAGTACATTGGAAAACCTAGGAGAATCAGAGAGTCTCGAACCACAGAGATAAAACTGATAAAGATAAAATCACCTAAAGAACTCCTGAAGAGAAGATTGTCAGGAGACTGGATGCAAAGTCAAGGAACACCGCAGAAGTGGAGGATCCAATTAGGGACCGGGAAGAACAAGCCTAGAAAATAAGGAGGCAAATTCTAAGAGCAAAGGCAGAATGATGGAACATGTTAGTGAGCTTAGGGAATCTCCAAGGAACTGAAAGAGGAGCCTCTTGTAGGCGAAGTAAGAGTGAGAGTAAGATTAGAGATCTGATCCTAGATTGGAGAACTCAGGCCTGAAAAGGACCCTCATCTGGGAGCAGAGAAAGTGGTCCAGAATAAGTGGCACAGAGGACTCCCAACACCTTCCACAGAAGCGGAGCACCTAAAGACATAGTGCCTATCCACCTGGGAACTCTAGGCATGGAGGTATTCAGTTTAGCCAAATAGGCATCGGAGAATAGTTTGTCCATAGCCCAATCACTGACTTCAAAAGGTAAAGCTATACCAGCTCTCGAAGCAGGAAGGAGAACTCAAGCAACACCAGCCCAAGCCAAAATCCTTATCCCCTGCATTTCTGAACAATGACAGAACAGCGGTTCTATCTAGAACCAGGAGTTGTCTCCATCAGTTCCGAGGTGACCTTCAGATCCACTCATGTTTCCAGGGTCTTGGCATTGACTCTGTTCTCAGGTTCTCTGCTCAGGGGCAAGTAAGCTTCTCCCTCTCCAGCTCAACACCCTGATTGGGATCTCTCTGCCTCTCTGTCCAATACATGCATGTGCACGTTGGATAAGATAACAAAGACAAAAACAGTGACAATAATTGACTGGGGCCAAAGGATGTTTTATTGAATTTGGACCTAGGTTCCGATGGAGGGCAGCCAGGTACAGAGAACCTCCCACCATCCTAAAATCCCCGACCTTTGCTCGGAGCTCCCTTGTTCATTCTTCTGTTCTTTGCCTTCCTGGCAAAGGATGTCCTCACCAACCTGCAGCATCCGCTGTTGGTCGCGCTGTACTGACCCCTTGTTAACACATTGTTCATCCTCTCGGGGCTCCATTCGAACATGCCAATTTTCTGCAAGAGGCACTGTTTTCTTATCGCATGTTACCATTTGGGGGATGGTCATGAGAGGGTGAAGACTGGATTGTACTTCCACACCTGCATGCAGTTCCACAGAGGGTAGCTGCTCCACCCTGAGGGAGTGCTCAAGGTTCTTCCACATTCAAATCCTCTTCAATGCGTCCTTTTGGACATACATGTTGTCTTCCTGAAACGGTTCCAGAAGTCTTTCAAATGGCTTCACTTGGGCTATGGGTCTCTTCCAACATGCTCTCCGTTGGCTCCTGTGGACTCCAAGAACATGAGTCCGCCCTGGACCTAAGGTTCTAGGGTGGAGAGTCTGCCTTGGATGCATGGTCTTTTTGGAAGATTGGGAGGCCTTTTCGGCACCGTTTCTGGAGACGCTCGAGGTACTCGTGTCCTTGCTGTGGAGGAGTCCAGACATGTCTTTGGCACGGTTTTGGGATTCACATTGAGCTTCCCTTGGGTGGCCCTTTTCCTGTTCAGATGCTCCGTGTTTGGGTGGGAGGGCCTTACACTTGTGCAGGGCTCAGATTTCCTCCCTTGAGGCTTTGCTTGTGGTCTGTTAGTTTCTTGGCCTGTCGTGGCTAAGATGGAGTAAATGTTCCTTGCCTTTCTCTGAGGTTCAGAGGGCTCGTTTTGACACTCACGACCAAACACTACGAATTGAGCCATGGAGAAGGTGACACCGACTCGCTTCGCAAACTGACTTGGTGAGAGACCCAGGTGGCTCCAACGTTTTTGGATGGCTTGGGGTCTTCTTGGCCCACCCATGACTACTCCAGTCAAGTGTAGTGATCAGGCCTGGGTTGATGAGGAGTGGTTGCTATGACCTCAAAGCTTTGTGACATCACAGATGCTGGCTTCACTGAAGCAGCTGTCCCTCTCCCATGACCTTGGTGTGCTATGGCTTTAAGTAGGAAGCCCCAGGAAGGACCAAACAAGAGCCCTCTGAACCTGGCAAGAACTCAGGATGTCTTGTGGGTTAATGTCCAACTTCCCCTTTCTGGAGACATAGAGGAAGGAAAATGGCATTCAGTATACCTTCCTGTAGGCCAACATATCCCCGGAGACGGCAACGTGTCCTTTGCCACTACAATTTCTAGATATCTCAAGAAAAGTTGTGGCCTCGCTGGTATGAGCAGCTCTCCGTGGGGTCTGTGGGGGAGAGCGTACCTTGTCAGTGTCTATTGCCTATGGGTCAGTGATGACTACAGTACAGAAAGTCCCTTTCCGAGGTAAGGTGAAAGCATCACAATATGGTTCGGTCTGTGGCCTCGTCTCCTAGTGTTTTGAAACATGCGGCTAAGGGATGAGGCCTCTGTCTACCTGGCTTTCCCTTAAACACCTTTGCAAAGTCTTCGAGGAGAGTGACATTCTGCATCAGAGCTTATTCTCAAAAAGAGGCCTGAATCGAATCCGTTGTCATTATTAGTTAACTGTACTTGTTGTGGTAACGGGTATTGACGTGTTGACCAAGTCTCTTTAGTCAGAAGGAAAGGGAAGGCCTATAACGACGGCTTGCAAGGCCCAATCGAGCAGTCCTTTGGAGTGAGCCGCCATGCCCTTGCACGGACTAGTGGATCAGGAAGTGTGGGTCCCTTTCAGCAACACAGTATTCCTCTGCCACCGATGTGATGAATCCCTGGACTTGCCTTGACATGAATGTCCCATGCCCTGCTAATGGGAAATGGAAAAGGCAAGCAGACAAAGGGAAATACCATATGGCTTCCCAGAATATGTGCCTCGGGAGGAATACCTTGGCCCTTAGTAAAGGAAGGCAATACTGAAGGGTAAGATGTCAGAGAAGGAGACCCATCAGGAGCGACTCAGGACTCTGAGAATCAAGCTGAGGGTTACAAAAAAGAGAACTGCTTAATGGGTGGTCAGGAGTTGTGTCATCTATTAGGAGGAGCACCAGTACGTCCATGCAACTAAAGCATCCGTGCATACTCTGTCAAAAACGGATGATGGATGATAGGCAGGCATTTTCAGCAGAACAGCAACAAACATCACCATCAATTCAGAGGAAAACAATGTGGCCCTCTCAAAACCAAAGGAAGTTCAGGGAGAACAAGAAAGAATTATATTGTTTATTATCTTTCCTTATTGAAATGACATGGGTGTGTTTCCTAAAATGTCCTTCTTTGAATTGGGTCTTTATCCTTGTGAATTAGAGTTTACCCGCTTCTTCCATCTCTGGATTTGATGAGTGGACATCACAATGCCTTCACTAAATACCTAGAAGAATGGCCCAGGAAAATGACTTGACTTGGCCTACTGTGTGTAGGCAGGGGTTGTATTACTGCCTCAAATGCTTCCGTCTCTACAAGAGGGCTGAGATTTTGTAGGTTTCCTGATCTAATCTAGGAAGTTTCTATGTGTCTGCGAATTTATCCTTTTCTCTCAGTTCTTGGATTTGCTTGCATGAATGTGTGGATGTGCCTCTTCGGTTATTCTTTGTTCCTTGCTAGCAGTTGTCATGTGGTTTCATACTTGCAGCTGTGTGCTTGTCTCCCTGTTTTATCCCGTAATGGTTTCTGCGGGTTGTTTGTGTTGTCAAAACTCAAGTGTGAGATCTCATGATTTTTTTCCGATTGGTTTGTTTGTATATCCTTAATTTTGATAATCACATGTATGATTTCAATTTTTCTGTTACCTTGGAGTTCGGATTTTCTTCATCTTGTTCCTTCAGTCATCCTTTTAGGTGGCTTTATTTCTCGGTGTTTTTAAATTTTGGCAATGCATGCATTTATCCATATATGGTTTCCCCATAAAACGTTTTGGCATCATCCTCTAAGTTTCTTAGAATTCCTTCGTTCATGGCTCTTTCTGCTTTTCCTTTGGATTTTCTTTCCTACATTCATTGCTAGTTCGTGAGTTGGTTGTGTTTTCCAACTTTAATGTCTGGCTGATTTTCCAATTTGAAAGTGATATCTTCCTGGTTTCATACCTTCGTGATCATAAGAGCACTGTCGTGGTTTTGACTTCTCTTCCATGAATTAAGACTGGATTTGGCCTCGAGCTCATGACCTGAGATAGACAAAGTTAGGTCTGCTGCTTGGACGAACATATCATATTGTCCTCAGAGACGCAATCTTTCTCATGGATCCCCAAAGTTCAGGTGGTCTCGAGAGCCCATGTGGACATCTGTTATTCCTTAGCACCTTCCCATCCAGATGATCTGTCCTGTGCTTAACGGGGATATCATAGTTGCCAACACTATTGGATAAAAGTCGCCATCTCTGTTCCTGTGTGTTCATAGGCTTCCAACGTTTAGATACAGCGTTGTTTACGGTGTATGTGTTGGCAATTCTTCCAGGTTTCTTTTGTTTTGATGCTCCATCAAACAAAACACCTTCCGCTTAGCTTTTGTCTCTCGAAGGCATAAAATCACTCTCACTGACTTAGGCACAAACACTTTGGATCTCTTCTCCTTGGAAATAGCATAACCTACGTCTTCGCGATTTCTTCACTTGCAAGCTATGAGTTTCTTTATAGTCGAAGGAAATCTCCAATGGGCATCAGAAGGATTAGCATGTTTAATATTTGCCTTTTTTTTTTATAAATGTTTTCTAACTTTGTTTTGTATTGTTTTGTTTTGGAATTTCAACCACTCCTACCAACGGTTTGTATTGACGGGAGACTTTAGTCCTGAGTACTGAAAGTATTATTGATAGGTAATAGTTCACTTTCTCATTTCGATTGGCTTTTCACTTGGATTCTATTTGCCTTTCACCTATATGGTATTTTTGGGGGGTTGCTTCGTTTATATGTTTCCTCGATTTCTCCCCTTTTTTTGCATGTCTAATCTTTGTGTGTGTTCATGTGTGTGTGCATATGCATGTGTTAATGTTGTGTGGTGTGTGTGTGTTTCACATCACAATTATTATTAAAATACGAGAGAATGGAATTCGGTCTCTTATGGGTAGCAATTCTATTTGACATGCCTTGAAAACTCTCATTCCATCGCTTTCAGGAAACTCCTGCAAGGAATGTCATCTCTTGTCCTCTTCAAGAAACTCGTGTTTTCACAAAAAACTGCCTTCCAAGAAACACCACCATTTGAATTCCTCATTAGAGTCATACTGTTTGTCCCAATACTCTTTCGTATGTTTCTTGACTGTCATGAGTTAGTGAAATCGTCTGTTTGTTGTCATTCCGAGCATGATAGAGGTGACAAAGCCCAATGCTCTCTGCAAGACTGCCATAAGAGACAAGTGGTAGAATTCCTTCTTGCTTATGTCTCAGTACAAATAGTGGAGACATGGAAGACAGTGAGATGGTAGTAGTGACTAATAACCTCATACTTCTTCAGGCATGAAGGCAACAGGAAGATGAACACAACAACTGCAGTGGGGTGGAAATTGACCATTTACCTACAAGGTAAACTCTAGAGTGAAAGAGAACGGAAGTTGCAGAGATGATGGGAGAAGGTTGGAGACATGGCTCAGGGGAGATTTGGTTGGTTTGTGGATCAGAGGGCTGGAGCCCATGAAGAGGACCAAGGCACAGAAGAGCAGGGCACACCGGGAACCCACACGGAACCTGTTTCCCAGTGCCATTGACTGTGACACGCCGAGGGACTGAAGGGCACGACTACTTGACAACACAAGTGTTGAGGGCTGAAGGTTTCATGTCAGCAGGCTTGGCAGACATTGACTTGAAAGAACACCATCTTTTTCCTGCATATGACACCAACAAGCGACCAGGAGCACAAGCCTGGAGACAATGATCAGAGAGACACAATACCAAGAGACGCAGTGGGAAGATGGTGAGTTGTGGGAGTGATTCCGTGAAAGGCAGTGTTCGTGGAGATGACTCAATGTGGACATCATAAATTTGGGGCTCTCGCAACAGCAGCATCAAGACCGAGCTACTGGCCAGACACGTAGGTGAGGACATAGGCTGACTAGCCAGCCAACATGAAATCCCAACAGTGGAACACTTGGAGGACTGCTTTCCTCAGTTGAAGAGCTAAGTCCGAGGGTTACAGACTCTCCCATATGTGACGAGAAGAAAGCATTGACCACACGTTCTCTTCTGAACACAGAATTCTGCAGGCCTGCGTTCTGTTGAGTTGGCGGAGTTTTTCCTTTCACAGGCACACCAGAGCCCACCAAGGTGTACATCACCATATTCAGCCCGGACCCTAAAAATTCAAACGGCCCAAAAGGAGAGCTACTACAAATGACTTGCCTCCAGGACAGGGTCAGGCACAACACCAACAGCAGATGACATGCATGCCACATACACACTCAAAAACACACACACATGCACGCACTCAACAAATCTGAAGGGCCAGCCCTGGGTCACTCAGGATCCTTTCCTCCTATAGAAATTACCCTCAGGTTAGAAAACAGAATGAGTTTAACGAATACAGAGAGGTATCCAACCTAGATCCAACGCAAAGATGGAAGAATCAATTGATGCCCAGGTTAAGGAAGGAGGAACGATCACGGCTAGGCAATCAGAGTAAAGCCACTACATAGAACATGCCCGATACGGGATTGAAAGCAGCAGCCTGCATACTCGCAGTACATTGGAAAACCTAGGAGAATCAGAGAGTCTCGAACCACAGAGATAAAACTGATAAAGATAAAATCACCTAAAGAACTCCTGAAGAGAATATTGTCAGGAGACTGGATGCAAAGTCAAGGAACATCGCAGAAGTGGAGGATCCAATTAGGGACTGGGAAGAACAAGCCTAGAAAATAAGGAGGCAAATTCTAAGAGCAAAGGCAGAATGATGGAACATGTTAGTGAGCTTAGGGAATCTCCAAGGAACTGAAAGAGGAGCCTCTTGTAGGCGAAGTAAGAGTGAGAGTAAGATTAGAGATCTGATCCCAGATTGGAGAACTCAGGCCTGAAAAGGACCCTCATCTGGGAGCAGAGAAAGTGGTCCAGAATAAGTGGCACAGAGGACTCCCAACACCTTCCACAGAAGCGGAGCACCTAAAGACATAGTGCCTATCCACCTGGGAACTCTAGGCATGGAGGTATTCAGTTTAGCCAAATAGGCATCGGAGAATAGTTTGTCCATAGCCCAATCACTGACTTCAAAAGGTAAAGCTATACCAGCTCTCGAAGCAGGAAGGAGAACTCAAGCAACACCAGCCCAAGCCAAAATCCGTATCCCCTGCATTTCTGAACAATGACAGAACAGCGGTTCTATCTAGAACCAGGAGTTGTCTCCATCAGTTCCGAGGTGACCTTCAGATCCACTCATGTTTCCAGGGTCTTGGCATTGACTCTGTTCTCAGGTTCTCTGCTCAGGGGCAAGTAAGCTTCTCCCTCTCCAGCTCAACACCCTGATTGGGATCTCTCTGCCTCTCTGTCCAATACATGCATGTGCACGTTGGATAAGATAACAAAGACAAAAACAGTGACAATAATTGACTGGGGCCAAAGGATGTTTTATTGAATTTGGACCTAGGTTCCGATGGAGGGCAGCCAGGTACAGAGAACCTCCCACCATCCTAAAATCCCCGACCTTTGCTCGGAGCTCCCTTGTTCATTCTTCTGTTCTTTGCCTTCCTGGCAAAGGATGTCCTCACCAACCTGCAGCATCCGCTGTTGGTCGCGCTGTACTGACCCCTTGTTAACACATTGTTCATCCTCTCGGGGCTCCATTCGAACATGCCAATTTTCTGCAAGAGGCACTGTTTTCTTATCGCATGTTACCATTTGGGGGATGGTCATGAGAGGGTGAAGACTGGATTGTACTTCCACACCTGCATGCAGTTCCACAGAGGGTAGCTGCTCCACCCTGAGGGAGTGCTCAAGGTTCTTCCACATTCAAATCCTCTTCAATGCGTCCTTTTGGACATACATGTTGTCTTCCTGAAACGGTTCCAGAAGTCTTTCAAATGGCTTCACTTGGGCTATGGGTCTCTTCCAACATGCTCTCCGTTGGCTCCTGTGGACTCCAAGAACATGAGTCCGCCCTGGACCTAAGGTTCTAGGGTGGAGAGTCTGCCTTGGATGCATGGTCTTTTTGGAAGATTGGGAGGCCTTTTCGGCACCGTTTCTGGAGACGCTCGAGGTACTCGTGTCCTTGCTGTGGAGGAGTCCAGACATGTCTTTGGCACGGTTTTGGGATTCACATTGAGCTTCCCTTGGGTGGCCCTTTTCCTGTTCAGATGCTCCGTGTTTGGGTGGGAGGGCCTTACACTTGTGCAGGGCTCAGATTTCCTCCCTTGAGGCTTTGCTTGCGGTCTGTTAGTTTCTTGGCCTGTCGTGGCTAAGATGGAGTAAATGTTCCTTGCCTTTCTCTGAGGTTCAGAGGGCTCGTTTTGACACTCACGACCAAACACTACGAATTGAGCCATGGAGAAGGTGACACCGACTCGCTTCGCAAACTGACTTGGTGAGAGACCCAGGTGGCTCCAACGTTTTTGGATGGCTTGGGGTCTTCTTGGCCCACCCATGACTACTCCAGTCAAGTGTAGTGATCAGGCCTGGGTTGATGAGGAGTGGTTGCTATGACCTCAAAGCTTTGTGACATCACAGATGCTGGCTTCACTGAAGCAGCTGTCCCTCTCCCATGACCTTGGTGTGCTATGGCTTTAAGTAGGAAGCCCCAGGAAGGACCAAACAAGAGCCCTCTGAACCTGGCAAGAACTCAGGATGTCTTGTGGGTTAATGTCCAACTTCCCCTTTCTGGAGACATAGAGGAAGGAAAATGGCATTCAGTATACCTTCCTGTAGGCCAACATATCCCCGGAGACGGCAACGTGTCCTTTGCCACTACAATTTCTAGATATCTCAAGAAAAGTTGTGGCCTCGCTGGTATGAGCAGCTCTCCGTGGGGTCTGTGGGGGAGAGCGTACCTTGTCAGTGTCTATTGCCTATGGGTCAGTGATGACTACAGTACAGAAAGTCCCTTTCCGAGGTAAGGTGAAAGCATCACAATATGGTTCGGTCTGTGGCCTCGTCTCCTAGTGTTTTGAAACATGCGGCTAAGGGATGAGGCCTCTGTCTACCTGGCTTTCCCTTAAACACCTTTGCAAAGTCTTCGAGGAGAGTGACATTCTGCATCAGAGCTTATTCTCAAAAAGAGGCCTGAATCGAATCCGTTGTCATTATTAGTTAACTGTACTTGTTGTGGTAACGGGTATTGACGTGTTGACCAAGTCTCTTTAGTCAGAAGGAAAGGGAAGGCCTATAACGACGGCTTTCAAGGCCCAATCGAGCAGTCCTTTGGAGTGAGCCGCCATGCCCTTGCACGGTCTAGTGGATCAGGAAGTTTGGGTCCCTTTCAGCAACACAGTATTCCTCTGCCACCGATGTGATGAATCCCTGGACTTGCCTTGACATGAATGTCCCATGCCCTGCTAATGGGAAATGGAAAAGGCAAGCAGACAAAGGGAAATACCATATGGCTTCCCAGAATATGTGCCTCGGGAGGAATACCTTGGCCCTTAGTAAAGGAAGGCAATACTAAAGGGTAAGAAGTCAGAGAAGGAGACCCATCAGGAGCGACTCAGGACTCTGAGAATCAAGCTGAGGGTTACAAAAAAGAGAACTGCTTAATGGGTGGTCAGGAGTTGTGTCATCTATTAGGAGGAGCACCAGTACGTCCATGCAACTAAAGCATCCGTGCATACTCTGTCAAAAACGGATGATGGATGATAGGCAGGCATTTTCAACAGAACAGCAACAAACATCAACATCAATTCAGAGGAAAACAATGTGGCCCTCTCAAAACCAAAGGAAGTTCAGGGAGAACAAGAAAGAATTATATTGTTTATTATCTTTCCTTATTGAAATGACATGGGTGTGTTTCCTAAAATGTCCTTCTTTGAATTGGGTCTTTATCCTTGTGAATTAGAGTTTACCCGCTTCTTCCATCTCTGGATTTGATGAGTGGACATCACAATGCCTTCACTAAATACCTAGAAGAATGGCCCAGGAAAATGACTTGACTTGGCCTACTGTGTGTTGGCAGGGGTTGTATTACTGCCTCAAATGCTTCCGTCTCTACAAGAGGGCTGAGATTTTGTAGGTTTCCTGATCTAATCTAGGAAGTTTCTATGTGTCTGCGAATTTATCCTTTTCTCTCAGTTCTTGGATTTGCTAGCATGAATGTGTGGATGTGCCTCTTCGGTTATTCTTTGTTCCTTGCTAGCAGTTGTCATGTGGTTTCATACTTGCAGCTGTGTGCTTGTCTCCCTGTTTTATCCCGTAATGGTTTCTGCGGGTTGTTTGTGTTGTCAAAACTCAAGTGTGAGATCTCATGATTTTTTTCCGATTGGTTTGTTTGTATATCCTTAATTTTGATAATCACATGTATGATTTCAATTTTTCTGTTACCTTGGAGTTCGGATTTTCTTCATCTTGTTCCTTCAGTCATCCTTTTAGGTGGCTTTATTTCTCGGTGTTTTTAAATTTTGGCAATGCATGCATTTATCCATATATGGTTTCCCCATAAAACGTTTTGGCATCATCCTCTAAGTTTCTTAGAATTCCTTCGTTCATGGCTCTTTCTGCTTTTCCTTTGGATTTTCTTTCCTACATTCATTGCTAGTTCGTGAGTTGGTTGTGTTTTCCAACTTTAATGTCTGGCTGATTTTCCAATTTGAAAGTGATATCTTCCTGGTTTCATACCTTCGTGATCATAAGAGCACTGTCGTGGTTTTGACTTCTCTTCCATGAATTAAGACTGGATTTGGCCTCGAGCTCATGACCTGAGATAGACAAAGTTAGGTCTGCTGCTTGGACGAACATATCATATTGTCCTCAGAGACGCAATCTTTCTCATGGATCCCCAAAGTTCAGGTGGTCTCGAGAGCCCATGTGGACATCTGTTATTCCTTAGCACCTTCCCATCCAGATGATCTGTCCTGTGCTTAACGGGGATATCATAGTTGCCAACACTATTGGATAAAAGTCGCCATCTCTGTTCCTGTGTGTTCATAGGCTTCCAACGTTTAGATACAGCGTTGTTTACGGTGTATGTGTTGGCAATTCTTCCAGGTTTCTTTTGTTTTGATGCTCCATCAAACAAAACACCTTCCGCTTAGCTTTTGTCTCTCGAAGGCATAAAATCACTCTCACTGACTTAGGCACAAACACTTTGGATCTCTTCTCCTTGGAAATAGCATAACCTACGTCTTCGCGATTTCTTCACTTGCAAGCTATGAGTTTCTTTATAGTCGAAGGAAATCTCCAATGGGCATCAGAAGGATTAGCTTGTTTAATATTTGCCTTTTTTTTTTATAAATGTTTTCTAACTTTGTTTTGTATTGTTTTGTTTTGGAATTTCAACCACTCCTACCAACGGTTTGTATTGACGGGAGACTTTAGTCCTGAGTACTGAAAGTATTATTGATAGGTAATAGTTCACTTTCTCATTTCGATTGGCTTTTCACTTGGATTCTATTTGCCTTTCACCTATATGGTATTTTTGGGGGGTTGCTTCGTTTATATGTTTCCTCGATTTCTCCCCTTTTTTTGCATGTCTAATCTTTGTGTGTGTTCATCTGCGTGTGCATATGCATGTGTTAATGTTGTGTGGTGTGTGTGTGTTTCACATCACAATTATTATTAAAATACGAGAGAATGGATTTCGGTCTCTTATGGGTAGCAGTTCTATTTGACATGCCTTGAAAACTCTCATTCCATCGCTTTCAGGAATCTCCTGCAAGGAATGTCATCTCTTGTCCTCTTCAAGAAACTCATGTTTTCACAAAACTGCCTTCCAAGAAACACCACCATTTGAATTCCTCATTAGAGTCATACTGTTTGTCCCAATACTCTTTCGTATGTTTCTTGACTGTCATGAGTTAGTGAAATCGTCTGTTTGTTGTCATTCCGAGCATGATAGAGGTGACAAAGCCCAATGCTCTCTGCAAGACTGCCATAAGAGACAAGTGGTAGAATTCCTTCTTGCTTATGTCTCAGTACAAATAGTGGAGACATGGAAGACAGTGAGATGGTAGTAGTGACTAATAACCTCATACTTCTTCAGGCATGAAGGCAACAGGAAGATGAACACAACAACTGCAGTGGGGTGGAAATTGACCATTTACCTACAAGGTAAACTCTAGAGTGAAAGAGAACGGAAGTTGCAGAGATGATGGGAGAAGGTTGGAGACATGGCTCAGGGGAGATTTGGTTGGTTTGTGGATCAGAGGGCTGGAGCCCATGAAGAGGACCAAGGCACAGAAGAGCAGGGCACACCGGGAACCCACACGGAACCTGTTTCCCAGTGCCATTGACTGTGACACGCCGAGGGACTGAAGGGCACGACTACTTGACAACACAAGTGTTGAGGGCTGAAGGTTTCATGTCAGCAGGCTTGGCAGACATTGACTTGAAAGAACACCATCTTTTTCCTGCATATGACACCAACAAGCGACCAGGAGCACAAGCCTGGAGACAATGATCAGAGAGACACAATACCAAGAGACGCAGTGGGAAGATGGTGAGTTGTGGGAGTGATTCCGTGAAAGGCAGTGTTCGTGGAGATGACTCAATGTGGACATCATAAATTTGGGGCTCTCGCAACAGCAGCATCAAGACCGAGCTACTGGCCAGACACGTAGGTGAGGACATAGGCTGACTAGCCAGCCAACATGAAATCCCAACAGTGGAACACTTGGAGGACTGCTTTCCTCAGTTGAAGAGCTAAGTCCGAGGGTTACAGACTCTCCCATATGTGACGAGAAGAAAGCATTGACCACACGTTCTCTTCTGAACACAGAATTCTGCAGGCCTGCGTTCTGTTGAGTTGGCGGAGTTTTTCCTTTCACAGGCACACCAGAGCCCACCAAGGTGTACATCACCATATTCAGCCCGGACCCTAAAAATTCAAACGGCCCAAAAGGAGAGCTACTACAAATGACTTGCCTCCAGGACAGGGTCAGGCACAACACCAACAGCAGATGACATGCATGCCACATACACACTCAAAAACACACACACATGCACGCACTCAACAAATCTGAAGGGCCAGCCCTGGGTCACTCAGGATCCTTTCCTCCTATAGAAATTACCCTCAGGTTAGAAAACAGAATGAGTTTAACGAATACAGAGAGGTATCCAACCTAGATCCAACGCAAAGATGGAAGAATCAATTGATGCCCAGGTTAAGGAAGGAGGAACGATCACGGCTAGGCAATCAGAGTAAAGCCACTACATAGAACATGCCCGATACGGGATTGAAAGCAGCAGCCTGCATACTCGCAGTACATTGGAAAACCTAGGAGAATCAGAGAGTCTCGAACCACAGAGATAAAACTGATAAAGATAAAATCACCTAAAGAACTCCTGAAGAGAAGATTGTCAGGAGACTGGATGCAAAGTCAAGGAACACCGCAGAAGTGGAGGATCCAATTAGGGACCGGGAAGAACAAGCCTAGAAAATAAGGAGGCAAATTCTAAGAGCAAAGGCAGAATGATGGAACATGTTAGTGAGCTTAGGGAATCTCCAAGGAACTGAAAGAGGAGCCTCTTGTAGGCGAAGTAAGAGTGAGAGTAAGATTAGAGATCTGATCCTAGATTGGAGAACTCAGGCCTGAAAAGGACCCTCATCTGGGAGCAGAGAAAGTGGTCCAGAATAAGTGGCACAGAGGACTCCCAACACCTTCCACAGAAGCGGAGCACCTAAAGACATAGTGCCTATCCACCTGGGAACTCTAGGCATGGAGGTATTCAGTTTAGCCAAATAGGCATCGGAGAATAGTTTGTCCATAGCCCAATCACTGACTTCAAAAGGTAAAGCTATACCAGCTCTCGAAGCAGGAAGGAGAACTCAAGCAACACCAGCCCAAGCCAAAATCCTTATCCCCTGCATTTCTGAACAATGACAGAACAGCGGTTCTATCTAGAACCAGGAGTTGTCTCCATCAGTTCCGAGGTGACCTTCAGATCCACTCATGTTTCCAGGGTCTTGGCATTGACTCTGTTCTCAGGTTCTCTGCTCAGGGGCAAGTAAGCTTCTCCCTCTCCAGCTCAACACCCTGATTGGGATCTCTCTGCCTCTCTGTCCAATACATGCATGTGCACGTTGGATAAGATAACAAAGACAAAAACAGTGACAATAATTGACTGGGGCCAAAGGATGTTTTATTGAATTTGGACCTAGGTTCCGATGGAGGGCAGCCAGGTACAGAGAACCTCCCACCATCCTAAAATCCCCGACCTTTGCTCGGAGCTCCCTTGTTCATTCTTCTGTTCTTTGCCTTCCTGGCAAAGGATGTCCTCACCAACCTGCAGCATCCGCTGTTGGTCGCGCTGTACTGACCCCTTGTTAACACATTGTTCATCCTCTCGGGGCTCCATTCGAACATGCCAATTTTCTGCAAGAGGCACTGTTTTCTTATCGCATGTTACCATTTGGGGGATGGTCATGAGAGGGTGAAGACTGGATTGTACTTCCACACCTGCATGCAGTTCCACAGAGGGTAGCTGCTCCACCCTGAGGGAGTGCTCAAGGTTCTTCCACATTCAAATCCTCTTCAATGCGTCCTTTTGGACATACATGTTGTCTTCCTGAAACGGTTCCAGAAGTCTTTCAAATGGCTTCACTTGGGCTATGGGTCTCTTCCAACATGCTCTCCGTTGGCTCCTGTGGACTCCAAGAACATGAGTCCGCCCTGGACCTAAGGTTCTAGGGTGGAGAGTCTGCCTTGGATGCATGGTCTTTTTGGAAGATTGGGAGGCCTTTTCGGCACCGTTTCTGGAGACGCTCGAGGTACTCGTGTCCTTGCTGTGGAGGAGTCCAGACATGTCTTTGGCACGGTTTTGGGATTCACATTGAGCTTCCCTTGGGTGGCCCTTTTCCTGTTCAGATGCTCCGTGTTTGGGTGGGAGGGCCTTACACTTGTGCAGGGCTCAGATTTCCTCCCTTGAGGCTTTGCTTGTGGTCTGTTAGTTTCTTGGCCTGTCGTGGCTAAGATGAAGTAAATGTTCCTTGCCTTTCTCTGAGGTTCAGAGGGCTCGTTTTGACACTCACGACCAAACACTACGAATTGAGCCATGGAGAAGGTGACACCGACTCGCTTCGCAAACTGACTTGGTGAGAGACCCAGGTGGCTCCAACGTTTTTGGATGGCTTGGGGTCTTCTTGGCCCACCCATGACTACTCCAGTCAAGTGTAGTGATCAGGCCTGGGTTGATGAGGAGTGGTTGCTATGACCTCAAAGCTTTGTGACATCACAGATGCTGGCTTCACTGAAGCAGCTGTCCCTCTCCCATGACCTTGGTGTGCTATGGCTTTAAGTAGGAAGCCCCAGGAAGGACCAAACAAGAGCCCTCTGAACCTGGCAAGAACTCAGGATGTCTTGTGGGTTAATGTCCAACTTCCCCTTTCTGGAGACATAGAGGAAGGAAAATGGCATTCAGTATACCTTCCTGTAGGCCAACATATCCCCGGAGACGGCAACGTGTCCTTTGCCACTACAATTTCTAGATATCTCAAGAAAAGTTGTGGCCTCGCTGGTATGAGCAGCTCTCCGTGGGGTCTGTGGGGGAGAGCGTACCTTGTCAGTGTCTATTGCCTATGGGTCAGTGATGACTACAGTACAGAAAGTCCCTTTCCGAGGTAAGGTGAAAGCATCACAATATGGTTCGGTCTGTGGCCTCGTCTCCTAGTGTTTTGAAACATGCGGCTAAGGGATGAGGCCTCTGTCTACCTGGCTTTCCCTTAAACACCTTTGCAAAATCTTCGAGGAGAGTGACATTCTGCATCAGAGCTTATTCTCAAAAAGAGGCCTGAATCGAATCCGTTGTCATTATTAGTTAACTGTACTTGTTGTGGTAACGGGTATTGACGTGTTGACCAAGTCTCTTTAGTCAGAAGGAAAGGGAAGGCCTATAACGACGGCTTGCAAGGCCCAATCGAGCAGTCCTTTGGAGTGAGCCGCCATGCCCTTGCACGGACTAGTGGATCAGGAAGTGTGGGTCCCTTTCAGCAACACAGTATTCCTCTGCCACCGATGTGATGAATCCCTGGACTTGCCTTGACATGAATGTCCCATGCCCTGCTAATGGGAAATGGAAAAGGCAAGCAGACAAAGGGAAATACCATATGCCCTCCCAGAATATGTGCCTCGGGAGGAATACCTTGGCCCTTAGTAAAGGAAGGCAATACTGAAGGGTAAGAAGTCAGAGAAGGAGACCCATCAGGAGCGACTCAGGACTCTGAGAATCAAGCTGAGGGTTACAAAAAAGAGAACTGCTTAATGGGTGGTCAGGAGTTGTGTCATCTATTAGAAGGAGCACCAGTACGTCCATGCAACTAAAGCATCCGTGCATACTCTGTCAAAAACGGATGATGGATGATAGGCAGGCATTTTCAACAGAACAGCAACAAACATCAACATCAATTCAGAGGAAAACAATGTGGCCCTCTCAAAACCAAAGGAAGTTCAGGGAGAACAAGAAAGAATTATATTGTTTATTATCTTTCCTTATTGAAATGACATGGGTGTGTTTCCTAAAATGTCCTTCTTTGAATTGGGTCTTTATCCTTGTGAATTAGAGTTTACCCGCTTCTTCCATCTCTGGATTTGATGAGTGGACATCACAATGCCTTCACTAAATACCTAGAAGAATGGCCCAGGAAAATGACTTGACTTGGCCTACTGTGTGTTGGCAGGGGTTGTATTACTGCCTCAAATGCTTCCGTCTCTACAAGAGGGCTGAGATTTTGTAGGTTTCCTGATCTAATCTAGGAAGTTTCTATGTGTCTGCGAATTTATCCTTTTCTCTCAGTTCTTGGATTTGCTTGCATGAATGTGTGGATGTGCCTCTTCGGTTATTCTTTGTTCCTTGCTAGCAGTTGTCATGTGGTTTCATACTTGCAGCAGTGTGCTTGTCTCCCTGTTTTATCCCGTAATGGTTTCTGCGGGTTGTTTGTGTTGTCAAAACTCAAGTGTGAGATCTCATGATTTTTTTCCGATTGGTTTGTTTGTATATCCTTAATTTTGATAATCACATGTATGATTTCAATTTTTCTGTTACCTTGGAGTTCGGATTTTCTTCATCTTGTTCCTTCAGTCATCCTTTTAGGTGGCTTTATTTCTCGGTGTTTTTAAATTTTGGCAATGCATGCATTTATCCATATATGGTTTCCCCATAAAACGTTTTGGCATCATCCTCTAAGTTTCTTAGAATTCCTTCGTTCATGGCTCTTTCTGCTTTTCCTTTGGATTTTCTTTCCTACATTCATTGCTAGTTCGTGAGTTGGTTGTGTTTTCCAACTTTAATGTCTGGCTGATTTTCCAATTTGAAAGTGATATCTTCCTGGTTTCATACCTTCGTGATCATAAGAGCACTGTCGTGGTTTTGACTTCTCTTCCATGAATTAAGACTGGATTTGGCCTCGAGCTCATGACCTGAGATAGACAAAGTTAGGTCTGCTGCTTGGACGAACATATCATATTGTCCTCAGAGACGCAATCTTTCTCATGGATCCCCAAAGTTCAGGTGGTCTCGAGAGCCCATGTGGACATCTGTTATTCCTTAGCACCTTCCCATCCAGATGATCTGTCCTGTGCTTAACGGGGATATCATAGTTGCCAACACTATTGGATAAAAGTCGCCATCTCTGTTCCTGTGTGTTCATAGGCTTCCAACGTTTAGATACAGCGTTGTTTACGGTGTATGTGTTGGCAATTCTTCCAGGTTTCTTTTGTTTTGATGCTCCATCAAACAAAACACCTTCCGCTTAGCTTTTGTCTCTCGAAGGCATAAAATCACTCTCACTGACTTAGGCACAAACACTTTGGATCTCTTCTCCTTGGAAATAGCATAACCTACGTCTTCGCGATTTCTTCACTTGCAAGCTATGAGTTTCTTTATAGTCGAAGGAAATCTCCAATGGGCATCAGAAGGATTAGCTTGTTTAATATTTGCCTTTTTTTTTTATAAATGTTTTCTAACTTTGTTTTGTATTGTTTTGTTTTGGAATTTCAACCACTCCTACCAACGGTTTGTATTGACGGGAGACTTTAGTCCTGAGTACTGAAAGTATTATTGATAGGTAATAGTTCACTTTCTCATTTCGATTGGCTTTTCACTTGGATTCTATTTGCCTTTCACCTATATGGTATTTTTGGGGGGTTGCTTCGTTTATATGTTTCCTCGATTTCTCCCCTTTTTTTGCATGTCTAATCTTTGTGTGTGTTCATGTGTGTGTGCATATGCATGTGTTAATGTTGTGTGGTGTGTGTGTGTTTCACATCACAATTATTATTAAAATACGAGAGAATGGAATTCGGTCTCTTATGGGTAGCAATTCTATTTGACATGCCTTGAAAACTCTCATTCCATCGCTTTCAGGAATCTCCTGCAAGGAATGTCATCTCTTGTCCTCTTCAAGAAACTCATGTTTTCACAAAAAACTGCCTTCCAAGAAACACCACCATTTGAATTCCTCATTAGAGTCATACTGTTTGTCCCAATACTCTTTCGTATGTTTCTTGACTGTCATGAGTTAGTGAAATCGTCTGTTTGTTGTCATTCCGAGCATGATAGAGGTGACAAAGCCCAATGCTCTCTGCAAGACTGCCATAAGAGACAAGTGGTAGAATTCCTTCTTGCTTATGTCTCAGTACAAATAGTGGAGACATGGAAGACAGTGAGATGGTAGTAGTGACTAATAACCTCATACTTCTTCAGGCATGAAGGCAACAGGAAGATGAACACAACAACTGCAGTGGGGTGGAAATTGACCATTTACCTACAAGGTAAACTCTAGAGTGAAAGAGAACGGAAGTTGCAGAGATGATGGGAGAAGGTTGGAGACATGGCTCAGGGGAGATTTGGTTGGTTTGTGGATCAGAGGGCTGGAGCCCATGAAGAGGACCAAGGCACAGAAGAGCAGGGCACACCGGGAACCCACACGGAACCTGTTTCCCAGTGCCATTGACTGTGACACGCCGAGGGACTGAAGGGCACGACTACTTGACAACACAAGTGTTGAGGGCTGAAGGTTTCATGTCAGCAGGCTTGGCAGACATTGACTTGAAAGAACACCATCTTTTTCCTGCATATGACACCAACAAGCGACCAGGAGCACAAGCCTGGAGACAATGATCAGAGAGACACAATACCAAGAGACGCAGTGGGAAGATGGTGAGTTGTGGGAGTGATTCCGTGAAAGGCAGTGTTCGTGGAGATGACTCAATGTGGACATCATAAATTTGGGGCTCTCGCAACAGCAGCATCAAGACCGAGCTACTGGCCAGACACGTAGGTGAGGACATAGGCTGCCTAGCCAGCCAACATGAAATCCCAACAGTGGAACACTTGGAGGACTGCTTTCCTCAGTTGAAGAGCTAAGTCCGAGGGTTACAGACTCTCCCATATGTGACGAGAAGAAAGCATTGACCACACGTTCTCTTCTGAACACAGAATTCTGCAGGCCTGCGTTCTGTTGAGTTGGCGGAGTTTTAACTTTCACAGGCACACCAGAGCCCACCAAGGTGTACATCACCATATTCAGCCCGGACCCTAAAAATTCAAACGGCCCAAAAGGAGAGCTACTACAAATGACTTGCCTCCAGGACAGGGTCAGGCACAACACCAACAGCAGATGACATGCATGCCACATACACACTCAAAAACACACACACATGCACGCACTCAACAAATCTGAAGGGCCAGCCCTGGGTCACTCAGGATCCTTTCCTCCTATAGAAATTACCCTCAGGTTAGAAAACAGAATGAGTTTAACGAATACAGAGAGGTATCCAACCTAGATCCAACGCAAAGATGGAAGAATCAATTGATGCCCAGGTTAAGGAAGGAGGAACGATCACGGCTAGGCAATCAGAGTAAAGCCACTACATAGAACATGCCCGATACGGGATTGAAAGCAGCAGCCTGCATACTCGCAGTACATTGGAAAACCTAGGAGAATCAGAGAGTCTCGAACCACAGAGATAAAACTGATAAAGATAAAATCACCTAAAGAACTCCTGAAGAGAAGATTGTCAGGAGACTGGATGCAAAGTCAAGGAACACCGCAGAAGTGGAGGATCCAATTAGGGACCGGGAAGAACAAGCCTAGAAAATAAGGAGGCAAATTCTAAGAGCAAAGGCAGAATGATGGAACATGTTAGTGAGCTTAGGGAATCTCCAAGGAACTGAAAGAGGAGCCTCTTGTAGGCGAAGTAAGAGTGAGAGTAAGATTAGAGATCTGATCCCAGATTGGAGAACTCAGGCCTGAAAAGGACCCTCATCTGGGAGCAGAGAAAGTGGTCCAGAATAAGTGGCACAGAGGACTCCCAACACCTTCCACAGAAGCGGAGCACCTAAAGACATAGTGCCTATCCACCTGGGAACTCTAGGCATGGAGGTATTCAGTTTAGCCAAATAGGCATCGGAGAATAGTTTGTCCATAGCCCAATCACTGACTTCAAAAGGTAAAGCTATACCAGCTCTCGAAGCAGGAAGGAGAACTCAAGCAACACCAGCCCAAGCCAAAATCCTTATCCCCTGCATTTCTGAACAATGACAGAACAGCGGTTCTATCTAGAACCAGGAGTTGTCTCCATCAGTTCCGAGGTGACCTTCAGATCCACTCATGTTTCCAGGGTCTTGGCATTGACTCTGTTCTCAGGTTCTCTGCTCAGGGGCAAGTAAGCTTCTCCCTCTCCAGCTCAACACCCTGATTGGGATCTCTCTGCCTCTCTGTCCAATACATGCATGTGCACGTTGGATAAGATAACAAAGACAAAAACAGTGACAATAATTGACTGGGGCCAAAGGATGTTTTATTGAATTTGGACCTAGGTTCCGATGGAGGGCAGCCAGGTACAGAGAACCTCCCACCATCCTAAAATCCCCGACCTTTGCTCGGAGCTCCCTTGTTCATTCTTCTGTTCTTTGCCTTCCTGGCAAAGGATGTCCTCACCAACCTGCAGCATCCGCTGTTGGTCGCGCTGTACTGACCCCTTGTTAACACATTGTTCATCCTCTCGGGGCTCCATTCGAACATGCCAATTTTCTGCAAGAGGCACTGTTTTCTTATCGCATGTTACCATTTGGGGGATGGTCATGAGAGGGTGAAGACTGGATTGTACTTCCACACCTGCATGCAGTTCCACAGAGGGTAGCTGCTCCACCCTGAGGGAGTGCTCAAGGTTCTTCCACATTCAAATCCTCTTCAATGCGTCCTTTTGGACATACATGTTGTCTTCCTGAAACGGTTCCAGAAGTCTTTCAAATGGCTTCACTTGGGCTATGGGTCTCTTCCAACATGCTCTCCGTTGGCTCCTGTGGACTCCAAGAACATGAGTCCGCCCTGGACCTAAGGTTCTAGGGTGGAGAGTCTGCCTTGGATGCATGGTCTTTTTGGAAGATTGGGAGGCCTTTTCGGCACCGTTTCTGGAGACGCTCGAGGTACTCGTGTCCTTGCTGTGGAGGAGTCCAGACATGTCTTTGGCACGGTTTTGGGATTCACATTGAGCTTCCCTTGGGTGGCCCTTTTCCTGTTCAGATGCTCCGTGTTTGGGTGGGAGGGCCTTACACTTGTGCAGGGCTCAGATTTCCTCCCTTGAGGCTTTGCTTGCGGTCTGTTAGTTTCTTGGCCTGTCGTGGCTAAGATGGAGTAAATGTTCCTTGCCTTTCTCTGAGGTTCAGAGGGCTCGTTTTGACACTCACGACCAAACACTACGAATTGAGCCATGGAGAAGGTGACACCGACTCGCTTCGCAAACTGACTTGGTGAGAGACCCAGGCGGCTCCAACGTTTTTGGATGGCTTGGGGTCTTCTTGGCCCACCCATGACTACTCCAGTCAAGTGTAGTGATCAGGCCTGGGTTGATGAGGAGTGGTTGCTATGACCTCAAAGCTTTGTGACATCACAGATGCTGGCTTCACTGAAGCAGCTGTCCCTCTCCCATGACCTTGGTGTGCTATGGCTTTAAGTAGGAAGCCCCAGGAAGGACCAAACAAGAGCCCTCTGAACCTGGCAAGAACTCAGGATGTCTTGTGGGTTAATGTCCAACTTCCCCTTTCTGGAGACATAGAGGAAGGAAAATGGCATTCAGTATACCTTCCTGTAGGCCAACATATCCCCGGAGACGGCAACGTGTCCTTTGCCACTACAATTTCTAGATATCTCAAGAAAAGTTGTGGCCTCGCTGGTATGAGCAGCTCTCCGTGGGGTCTGTGGGGGAGAGCGTACCTTGTCAGTGTCTATTGCCTATGGGTCAGTGATGACTACAGTACAGAAAGTCCCTTTCCGAGGTAAGGTGAAAGCATCACAATATGGTTCGGTCTGTGGCCTCGTCTCCTAGTGTTTTGAAACATGCGGCTAAGGGATGAGGCCTCTGTCTACCTGGCTTTCCCTTAAACACCTTTGCAAAATCTTCGAGGAGAGTGACATTCTGCATCAGAGCTAACTCTCAATGAAGAGGCCTGGATCGAATCCGTTGTCATTATTAGTTAACTGTACTTGTTGTGGTAACGGGTATTGACGTGTTGACCAAGTCTCTTTAGCCAGAAGGAAAGGGAAGGCCTATAACGACGGCTTGCAAGGCCCAATCGAGCAGTCCTTTGGAGTGAGCCGCCATGCCCTTGCACGGACTAGTGGATCAGGAAGTTTGGGTCCCTTTCAGCAACACAGTATTCCTCTGCCACCGATGTGATGAATCCCTGGACTTGCCTTGACATGAATGTCCCATGCCCTGCTAATGGGAAATGGAAAAGGCAAGCAGACAAAGGGAAATACCATATGGCTTCCCAGAATATGTGCCTCGGGAGGAATACCTTGGCCCTTAGTAAAGGAAGGCAATACTGAAGGGTAAGAAGTCAGAGAAGGAGACCCATCAGGAGCGACTCAGGACTCTGAGAATCAAGCTGAGGGTTACAAAAAAGAGAACTGCTTAATGGGTGGTCAGGAGTTGTGTCATCTATTAGGAGGAGCACCAGTACGTCCATGCAACTAAAGCATCCGTGCATACTCTGTCAAAAACGGATGATGGATGATAGGCAGGCATTTTCAACAGAACAGCAACAAACATCAACATCAATTCAGAGGAAAACAATGTGGCCCTCTCAAAACCAAAGGAAGTTCAGGGAGAACAAGAAAGAATTATATTGTTTATTATCTTTCCTTATTGAAATGACATGGGTGTGTTTCCTAAAATGTCCTTCTTTGAATTGGGTCTTTATCCTTGTGAATTAGAGTTTACCCGCTTCTTCCATCTCTGGATTTGATGAGTGGACATCACAATGCCTTCACTAAATACCTAGAAGAATGGCCCAGGAAAATGACTTGACTTGGCCTACTGTGTGTTGGCAGGGGTTGTATTACTGCCTCAAATGCTTCCGTCTCTACAAGAGGGCTGAGATTTTGTAGGTTTCCTGATCTAATCTAGGAAGTTTCTATGTGTCTGCGAATTTATCCTTTTCTCTCAGTTCTTGGATTTGCTTGCATGAATGTGTGGATGTGCCTCTTCGGTTATTCTTTGTTCCTTGCTAGCAGTTGTCATGTGGTTTCATACTTGCAGCTGTGTGCTTGTCTCCCTGTTTTATCCCGTAATGGTTTCTGCGGGTTGTTTGTGTTGTCAAAACTCAAGTGTGAGATCTCATGATTTTTTTCCGATTGGTTTGTTTGTATATCCTTAATTTTGATAATCACATGTATGATTTCAATTTTTCTGTTATCTTGGAGTTCGGTTTTTCTTCATCTTGTTCCTTCAGTCATCCTTTTAGGTGGCTTTATTTCTCGGTGTTTTTAAATTTTGGCAATGCATGCATTTATCCATATATGGTTTCCCCATAAAACGTTTTGGCATCATCCTCTAAGTTTCTTAGAATTCCTTCGTTCATGGCTCTTTCTGCTTTTCCTTTGGATTTTCTTTCCTACATTCATTGCTAGTTCGTGAGTTGGTTGTGTTTTCCAACTTTAATGTCTGGCTGATTTTCCAATTTGAAAGTGATATCTTCCTGGTTTCATACCTTCGTGATCATAAGAGCACTGTCGTGGTTTTGACTTCTCTTCCATGAATTAAGACTGGATTTGGCCTCGAGCTCATGACCTGAGATAGACAAAGTTAGGTCTGCTGCTTGGACGAACATATCATATTGTCCTCAGAGACGCAATCTTTCTCATGGATCCCCAAAGTTCAGGTGGTCTCGAGAGCCCATGTGGACATCTGTTATTCCTTAGCACCTTCCCATCCAGATGATCTGTCCTGTGCTTAACGGGGATATCATAGTTGCCAACACTATTGGATAAAAGTCGCCATCTCTGTTCCTGTGTGTTCATAGGCTTCCAACGTTTAGATACAGCGTTGTTTACGGTGTATGTGTTGGCAATTCTTCCAGGTTTCTTTTGTTTTGATGCTCCATCAAACAAAACACCTTCCGCTTAGCTTTTGTCTCTCGAAGGCATAAAATCACTCTCACTGACTTAGGCACAAACACTTTGGATCTCTTCTCCTTGGAAATAGCATAACCTACGTCTTCGCGATTTCTTCACTTGCAAGCTATGAGTTTCTTTATAGTCGAAGGAAATCTCCAATGGGCATCAGAAGGATTAGCTTGTTTAATATTTGCCTTTTTTTTTTATAAATGTTTTCTAACTTTGTTTTGTATTGTTTTGTTTTGGAATTTCAACCACTCCTACCAACGGTTTGTATTGACGGGAGACTTTAGTCCTGAGTACTGAAAGTATTATTGATAGGTAATAGTTCACTTTCTCATTTCGATTGGCTTTTCACTTGGATTCTATTTGCCTTTCACCTATATGGTATTTTTGGGGGGTTGCTTCGTTTATATGTTTCCTCGATTTCTCCCCTTTTTTTGCATGTCTAATCTTTGTGTGTGTTCATGTGCGTGTGCATATGCATGTGTTAATGTTGTGTGGTGTGTGTGTGTTTCACATCACAATTATTATTAAAATACGAGAGAATGGAATTCGGTCTCTTATGGGTAGCAATTCTATTTGACATGCCTTGAAAACTCTCATTCCATCGCTTTCAGGAATCTCCTGCAAGGAATGTCATCTCTTGTCCTCTTCAAGAAACTCATGTTTTCACAAAACTGCCTTCCAAGAAACACCACCATTTGAATTCCTCATTAGAGTCATACTGTTTGTCCCAATACTCTTTCGTATGTTTCTTGACTGTCATGAGTTAGTGAAATCGTCTGTTTGTTGTCATTCCGAGCATGATAGAGGTGACAAAGCCCAATGCTCTCTGCAAGACTGCCATAAGAGACACGTGGTAGAATTCCTTCTTGCTTATGTCTCAGTACAAATAGTGGAGACATGGAAGACAGTGAGATGGTAGTAGTGACTAATAACCTCATACTTCTTCAGGCATGAAGGCAACAGGAAGATGAACACAGCAACTGCAGTGGGGTGGAAATTGACCATTTACCTACAAGGTAAACTCTAGAGTGAAAGAGAACGGAAGTTGCAGAGATGATGGGAGAAGGTTGGAGACATGGCTCAGGGGAGATTTGGTTGGTTTGTGGATCAGAGGGCTGGAGCCCATGAAGAGGACCAAGGCACAGAAGAGCAGGGCACACCGGGAACCCACACGGAACCTGTTTCCCAGTGCCATTGACTGTGACACGCCGAGGGACTGAAGGGCACGACTACTTGACAACACAAGTGTTGAGGGCTGAAGGTTTCATGTCAGCAGGCTTGGCAGACATTGACTTGAAAGAACACCATCTTTTTCCTGCATATGACACCAACAAGCGACCAGGAGCACAAGCCTGGAGACAATGATCAGAGAGACACAATACCAAGAGACGCAGTGGGAAGATGGTGAGTTGTGGGAGTGATTCCGTGAAAGGCAGTGTTCGTGGAGATGACTCAATGTGGACATCATAAATTTGGGGCTCTCGCAACAGCAGCATCAAGACCGAGCTACTGGCCAGACACGTAGGTGAGGACATAGGCTGACTAGCCAGCCAACATGAAATCCCAACAGTGGAACACTTGGAGGACTGCTTTCCTCAGTTGAAGAGCTAAGTCCGAGGGTTACAGACTCTCCCATATGTGACGAGAAGAAAGCATTGACCACACGTTCTCTTCTGAACACAGAATTCTGCAGGCTTGCGTTCTGTTGAGTTGGCGGAGTTTTTCCTTTCACAGGCACACCAGAGCCCACCAAGGTGTACATCACCATATTCAGCCCGGACCCTAAAAATTCAAACGGCCCAAAAGGAGAGCTACTACAAATGACTTGCCTCCAGGACAGGGTCAGGCACAACACCAACAGCAGATGACATGCATGCCACATACACACTCAAAAACACACACACATGCACGCACTCAACAAATCTGAAGGGCCAGCCCTGGGTCACTCAGGATCCTTTCCTCCTATAGAAATTACCCTCAGGTTAGAAAACAGAATGAGTTTAACGAATACAGAGAGGTATCCAACCTAGATCCAACGCAAAGATGGAAGAGTCAATTGATGCCCAGGTTAAGGAAGGAGGAACGATCACGGCTAGGCAATCAGAGTAAAGCCACTACATAGAACATGCCCGATACGGGATTGAAAGCAGCAGCCTGCATACTCGCAGTACATTGGAAAACCTAGGAGAATCAGAGAGTCTCGAACCACAGAGATAAAACTGATAAAGATAAAATCACCTAAAGAACTCCTGAAGAGAAGATTGTCAGGAGACTGGATGCAAAGTCAAGGAACACCGCAGAAGTGGAGGATCCAATTAGGGACCGGGAAGAACAAGCCTAGAAAATAAGGAGGCAAATTCTAAGAGCAAAGGCAGAATGATGGAACATGTTAGTGAGCTTAGGGAATCTCCAAGGAACTGAAAGAGGAGCCTCTTGTAGGCGAAGTAAGAGTGAGAGTAAGATTAGAGATCTGATCCTAGATTGGAGAACTCAGGCCTGAAAAGGACCCTCATCTGGGAGCAGAGAAAGTGGTCCAGAATAAGTGGCACAGAGGACTCCCAACACCTTCCACAGAAGCGGAGCACCTAAAGACATAGTGCCTATCCACCTGGGAACTCTAGGCATGGCGGTATTCAGTTTAGCCAAATAGGCATCGGAGAATAGTTTGTCCATAGCCCAATCACTGACTTCAAAAGGTAAAGCTATACCAGCTCTCGAAGCAGGAAGGAGAACTCAAGCAACACCAGCCCAAGCCAAAATCCTTATCCCCTGCATTTCTGAACAATGACAGAACAGCGGTTCTATCTAGAACCAGGAGTTGTCTCCATCAGTTCCGAGGTGACCTTCAGATCCACTCATGTTTCCAGGGTCTTGGCATTGACTCTGTTCTCAGGTTCTCTGCTCAGGGGCAAGTAAGCTTCTCCCTCTCCAGCTCAACACCCTGATTGGCATCTCTCTGCCTCTCTGTCCAATACATGCATGTGCACGTTGGATAAGATAACAAAGACAAAAACAGTGACAATAATTGACTGGGGCCAAAGGATGTTTTATTGAATTTGGACCTAGGTTCCGATGGAGGGCAGCCAGGTACAGAGAACCTCCCACCATCCTAAAATCCCCGACCTTTGCTCGGAGCTCCCTTGTTCATTCTTCTGTTCTTTGCCTTCCTGGCAAAGGATGTCCTCACCAACCTGCAGCATCCGCTGTTGGTCGCGCTGTACTGACCCCTTGTTAACACATTGTTCATCCTCTCGGGGCTCCATTCGAACATGCCAATTTTCTGCAAGAGGCACTGTTTTCTTATCGCATGTTACCATTTGGGGGATGGTCATGAGAGGGTGAAGACTGGATTGTACTTCCACACCTGCATGCAGTTCCACAGAGGGTAGCTGCTCCACCCTGAGGGAGTGCTCAAGGTTCTTCCACATTCAAATCCTCTTCAATGCGTCCTTTTGGACATACATGTTGTCTTCCTGAAACGGTTCCAGAAGTCTTTCAAATGGCTTCACTTGGGCTATGGGTCTCTTCCAACATGCTCTCCGTTGGCTCCTGTGGACTCCAAGAACATGAGTCCGCCCTGGACCTAAGGTTCTAGGGTGGAGAGTCTGCCTTGGATGCATGGTCTTTTTGGAAGATTGGGAGGCCTTTTCGGCACCGTTTCTGGAGACGCTCGAGGTACTCGTGTCCTTGCTGTGGAGGAGTCCAGACATGTCTTTGGCACGGTTTTGGGATTCACATTGAGCTTCCCTTGGGTGGCCCTTTTCCTGTTCAGATGCTCCGTGTTTGGGTGGGAGGGCCTTACACTTGTGCAGGGCTCAGATTTCCTCCCTTGAGGCTTTGCTTGCGGTCTGTTAGTTTCTTGGCCTGTCGTGGCTAAGATGGAGTAAATGTTCCTTGCCTTTCTCTGAGGTTCAGAGGGCTCGTTTTGACACTCACGACCAAACACTACGAATTGAGCCATGGAGAAGGTGACACCGACTCGCTTCGCAAACTGACTTGGTGAGAGACCCAGGCGGCTCCAACGTTTTTGGATGGCTTGGGGTCTTCTTGGCCCACCCATGACTACTCCAGTCAAGTGTAGTGATCAGGCCTGGGTTGATGAGGAGTGGTTGCTATGACCTCAAAGCTTTGTGACATCACAGATGCTGGCTTCACTGAAGCAGCTGTCCCTCTCCCATGACCTTGGTGTGCTATGGCTTTAAGTAGGAAGCCCCAGGAAGGACCAAACAAGAGCCCTCTGAACCTGGCAAGAACTCAGGATGTCTTGTGGGTTAATGTCCAACTTCCCCTTTCTGGAGACATAGAGGAAGGAAAATGGCATTCAGTATACCTTCCTGTAGGCCAACATATCCCCGGAGACGGCAACGTGTCCTTTGCCACTACAATTTCTAGATATCTCAAGAAAAGTTGTGGCCTCGCTGGTATGAGCAGCTCTCCGTGGGGTCTGTGGGGGAGAGCGTACCTTGTCAGTGTCTATTGCCTATGGGTCAGTGATGACTACAGTACAGAAAGTCCCTTTCCGAGGTAAGGTGAAAGCATCACAATATGGTTCGGTCTGTGGCCTCGTCTCCTAGTGTTTTGAAACATGCGGCTAAGGGATGAGGCCTCTGTCTACCTGGCTTTCCCTTAAACACCTTTGCAAAGTCTTCGAGGAGAGTGACATTCTGCATCAGAGCTTATTCTCAAAAAGAGGCCTGAATCGAATCCGTTGTCATTATTAGTTAACTGTACTTGTTGTGGTAACGGGTATTGACGTGTTGACCAAGTCTCTTTAGCCAGAAGGAAAGGGAAGGCCTATAACGACGGCTTGCAAGGCCCAATCGAGCAGTCCTTTGGAGTGAGCCGCCATGCCCTTGCACGGACTAGTGGATCAGGAAGTTTGGGTCCCTTTCAGCAACACAGTATTCCTCTGCCACCGATGTGATGAATCCCTGGACTTGCCTTGACATGAATGTCCCATGCCCTGCTAATGGGAAATGGAAAAGGCAAGCAGACAAAGGGAAATACCATATGCCCTCCCAGAATATGTGCCTCGGGAGGAATACCTTGGCCCTTAGTAAAGGAAGGCAATACTGAAGGGTAAGAAGTCAGAGAAGGAGACCCATCAGGAGCGACTCAGGACTCTGAGAATCAAGCTGAGGGTTACAAAAAAGAGAACTGCTTAATGGGTGGTCAGGAGTTGTGTCATCTATTAGGAGGAGCACCAGTACGTCCATGCAACTAAAGCATCCGTGCATACTCTGTCAAAAACGGATGATGGATGATAGGCAGGCATTTTCAACAGAACAGCAACAAACATCAACATCAATTCAGAGGAAAACAATGTGGCCCTCTCAAAACCAAAGGAAGTTCAGGGAGAACAAGAAAGAATTATATTGTTTATTATCTTTCCTTATTGAAATGACATGGGTGTGTTTCCTAAAATGTCCTTCTTTGAATTGGGTCTTTATCCTTGTGAATTAGAGTTTACCCGCTTCTTCCATCTCTGGATTTGATGAGTGGACATCACAATGCCTTCACTAAATACCTAGAAGAATGGCCCAGGAAAATGACTTGACTTGGCCTACTGTGTGTTGGCAGGGGTTGTATTACTGCCTCAAATGCTTCCGTCTCTACAAGAGGGCTGAGATTTTGTAGGTTTCCTGATCTAATCTAGGAAGTTTCTATGTGTCTGCGAATTTATCCTTTTCTCTCAGTTCTTGGATTTGCTAGCATAAATGTGTGGATGTGCCTCTTCGGTTATTCTTTGTTCCTTGCTAGCAGTTGTCATGTGGTTTCATACTTGCAGCTGTGTGCTTGTCTCCCTGTTTTATCCCGTAATGGTTTCTGCGGGTTGTTTGTGTTGTCAAAACTCAAGTGTGAGATCTCATGATTTTTTTCCGATTGGTTTGTTTGTATATCCTTAATTTTGATAATCACATGTATGATTTCAATTTTTCTGTTACCTTGGAGTTCGGTTTTTCTTCATCTTGTTCCTTCAGTCATCCTTTTAGGTGGCTTTATTTCTCGGTGTTTTTAAATTTTGGCAATGCATGCATTTATCCATATATGGTTTCCCCATAAAACGTTTTGGCATCATCCTCTAAGTTTCTTAGAATTCCTTCGTTCATGGCTCTTTCTGCTTTTCCTTTGGATTTTCTTTCCTACATTCATTGCTAGTTCGTGAGTTGGTTGTGTTTTCCAACTTTAATGTCTGGCTGATTTTCCAATTTGAAAGTGATATCTTCCTGGTTTCATACCTTCGTGATCATAAGAGCACTGTCGTGGTTTTGACTTCTCTTCCATGAATTAAGACTGGATTTGGCCTCGAGCTCATGACCTGAGATAGACAAAGTTAGGTCTGCTGCTTGGACGAACATATCATATTGTCCTCAGAGACGCAATCTTTCTCATGGATCCCCAAAGTTCAGGTGGTCTCGAGAGCCCATGTGGACATCTGTTATTCCTTAGCACCTTCCCATCCAGATGATCTGTCCTGTGCTTAACGGGGATATCATAGTTGCCAACACTATTGGATAAAAGTCGCCATCTCTGTTCCTGTGTGTTCATAGGCTTCCAACGTTTAGATACAGCGTTGTTTACGGTGTATGTGTTGGCAATTCTTCCAGGTTTCTTTTGTTTTGATGCTCCATCAAACAAAACACCTTCCGCTTAGCTTTTGTCTCTCGAAGGCATAAAATCACTCTCACTGACTTAGGCACAAACACTTTGGATCTCTTCTCCTTGGAAATAGCATAACCTACGTCTTCGCGATTTCTTCACTTGCAAGCTATGAGTTTCTTTATAGTCGAAGGAAATCTCCAATGGGCATCAGAAGGATTAGCTTGTTTAATATTTGCCTTTTTTTTTTATAAATGTTTTCTAATTTTGTTTTGTATTGTTTTGTTTTGGAATTTCAACCACTCCTACCAACGGTTTGTATTGACGGGAGACTTTAGTCCTGAGTACTGAAAGTATTATTGATAGGTAATAGTTCACTTTCTCATTTCGATTGGCTTTTCACTTGGATTCTATTTGCCTTTCACCTATATGGTATTTTTGGGGGGTTGCTTCGTTTATATGTTTCCTCGATTTCTCCCCTTTTTTTGCATGTCTAATCTTTGTGTGTGTTCATGTGCGTGTGCATATGCATGTGTTAATGTTGTGTGGTGTGTGTGTGTTTCACATCACAATTATTATTAAAATACGAGAGAATGGAATTCGGTCTCTTATGGGTAGCAATTCTATTTGACATGCCTTGAAAACTCTCATTCCATCGCTTTCAGGAATCTCCTGCAAGGAATGTCATCTCTTGTCCTCTTCAAGAAACTCATGTTTTCACAAAACTGCCTTCCAAGAAACACCACCATTTGAATTCCTCATTAGAGTCATACTGTTTGTCCCAATACTCTTTCGTATGTTTCTTGACTGTCATGAGTTAGTGAAATCGTCTGTTTGTTGTCATTCCTAGCATGATAGAGGTGACAAAGCCCAATGCTCTCTGCAAGACTGCCATAAGAGACAAGTGGTAGAATTCCTTCTTGCTTATGTCTCAGTACAAATAGTGGAGACATGGAAGACAGTGAGATGGTAGTAGTGACTAATAACCTCATACTTCTTCAGGCATGAAGGCAACAGGAAGATGAACACAACAACTGCAGTGGGGTGGAAATTGACCATTTACCTACAAGGTAAACTCTAGAGTGAAAGAGAACGGAAGTTGCAGAGATGATGGGAGAAGGTTGGAGACATGGCTCAGGGGAGATTTGGTTGGTTTGTGGATCAGAGGGCTGGAGCCCATGAAGAGGACCAAGGCACAGAAGAGCAGGGCACACCGGGAACCCACACGGAACCTGTTTCCCAGTGCCATTGACTGTGACACGCCGAGGGACTGAAGGGCACGACTACTTGACAACACAAGTGTTGAGGGCTGAAGGTTTCATGTCAGCAGGCTTGGCAGACATTGACTTGAAAGAACACCATCTTTTTCCTGCATATGACACCAACAAGCGACCAGGAGCACAAGCCTGGAGACAATGATCAGAGAGACACAATACCAAGAGACGCAGTGGGAAGATGGTGAGTTGTGGGAGTGATTCCGTGAAAGGCAGTGTTCGTGGAGATGACTCAATGTGGACATCATAAATTTGGGGCTCTCGCAACAGCAGCATCAAGACCGAGCTACTGGCCAGACACGTAGGTGAGGACATAGGCTGACTAGCCAGCCAACATGAAATCCCAACAGTGGAACACTTGGAGGACTGCTTTCCTCAGTTGAAGAGCTAAGTCCGAGGGTTACAGACTCTCCCATATGTGACGAGAAGAAAGCATTGACCACACGTTCTCTTCTGAACACAGAATTCTGCAGGCTTGCGTTCTGTTGAGTTGGCGGAGTTTTTCCTTTCACAGGCACACCAGAGCCCACCAAGGTGTACATCACCATATTCAGCCCGGACCCTAAAAATTCAAACGGCCCAAAAGGAGAGCTACTACAAATGACTTGCCTCCAGGACAGGGTCAGGCACAACACCAACAGCAGATGACATGCATGCCACATACACACTCAAAAACACACACACATGCACGCACTCAACAAATCTGAAGGGCCAGCCCTGGGTCACTCAGGATCCTTTCCTCCTATAGAAATTACCCTCAGGTTAGAAAACAGAATGAGTTTAACGAATACAGAGAGGTATCCAACCTAGATCCAACGCAAAGATGGAAGAATCAATTGATGCCCAGGTTAAGGAAGGAGGAACGATCACGGCTAGGCAATCAGAGTAAAGCCACTACATAGAACATGCCCGATACGGGATTGAAAGCAGCAGCCTGCATACTCGCAGTACATTGGAAAACCTAGGAGAATCAGAGAGTCTCGAACCACAGAGATAAAACTGATAAAGATAAAATCACCTAAAGAACTCCTGAAGAGAAGATTGTCAGGAGACTGGATGCAAAGTCAAGGAACACCGCAGAAGTGGAGGATCCAATTAGGGACCGGGAAGAACAAGCCTAGAAAATAAGGAGGCAAATTCTAAGAGCAAAGGCAGAATGATGGAATATGTTAGTGAGCTTAGGGAATCTCCAAGGAACTGAAAGAGGAGCCTCTTGTAGGCGAAGTAAGAGTGAGAGTAAGATTAGAGATCTGATCCTAGATTGGAGAACTCAGGCCTGAAAAGGACCCTCATCTGGGAGCAGAGAAAGTGGTCCAGAATAAGTGGCACAGAGGACTCCCAACACCTTCCACAGAAGCGGAGCACCTAAAGACATAGTGCCTATCCACCTGGGAACTCTAGGCATGGCGGTATTCAGTTTAGCCAAATAGGCATCGGAGTATAGTTTGTCCATAGCCCAATCACTGACTTCAAAAGGTAAAGCTATACCAGCTCTCGAAGCAGGAAGGAGAACTCAAGCAACACCAGCCCAAGCCAAAATCCTTATCCCCTGCATTTCTGAACAATGACAGAACAGCGGTTCTATCTAGAACGAGGAGTTGTCTCCATCAGTTCCGAGGTGACCTTCAGATCCACTTATGTTTCCAGGGTCTTGGCATTGACTCTGTTCTCAGGTTCTCTGCTCAGGGGCAAGTAAGCTTCTCCCTCTCCAGCTCAACACCCTGATTGGGATCTCTCTGCCTCTCTGTCCAATACATGCATGTGCACGTTGGATAAGATAACAAAGACAAAAACAGTGACAATAATTGACTGGGGCCAAAGGATGTTTTATTGAATTTGGACCTAGGTTCCGATGGAGGGCAGCCAGGTACAGAGAACCTCCCACCATCCTAAAATCCCCGACCTTTGCTCGGAGCTCCCTTGTTCATTCTTCTGTTCTTTGCCTTCCTGGCAAAGGATGTCCTCACCAACCTGCAGCATCCGCTGTTGGTCGCGCTGTACTGACCCCTTGTTAACACATTGTTCATCCTCTCGGGGCTCCATTCGAACATGCCAATTTTCTGCAAGAGGCACTGTTTTCTTATCGCATGTTACCATTTGGGGGATGGTCATGAGAGGGTGAAGACTGGATTGTACTTCCACACCTGCATGCAGTTCCACAGAGGGTAGCTGCTCCACCCTGAGGGAGTGCTCAAGGTTCTTCCACATTCAAATCCTCTTCAATGCGTCCTTTTGGACATACATGTTGTCTTCCTGAAACGGTTCCAGAAGTCTTTCAAATGGCTTCACTTGGGCTATGGGTCTCTTCCAACATGCTCTCCGTTGGCTCCTGTGGACTCCAAGAACATGAGTCCGCCCTGGACCTAAGGTTCTAGGGTGGAGAGTCTGCCTTGGATGCATGGTCTTTTTGGAAGATTGGGAGGCCTTTTCGGCACCGTTTCTGGAGACGCTCGAGGTACTCGTGTCCTTGCTGTGGAGGAGTCCAGACATGTCTTTGGCACGGTTTTGGGATTCACATTGAGCTTCCCTTGGGTGGCCCTTTTCCTGTTCAGATGCTCCGTGTTTGGGTGGGAGGGCCTTACACTTGTGCAGGGCTCAGATTTCCTCCCTTGAGGCTTTGCTTGTGGTCTGTTAGTTTCTTGGCCTGTCGTGGCTAAGATGGAGTAAATGTTCCTTGCCTTTCTCTGAGGTTCAGAGGGCTCGTTTTGACACTCACGACCAAACACTACGAATTGAGCCATGGAGAAGGTGACACCGACTCGCTTCGCAAACTGACTTGGTGAGAGACCCAGGCGGCTCCAACGTTTTTGGATGGCTTGGGGTCTTCTTGGCCCACCCATGACTACTCCAGTCAAGTGTAGTGATCAGGCCTGGGTTGATGAGGAGTGGTTGCTATGACCTCAAAGCTTTGTGACATCACAGATGCTGGCTTCACTGAAGCAGCTGTCCCTCTCCCATGACCTTGGTGTGCTATGGCTTTAAGTAGGAAGCCCCAGGAAGGACCAAACAAGAGCCCTCTGAACCTGGCAAGAACTCAGGATGTCTTGTGGGTTAATGTCCAACTTCCCCTTTCTGGAGACATAGAGGAAGGAAAATGGCATTCAGTATACCTTCCTGTAGGCCAACATATCCCCGGAGACGGCAACGTGTCCTTTGCCACTACAATTTCTAGATATCTCAAGAAAAGTTGTGGCCTCGCTGGTATGAGCAGCTCTCCGTGGGGTCTGTGGGGGAGAGCGTACCTTGTCAGTGTCTATTGCCTATGGGTCAGTGATGACTACAGTACAGAAAGTCCCTTTCCGAGGTAAGGTGAAAGCATCACAATATGGTTCGGTCTGTGGCCTCGTCTCCTAGTGTTTTGAAACATGCGGCTAAGGGATGAGGCCTCTGTCTACCTGGCTTTCCCTTAAACACCTTTGCAAAGTCTTCGAGGAGAGTGACATTCTGCATCAGAGCTTATTCTCAAAAAGAGGCCTGAATCGAATCCGTTGTCATTATTAGTTAACTGTACTTGTTGTGGTAACGGGTATTGACGTGTTGACCAAGTCTCTTTAGCCAGAAGGAAAGGGAAGGCCTATAACGACGGCTTGCAAGGCCCAATCGAGCAGTCCTTTGGAGTGAGCCGCCATGCCCTTGCACGGACTAGTGGATCAGGAAGTTTGGGTCCCTTTCAGCAACACAGTATTCCTCTGCCACCGATGTGATGAATCCCTGGACTTGCCTTGACATGAATGTCCCATGCCCTGCTAATGGGAAATGGAAAAGGCAAGCAGACAAAGGGAAATACCATATGCCCTCCCAGAATATGTGCCTCGGGAGGAATACCTTGGCCCTTAGTAAAGGAAGGCAATACTGAAGGGTAAGAAGTCAGAGAAGGAGACCCATCAGGAGCGACTCAGGACTCTGAGAATCAAGCTGAGGGTTACAAAAAAGAGAACTGCTTAATGGGTGGTCAGGAGTTGTGTCATCTATTAGGAGGAGCACCAGTACGTCCATGCAACTAAAGCATCCGTGCATACTCTGTCAAAAACGGATGATGGATGATAGGCAGGCATTTTCAACAGAACAGCAACAAACATCAACATCAATTCAGAGGAAAACAATGTGGCCCTCTCAAAACCAAAGGAAGTTCAGGGAGAACAAGAAAGAATTATATTGTTTATTATCTTTCCTTATTGAAATGACATGGGTGTGTTTCCTAAAATGTCCTTCTTTGAATTGGGTCTTTATCCTTGTGAATTAGAGTTTACCCGCTTCTTCCATCTCTGGATTTGATGAGTGGACATCACAATGCCTTCACTAAATACCTAGAAGAATGGCCCAGGAAAATGACTTGACTTGGCCTACTGTGTGTTGGCAGGGGTTGTATTACTGCCTCAAATGCTTCCGTCTCTACAAGAGGGCTGAGATTTTGTAGGTTTCCTGATCTAATCTAGGAAGTTTCTATGTGTCTGCGAATTTATCCTTTTCTCTCAGTTCTTGGATTTGCTAGCATAAATGTGTGGATGTGCCTCTTCGGTTATTCTTTGTTCCTTGCTAGCAGTTGTCATGTGGTTTCATACTTGCAGCTGTGTGCTTGTCTCCCTGTTTTATCCCGTAATGTTTTCTGCGGGTTGTTTGTGTTGTCAAAACTCAAGTGTGAGATCTCATGATTTTTTTCCGATTGGTTTGTTTGTATATCCTTAATTTTGATAATCACATGTATGATTTCAATTTTTCTGTTACCTTGGAGTTCGGTTTTTCTTCATCTTGTTCCTTCAGTCATCCTTTTAGGTGGCTTTATTTCTCGGTGTTTTTAAATTTTGGCAATGCATGCATTTATCCATATATGGTTTCCCCATAAAACGTTTTGGCATCATCCTCTAAGTTTCTTAGAATTCCTTCGTTCATGGCTCTTTCTGCTTTTCCTTTGGATTTTCTTTCCTACATTCATTGCTAGTTCGTGAGTTGGTTGTGTTTTCCAACTTTAATGTCTGGCTGATTTTCCAATTTGAAAGTGATATCTTCCTGGTTTCATACCTTCGTGATCATAAGAGCACTGTCGTGGTTTTGACTTCTCTTCCATGAATTAAGACTGGATTTGGCCTCGAGCTCATGACCTGAGATAGACAAAGTTAGGTCTGCTGCTTGGACGAACATATCATATTGTCCTCAGAGACGCAATCTTTCTCATGGATCCCCAAAGTTCAGGTGGTCTCGAGAGCCCATGTGGACATCTGTTATTCCTTAGCACCTTCCCATCCAGATGATCTGTCCTGTGCTTAACGGGGATATCATAGTTGCCAACACTATTGGATAAAAGTCGCCATCTCTGTTCCTGTGTGTTCATAGGCTTCCAACGTTTAGATACAGCGTTGTTTACGGTGTATGTGTTGGCAATTCTTCCAGGTTTCTTTTGTTTTGATGCTCCATCAAACAAAACACCTTCCGCTTAGCTTTTGTCTCTCGAAGGCATAAAATCACTCTCACTGACTTAGGCACAAACACTTTGGATCTCTTCTCCTTGGAAATAGCATAACCTACGTCTTCGCGATTTCTTCACTTGCAAGCTATGAGTTTCTTTATAGTCGAAGGAAATCTCCAATGGGCATCAGAAGGATTAGCTTGTTTAATATTTGCCTTTTTTTTTTATAAATGTTCTCTAACTTTGTTTTGTATTGTTTTGTTTTGGAATTTCAACCACTCCTACCAACGGTTTGTATTGACGGGAGACTTTAGTCCTGAGTACTGAAAGTATTATTGATAGGTAATAGTTCACTTTCTCATTTCGATTGGCTTTTCACTTGGATTCTATTTGCCTTTCACCTATATGGTATTTTTGGGGGGTTGCTTCGTTTATATGTTTCCTCGATTTCTCCCCTTTTTTTGCATGTCTAATCTTTGTGTGTGTTCATGTGCGTGTGCATATGCATGTGTTAATGTTGTGTGGTGTGTGTGTGTTTCACATCACAATTATTATTAAAATACGAGAGAATGGAATTCGGTCTCTTATGGGTAGCAATTCTATTTGACATGCCTTGAAAACTCTCATTCCATCGCTTTCAGGAATCTCCTGCAAGGAATGTCATCTCTTGTCCTCTTCAAGAAACTCATGTTTTCACAAAACTGCCTTCCAAGAAACACCACCATTTGAATTCCTCATTAGAGTCATACTGTTTGTCCCAATACTCTTTCGTATGTTTCTTGACTGTCATGAGTTAGTGAAATCGTCTGTTTGTTGTCATTCCGAGCATGATAGAGGTGACAAAGCCCAATGCTCTCTGCAAGACTGCCATAAGAGACAAGTGGTAGAATTCCTTCTTGCTTATGTCTCAGTACAAATAGTGGAGACATGGAAGACAGTGAGATGGTAGTAGTGACTAATAACCTCATACTTCTTCAGGCATGAAGGCAACAGGAAGATGAACACAACAACTGCAGTGGGGTGGAAATTGACCATTTACCTACAAGGTAAACTCTAGAGTGAAAGAGAACGGAAGTTGCAGAGATGATGGGAGAAGGTTGGAGACATGGCTCAGGGGAGATTTGGTTGGTTTGTGGATCAGAGGGCTGGAGCCCATGAAGAGGACCAAGGCACAGAAGAGCAGGGCACACCGGGAACCCACACGGAACCTGTTTCCCAGTGCCATTGACTGTGACACGCCGAGGGACTGAAGGGCACGACTACTTGACAACACAAGTGTTGAGGGCTGAAGGTTTCATGTCAGCAGGCTTGGCAGACATTGACTTGAAAGAACACCATCTTTTTCCTGCATATGACACCAACAAGCGACCAGGAGCACAAGCCTGGAGACAATGATCAGAGAGACACAATACCAAGAGACGCAGTGGGAAGATGGTGAGTTGTGGGAGTGATTCCGTGAAAGGCAGTGTTCGTGGAGATGACTCAATGTGGACATCATAAATTTGGGGCTCTCGCAACAGCAGCATCAAGACCGAGCTACTGGCCAGACACGTAGGTGAGGACATAGGCTGACTAGCCAGCCAACATGAAATCCCAACAGTGGAACACTTGGAGGACTGCTTTCCTCAGTTGAAGAGCTAAGTCCGAGGGTTACAGACTCTCCCATATGTGACGAGAAGAAAGCATTGACCACACGTTCTCTTCTGAACACAGAATTCTGCAGGCCTGCGTTCTGTTGAGTTGGCGGAGTTTTTCCTTTCACAGGCACACCAGAGCCCACCAAGGTGTACATCACCATATTCAGCCCGGACCCTAAAAATTCAAACGGCCCAAAAGGAGAGCTACTACAAATGACTTGCCTCCAGGACAGGGTCAGGCACAACACCAACAGCAGATGACATGCATGCCACATACACACTCAAAAACACACACACATGCACGCACTCAACAAATCTGAAGGGCCAGCCCTGGGTCACTCAGGATCCTTTCCTCCTATAGAAATTACCCTCAGGTTAGAAAACAGAATGAGTTTAACGAATACAGAGAGGTATCCAACCTAGATCCAACGCAAAGATGGAAGAATCAATTGATGCCCAGGTTAAGGAAGGAGGAACGATCACGGCTAGGCAATCAGAGTAAAGCCACTACATAGAACATGCCCGATACGGGATTGAAAGCAGCAGCCTGCATACTCGCAGTACATTGGAAAACCTAGGAGAATCAGAGAGTCTCGAACCACAGAGATAAAACTGATAAAGATAAAATCACCTAAAGAACTCCTGAAGAGAAGATTGTCAGGAGACTGGATGCAAAGTCAAGGAACACCGCAGAAGTGGAGGATCCAATTAGGGACCGGGAAGAACAAGCCTAGAAAATAAGGAGGCAAATTCTAAGAGCAAAGGCAGAATGATGGAACATGTTAGTGAGCTTAGGGAATCTCCAAGGAACTGAAAGAGGAGCCTCTTGTAGGCGAAGTAAGAGTGAGAGTAAGATTAGAGATCTGATCCTAGATTGGAGAACTCAGGCCTGAAAAGGACCCTCATCTGGGAGCAGAGAAAGTGGTCCAGAATAAGTGGCACAGAGGACTCCCAACACCTTCCACAGAAGCGGAGCACCTAAAGACATAGTGCCTATCCACCTGTGAACTCTAGGCATGGCGGTATTCAGTTTAGCCAAATAGGCATCGGAGAATAGTTTGTCCATAGCCCAATCACTGACTTCAAAAGGTAAAGCTATACCAGCTCTCGAAGCAGGAAGGAGAACTCAAGCAACACCAGCCCAAGCCAAAATCCTTATCCCCTGCATTTCTGAACAATGACAGAACAGCGGTTCTATCTAGAACCAGGAGTTGTCTCCATCAGTTCCGAGGTGACCTTCAGATCCACTCATGTTTCCAGGGTCTTGGCATTGACTCTGTTCTCAGGTTCTCTGCTCAGGGGCAAGTAAGCTTCTCCCTCTCCAGCTCAACACCCTGATTGGGATCTCTCTGCCTCTCTGTCCAATACATGCATGTGCACGTTGGATAAGATAACAAAGACAAAAACAGTGACAATAATTGACTGGGGCCAAAGGATGTTTTATTGAATTTGGACCTAGGTTCCGATGGAGGGCAGCCAGGTACAGAGAACCTCCCACCATCCTAAAATCCCCGACCTTTGCTCGGAGCTCCCTTGTTCATTCTTCTGTTCTTTGCCTTCCTGGCAAAGGATGTCCTCACCAACCTGCAGCATCCGCTGTTGGTCGCGCTGTACTGACCCCTTGTTAACACATTGTTCATCCTCTCGGGGCTCCATTCGAACATGCCAATTTTCTGCAAGAGGCACTGTTTTCTTATCGCATGTTACCATTTGGGGGATGGTCATGAGAGGGTGAAGACTGGATTGTACTTCCACACCTGCATGCAGTTCCACAGAGGGTAGCTGCTCCACCCTGAGGGAGTGCTCAAGGTTCTTCCACATTCAAATCCTCTTCAATGCGTCCTTTTGGACATACATGTTGTCTTCCTGAAACGGTTCCAGAAGTCTTTCAAATGGCTTCACTTGGGCTATGGGTCTCTTCCAACATGCTCTCCGTTGGCTCCTGTGGACTCCAAGAACATGAGTCCGCCCTGGACCTAAGGTTCTAGGGTGGAGAGTCTGCCTTGGATGCATGGTCTTTTTGGAAGATTGGGAGGCCTTTTCGGCACCGTTTCTGGAGACGCTCGAGGTACTCGTGTCCTTGCTGTGGAGGAGTCCAGACATGTCTTTGGCACGGTTTTGGGATTCACATTGAGCTTCCCTTGGGTGGCCCTTTTCCTGTTCAGATGCTCCGTGTTTGGGTGGGAGGGCCTTACACTTGTGCAGGGCTCAGATTTCCTCCCTTGAGGCTTTGCTTGCGGTCTGTTAGTTTCTTGGCCTGTCGTGGCTAAGATGGAGTAAATGTTCCTTGCCTTTCTCTGAGGTTCAGAGGGCTCGTTTTGACACTCACGACCAAACACTACGAATTGAGCCATGGAGAAGGTGACACCGACTCGCTTCGCAAACTGACTTGGTGAGAGACCCAGGCGGCTCCAACGTTTTTGGATGGCTTGGGGTCTTCTTGGCCCACCCATGACTACTCCAGTCAAGTGTAGTGATCAGGCCTGGGTTGATGAGGAGTGGTTGCTATGACCTCAAAGCTTTGTGACATCACAGATGCTGGCTTCACTGAAGCAGCTGTCCCTCTCCCATGACCTTGGTGTGCTATGGCTTTAAGTAGGAAGCCCCAGGAAGGACCAAACAAGAGCCCTCTGAACCTGGCAAGAACTCAGGATGTCTTGTGGGTTAATGTCCAACTTCCCCTTTCTGGAGACATAGAGGAAGGAAAATGGCATTCAGTATACCTTCCTGTAGGCCAACATATCCCCGGAGACGGCAACGTGTCCTTTGCCACTACAATTTCTAGATATCTCAAGAAAAGTTGTGGCCTCGCTGGTATGAGCAGCTCTCCGTGGGGTCTGTGGGGGAGAGCGTACCTTGTCAGTGTCTATTGCCTATGGGTCAGTGATGACTACAGTACAGAAAGTCCCTTTCCGAGGTAAGGTGAAAGCATCACAATATGGTTCGGTCTGTGGCCTCGTCTCCTAGTGTTTTGAAACATGCGGCTAAGGGATGAGGCCTCTGTCTACCTGGCTTTCCCTTAAACACCTTTGCAAAGTCTTCAAGGAGAGTGACATTCTGCATCAGAGCTTATTCTCAAAAAGAGGCCTGAATCGAATCCGTTGTCATTATTAGTTAACTGTACTTGTTGTGGTAACGGGTATTGACGTGTTGACCAAGTCTCTTTAGTCAGAAGGAAAGGGAAGGCCTATAACGACGGCTTGCAAGGCCCAATCGAGCAGTCCTTTGGAGTGAGCCGCCATGCCCTTGCACGGAATAGTGGATCAGGAAGTTTGGGTCCCTTTCAGCAACACAGTATTCCTCTGCCACCGATGTGATGAATCCCTGGACTTGCCTTGACATGAATGTCCCATGCCCTGCTAATGGGAAATGGAAAAGGCAAGCAGACAAAGGGAAATACCATATGGCTTCCCAGAATATGTGCCTCGGGAGGAATACCTTGGCCCTTAGTAAAGGAAGGCAATACTGAAGGGTAAGAAGTCAGAGAAGGAGACCCATCAGGAGCGACTCAGGACTCTGAGAATCAAGCTGAGGGTTACAAAAAAGAGAACTGCTTAATGGGTGGTCAGGAGTTGTGTCATCTATTAGGAGGAGCACCAGTACGTCCATGCAACTAAAGCATCCGTGCATACTCTGTCAAAAACGAATGATGGATGATAGGCAGGCATTTTCAACAGAACAGCAACAAACATCAACATCAATTCAGAGGAAAACAATGTGGCCCTCTCAAAACCAAAGGAAGTTCAGGGAGAACAAGAAAGAATTATATTGTTTATTATCTTTCCTTATTGAAATGACATGGGTGTGTTTCCTAAAATGTCCTTCTTTGAATTGGGTCTTTATCCTTGTGAATTAGAGTTTACCCGCTTCTTCCATCTCTGGATTTGATGAGTGGACATCACAATGCCTTCACTAAATACCTAGAAGAATGGCCCAGGAAAATGACTTGACTTGGCCTACTGTGTGTTGGCAGGGGTTGTATTACTGCCTCAAATGCTTCCGTCTCTACAAGAGGGCTGAGATTTTGTAGGTTTCCTGATCTAATCTAGGAAGTTTCTATGTGTCTGCGAATTTATCCTTTTCTCTCAGTTCTTGGATTTGCTAGCATAAATGTGTGGATGTGCCTCTTCGGTTATTCTTTGTTCCTTGCTAGCAGTTGTCATGTGGTTTCATACTTGCAGCTGTGTGCTTGTCTCCCTGTTTTATCCCGTAATGGTTTCTGCGGGTTGTTTGTGTTGTCAAAACTCAAGTGTGAGATCTCATGATTTTTTTCCGATTGGTTTGTTTGTATATCCTTAATTTTGATAATCACATGTATGATTTCAATTTTTCTGTTACCTTGGAGTTCGGATTTTCTTCATCTTGTTCCTTCAGTCATCCTTTTAGGTGGCTTTATTTCTCGGTGTTTTTAAATTTTGGCAATGCATGCATTTATCCATATATGGTTTCCCCATAAAACGTTTTGGCATCATCCTCTAAGTTTCTTAGAATTCCTTCATTCATGGCTCTTTCTGCTTTTCCTTTGGATTTTCTTTCCTACATTCATTGCTAGTTCGTGAGTTGGTTGTGTTTTCCAACTTTAATGTCTGGCTGATTTTCCAATTTGAAAGTGATATCTTCCTGGTTTCATACCTTCGTGATCATAAGAGCACTGTCGTGGTTTTGACTTCTCTTCCATGAATTAAGACTGGATTTGGCCTCGAGCTCATGACCTGAGATAGACAAAGTTAGGTCTGCTGCTTGGACGAACATATCATATTGTCCTCAGAGACGCAATCTTTCTCATGGATCCCCAAAGTTCAGGTGGTCTCGAGAGCCCATGTGGACATCTGTTATTCCTTAGCACCTTCCCATCCAGATGATCTGTCCTGTGCTTAACGGGGATATCATAGTTGCCAACACTATTGGATAAAAGTCGCCATCTCTGTTCCTGTGTGTTCATAGGCTTCCAACGTTTAGATACAGCGTTGTTTACGGTGTATGTGTTGGCAATTCTTCCAGGTTTCTTTTGTTTTGATGCTCCATCAAACAAAACACCTTCCGCTTAGCTTTTGTCTCTCGAAGGCATAAAATCACTCTCACTGACTTAGGCACAAACACTTTGGATCTCTTCTCCTTGGAAATAGCATAACCTACGTCTTCGCGATTTCTTCACTTGCAAGCTATGAGTTTCTTTATAGTCGAAGGAAATCTCCAATGGGCATCAGAAGGATTAGCTTGTTTAATATTTGCCTTTTTTTTTTTATAAATGTTTTCTAACTTTGTTTTGTATTGTTTTGTTTTGGAATTTCAACCACTCCTACCAACGGTTTGTATTGACGGGAGACTTTAGTCCTGAGTACTGAAAGTATTATTGATAGGTAATAGTTCACTTTCTCATTTCGATTGGCTTTTCACTTGGATTCTATTTGCCTTTCACCTATATGGTATTTTTGGGGGGTTGCTTCGTTTATATGTTTCCTCGATTTCTCCCCTTTTTTTGCATGTCTAATCTTTGTGTGTGTTCATGTGCGTGTGCATATGCATGTGTTAATGTTGTGTGGTGTGTGTGTGTTTCACATCACAATTATTATTAAAATACGAGAGAATGGAATTCGGTCTCTTATGGGTAGCAATTCTATTTGACATGCCTTGAAAACTCTCATTCCATCGCTTTCAGGAATCTCCTGCAAGGAATGTCATCTCTTGTCCTCTTCAAGAAACTCATGTTTTCACAAAAAACTGCCTTCCAAGAAACACCACCATTTGAATTCCTCATTAGAGTCATACTGTTTGTCCCAATACTCTTTCGTATGTTTCTTGACTGTCATGAGTTAGTGAAATCGTCTGTTTGTTGTCATTCCGAGCATGATAGAGGTGACAAAGCCCAATGCTCTCTGCAAGACTGCCATAAGAGACAAGTGGTAGAATTCCTTCTTGCTTATGTCTCAGTACAAATAGTGGAGACATGGAAGACAGTGAGATGGTAGTAGTGACTAATAACCTCATACTTCTTCAGGCATGAAGGCAACAGGAAGATGAACACAACAACTGCAGTGGGGTGGAAATTGACCATTTACCTACAAGGTAAACTCTAGAGTGAAAGAGAACGGAAGTTGCAGAGATGATGGGAGAAGGTTGGAGACATGGCTCAGGGGAGATTTGGTTGGTTTGTGGATCAGAGGGCTGGAGCCCATGAAGAGGACCAAGGCACAGAAGAGCAGGGCACACCGGGAACCCACACGGAACCTGTTTCCCAGTGCCATTGACTGTGACACGCCGAGGGACTGAAGGGCACGACTACTTGACAACACAAGTGTTGAGGGCTGAAGGTTTCATGTCAGCAGGCTTGGCAGACATTGACTTGAAAGAACACCATCTTTTTCCTGCATATGACACCAACAAGCGACCAGGAGCACAAGCCTGGAGACAATGATCAGAGAGACACAATACCAAGAGACGCAGTGGGAAGATGGTGAGTTGTGGGAGTGATTCCGTGAAAGGCAGTGTTCGTGGAGATGACTCAATGTGGACATCATAAATTTGGGGCTCTCGCAACAGCAGCATCAAGACCGAGCTACTGGCCAGACACGTAGGTGAGGACATAGGCTGACTAGCCAGCCAACATGAAATCCCAACAGTGGAACACTTGGAGGACTGCTTTCCTCAGTTGAAGAGCTAAGTCCGAGGGTTACAGACTCTCCCATATGTGACGAGAAGAAAGCATTGACCACACGTTCTCTTCTGAACACAGAATTCTGCAGGCTTGCGTTCTGTTGAGTTGGCGGAGTTTTTCCTTTCACAGGCACACCAGAGCCCACCAAGGTGTACATCACCATATTCAGCCCGGACCCTAAAAATTCAAACGGCCCAAAAGGAGAGCTACTACAAATGACTTGCCTCCAGGACAGGGTCAGGCACAACACCAACAGCAGATGACATGCATGCCACATACACACTCAAAAACACACACACATGCACGCACTCAACAAATCTGAAGGGCCAGCCCTGGGTCACTCAGGATCCGTTCCTCCTATAGAAATTACCCTCAGGTTAGAAAACAGAATGAGTTTAACGAATACAGAGAGGTATCCAACCTAGATCCAACGCAAAGATGGAAGAATCAATTGATGCCCAGGTTAAGGAAGGAGGAACGATCACGGCTAGGCAATCAGAGTAAAGCCACTACATAGAACATGCCCGATACGGGATTGAAAGCAGCAGCCTGCATACTCGCAGTACATTGGAAAACCTAGGAGAATCAGAGAGTCTCGAACCACAGAGATAAAACTGATAAAGATAAAATCACCTAAAGAACTCCTGAAGAGAAGATTGTCAGGAGACTGGATGCAAAGTCAAGGAACACCGCAGAAGTGGAGGATCCAATTAGGGACCGGGAAGAACAAGCCTAGAAAATAAGGAGGCAAATTCTAAGAGCAAAGGCAGAATGATGGAACATGTTAGTGAGCTTAGGGAATCTCCAAGGAACTGAAAGAGGAGCCTCTTGTAGGCGAAGTAAGAGTGAGAGTAAGATTAAAGATCTGATCCTAGATTGGAGAACTCAGGCCTGAAAAGGACCCTCATCTGGGAGCAGAGAAAGTGGTCCAGAATAAGTGGCACAGAGGACTCCCAACACCTTCCACAGAAGCGGAGCACCTAAAGACATAGTGCCTATCCACCTGGGAACTCTAGGCATGGAGGTATTCAGTTTAGCCAAATAGGCATCGGAGAATAGTTTGTCCATAGCCCAATCACTGACTTCAAAAGGTAAAGCTATACCAGCTCTCGAAGCAGGAAGGAGAACTCAAGCAACACCAGCCCAAGCCAAAATCCTTATCCCCTGCATTTCTGAACAATGACAGAACAGCGGTTCTATCTAGAACCAGGAGTTGTCTCCATCAGTTCCGAGGTGACCTTCAGATCCACTCATGTTTCCAGGGTCTTGGCATTGACTCTGTTCTCAGGTTCTCTGCTCAGGGGCAAGTAAGCTTCTCCCTCTCCAGCTCAACACCCTGATTGGGATCTCTCTGCCTCTCTGTCCAATACATGCATGTGCACGTTGGATAAGATAACAAAGACAAAAACAGTGACAATAATTGACTGGGGCCAAAGGATGTTTTATTGAATTTGGACCTAGGTTCCGATGGAGGGCAGCCAGGTACAGAGAACCTCCCACCATCCTAAAATCCCCGACCTTTGCTCGGAGCTCCCTTGTTCATTCTTCTGTTCTTTGCCTTCCTGGCAAAGGATGTCCTCACCAACCTGCAGCATCCGCTGTTGGTCGCGCTGTACTGACCCCTTGTTAACACATTGTTCATCCTCTCGGGGCTCCATTCGAACATGCCAATTTTCTGCAAGAGGCACTGTTTTCTTATCGCATGTTACCATTTGGGGGATGGTCATGAGAGGGTGAAGACTGGATTGTACTTCCACACCTGCATGCAGTTCCACAGAGGGTAGCTGCTCCACCCTGAGGGAGTGCTCAAGGTTCTTCCACATTCAAATCCTCTTCAATGCGTCCTTTTGGACATACATGTTGTCTTCCTGAAACGGTTCCAGAAGTCTTTCAAATGGCTTCACTTGGGCTATGGGTCTCTTCCAACATGCTCTCCGTTGGCTCCTGTGGACTCCAAGAACATGAGTCCGCCCTGGACCTAAGGTTCTAGGGTGGAGAGTCTGCCTTGGATGCATGGTCTTTTTGGAAGATTGGGAGGCCTTTTCGGCACCGTTTCTGGAGACGCTCGAGGTACTCGTGTCCTTGCTGTGGAGGAGTCCAGACATGTCTTTGGCACGGTTTTGGGATTCACATTGAGCTTCCCTTGGGTGGCCCTTTTCCTGTTCAGATGCTCCGTGTTTGGGTGGGAGGGCCTTACACTTGTGCAGGGCTCAGATTTCCTCCCTTGAGGCTTTGCTTGCGGTCTGTTAGTTTCTTGGCCTGTCGTGGCTAAGATGGAGTAAATGTTCCTTGCCTTTCTCTGAGGTTCAGAGGGCTCGTTTTGACACTCACGACCAAACACTACGAATTGAGCCATGGAGAAGGTGACACCGACTCGCTTCGCAAACTGACTTGGTGAGAGACCCAGGCGGCTCCAACGTTTTTGGATGGCTTGGGGTCTTCTTGGCCCACCCATGACTACTCCAGTCAAGTGTAGTGATCAGGCCTGGGTTGATGAGGAGTGGTTGCTATGACCTCAAAGCTTTGTGACATCACAGATGCTGGCTTCACTGAAGCAGCTGTCCCTCTCCCATGACCTTGGTGTGCTATGGCTTTAAGTAGGAAGCCCCAGGAAGGACCAAACAAGAGCCCTCTGAACCTGGCAAGAACTCAGGATGTCTTGTGGGTTAATGTCCAACTTCCCCTTTCTGGAGACATAGAGGAAGGAAAATGGCATTCAGTATACCTTCCTGTAGGCCAACATATCCCCGGAGACGGCAACGTGTCCTTTGCCACTACAATTTCTAGATATCTCAAGAAAAGTTGTGGCCTCGCTGGTATGAGCAGCTCTCCGTGGGGTCTGTGGGGGAGAGCGTACCTTGTCAGTGTCTATTGCCTATGGGTCAGTGATGACTACAGTACAGAAAGTCCCTTTCCGAGGTAAGGTGAAAGCATCACAATATGGTTCGGTCTGTGGCCTCGTCTCCTAGTGTTTTGAACCATGCGGCTAAGGGATGAGGCCTCTGTCTACCTGGCTTTCCCTTAAACACCTTTGCAAAGTCTTCGAGGAGAGTGACATTCTGCATCAGAGCTTATTCTCAAAAAGAGGCCTGAATCGAATCCGTTGTCATTATTAGTTAACTGTACTTGTTGTGGTAACGGGTATTGACGTGTTGACCAAGTCTCTTTAGCCAGAAGGAAAGGGAAGGCCTATAACGACGGCTTGCAAGGCCCAATCGAGCAGTCCTTTGGAGTGAGCCGCCATGCCCTTGCACGGACTAGTGGATCAGGAAGTTTGGGTCCCTTTCAGCAACACAGTATTCCTCTGCCACCGATGTGATGAATCCCTGGACTTGCCTTGACATGAATGTCCCATGCCCTGCTAATGGGAAATGGAAAAGGCAAGCAGACAAAGGGAAATACCATATGGCTTCCCAGAATATGTGCCTCGGGAGGAATACCTTGGCCCTTAGTAAAGGAAGGCAATACTGAAGGGTAAGAAGTCAGAGAAGGAGACCCATCAGGAGCGACTCAGGACTCTGAGAATCAAGCTGAGGGTTACAAAAAAGAGAACTGCTTAATGGGTGGTCAGGAGTTGTGTCATCTATTAGGAGGAGCACCAGTACGTCCATGCAACTAAAGCATCCGTGCATACTCTGTCAAAAACGGATGATGGATGATAGGCAGGCATTTTCAACAGAACAGCAACAAACATCAACATCAATTCAGAGGAAAACAATGTGGCCCTCTCAAAACCAAAGGAAGTTCAGGGAGAACAAGAAAGAATTATATTGTTTATTATCTTTCCTTATTGAAATGACATGGGTGTGTTTCCTAAAATGTCCTTCTTTGAATTGGGTCTTTATCCTTGTGAATTAGAGTTTACCCGCTTCTTCCATCTCTGGATTTGATGAGTGGACATCACAATGCCTTCACTAAATACCTAGAAGAATGGCCCAGGAAAATGACTTGACTTGGCCTACTGTGTGTTGGCAGGGGTTGTATTACTGCCTCAAATGCTTCCGTCTCTACAAGAGGGCTGAGATTTTGTAGGTTTCCTGATCTAATCTAGGAAGTTTCTATGTGTCTGCGAATTTATCCTTTTCTCTCAGTTCTTGGATTTGCTTGCATGAATGTGTGGATGTGCCTCTTCGGTTATTCTTTGTTCCTTGCTAGCAGTTGTCATGTGGTTTCATACTTGCAGCTGTGTGCTTGTCTCCCTGTTTTATCCCGTAATGGTTTCTGCGGGTTGTTTGTGTTGTCAAAACTCAAGTGTGAGATCTCATGATTTTTTTCCGATTGGTTTGTTTGTATATCCTTAATTTTGATAATCACATGTATGATTTCAATTTTTCTGTTACCTTGGAGTTCGGATTTTCTTCATCTTGTTCCTTCAGTCATCCTTTTAGGTGGCTTTATTTCTCGGTGTTTTTAAATTTTGGCAATGCATGCATTTATCCATATATGGTTTCCCCATAAAATGTTTTGGCATCATCCTCTAAGTTTCTTAGAATTCCTTCGTTCATGGCTCTTTCTGCTTTTCCTTTGGATTTTCTTTCCTACATTCATTGCTAGTTCGTGAGTTGGTTGTGTTTTCCAACTTTAATGTCTGGCTGATTTTCCAATTTGAAAGTGATATCTTCCTGGTTTCATACCTTCGTGATCATAAGAGCACTGTCGTGGTTTTGACTTCTCTTCCATGAATTAAGACTGGATTTGGCCTCGAGCTCATGACCTGAGATAGACAAAGTTAGGTCTGCTGCTTGGACGAACATATCATATTGTCCTCAGAGACGCAATCTTTCTCATGGATCCCCAAAGTTCAGGTGGTCTCGAGAGCCCATGTGGACATCTGTTATTCCTTAGCACCTTCCCATCCAGATGATCTGTCCTGTGCTTAACGGGGATATCATAGTTGCCAACACTATTGGATAAAAGTCGCCATCTCTGTTCCTGTGTGTTCATAGGCTTCCAACGTTTAGATACAGCGTTGTTTACGGTGTATGTGTTGGCAATTCTTCCAGGTTTCTTTTGTTTTGATGCTCCATCAAACAAAACACCTTCCGCTTAGCTTTTGTCTCTCGAAGGCATAAAATCACTCTCACTGACTTAGGCACAAACACTTTGGATCTCTTCTCCTTGGAAATAGCATAACCTACGTCTTTGCGATTTCTTCACTTGCAAGCTATGAGTTTCTTTATAGTCGAAGGAAATCTCCAATGGGCATCAGAAGGATTAGCTTGTTTAATATTTGCCTTTTTTTTTTATAAATGTTTTCTAACTTTGTTTTGTATTGTTTTGTTTTGGAATTTCAACCACTCCTACCAACGGTTTGTATTGACGGGAGACTTTAGTCCTGAGTACTGAAAGTATTATTGATAGGTAATAGTTCACTTTCTCATTTCGATTGGCTTTTCACTTGGATTCTATTTGCCTTTCACCTATATGGTATATTTGGGGGGTTGCTTCGTTTATATGTTTCCTCGATTTCTCCCCTTTTTTTGCATGTCTAATCTTTGTGTGTGTTCATGTGCGTGTGCATATGCATGTGTTAATGTTGTGTGGTGTGTGTGTGTTTCACATCACAATTATTATTAAAATACGAGAGAATGGAATTCGGTCTCTTATGGGTAGCAATTCTATTTGACATGCCTTGAAAACTCTCATTCCATCGCTTTCAGGAATCTCCTGCAAGGAATGTCATCTCTTGTCCTCTTCAAGAAACTCATGTTTTCACAAAAAACTGCCTTCCAAGAAACACCACCATCTGAATTCCTCATTAGAGTCATACTGTTTGTCCCAATACTCTTTCGTATGTTTCTTGACTGTCATGAGTTAGTGAAATCGTCTGTTTGTTGTCATTCCGAGCATGATAGAGGTGACAAAGCCCAATGCTCTCTGCAAGACTGCCATAAGAGACAAGTGGTAGAATTCCTTCTTGCTTATGTCTCAGTACAAATAGTGGAGACATGGAAGACAGTGAGATGGTAGTAGTGACTAATAACCTCATACTTCTTCAGGCATGAAGGCAACAGGAAGATGAACACAACAACTGCAGTGGGGTGGAAATTGACCATTTACCTACAAGGTAAACTCTAGAGTGAAAGAGAACGGAAGTTGCAGAGATGATGGGAGAAGGTTGGAGACATGGCTCAGGGGAGATTTGGTTGGTTTGTGGATCAGAGGGCTGGAGCCCATGAAGAGGACCAAGGCACAGAAGAGCAGGGCACACCGGGAACCCACACGGAACCTGTTTCCCAGTGCCATTGACTGTGACACGCCGAGGGACTGAAGGGCACGACTACTTGACAACACAAGTGTTGAGGGCTGAAGGTTTCATGTCAGCAGGCTTGGCAGACATTGACTTGAAAGAACACCATCTTTTTCCTGCATATGACACCAACAAGCGACCAGGAGCACAAGCCTGGAGACAATGATCAGAGAGACACAATACCAAGAGACGCAGTGGGAAGATGGTGAGTTGTGGGAGTGATTCCGTGAAAGGCAGTGTTCGTGGAGATGACTCAATGTGGACATCATAAATTTGGGGCTCTCGCAACAGCAGCATCAAGACCGAGCTACTGGCCAGACACGTAGGTGAGGACATAGGCTGACTAGCCAGCCAACATGAAATCCCAACAGTGGAACACTTGGAGGACTGCTTTCCTCAGTTGAAGAGCTAAGTCCGAGGGTTACAGACTCTCCCATATGTGACGAGAAGAAAGCATTGACCACACGTTCTCTTCTGAACACAGAATTCTGCAGGCCTGCGTTCTGTTGAGTTGGCGGAGTTTTTCCTTTCACAGGCACACCAGAGCCCACCAAGGTGTACATCACCATATTCAGCCCGGACCCTAAAAACTCAAACGGCCCAAAAGGAGAGCTACTACAAATGACTTGCCTCCAGGACAGGGTCAGGCACAACACCAACAGCAGATGACATGCATGCCACATACACACTCAAAAACACACACACATGCACGCACTCAACAAATCTGAAGGGCCAGCCCTGGGTCACTCAGGATCCTTTCCTCCTATAGAAATTACCCTCAGGTTAGAAAACAGAATGAGTTTAACGAATACAGAGAGGTATCCAACCTAGATCCAACGCAAAGATGGAAGAATCAATTGATGCCCAGGTTAAGGAAGGAGGAACGATCACGGCTAGGCAATCAGAGTAAAGCCACTACATAGAACATGCCCGATACGGGATTGAAAGCAGCAGCCTGCATACTCGCAGTACATTGGAAAACCTAGGAAAATCAGAGAGTCTCGAACCACAGAGATAAAACTGATAAAGATAAAATCACCTAAAGAACTCCTGAAGAGAAGATTGTCAGGAGACTGGATGCAAAGTCAAGGAACACCGCAGAAGTGGAGGATCTAATTAGGGACCGGGAAGAACAAGCCTAGAAAATAAGGAGGCAAATTCTAAGAGCAAAGGCAGAATGATGGAACATGTTAGTGAGCTTAGGGAATCTCCAAGGAACTGAAAGAGGAGCCTCTTGTAGGCGAAGTAAGAGTGAGAGTAAGATTAGAGATCTGATCCTAGATTGGAGAACTCAGGCCTGAAAAGGACCCTCATCTGGGAGCAGAGAAAGTGGTCCAGAATAAGTGGCACAGAGGACTCCCAACACCTTCCACAGAAGCGGAGCACCTAAAGACATAGTGCCTATCCACCTGGGAACTCTAGGCATGGAGGTATTCAGTTTAGCCAAATAGGCATCGGAGAATAGTTTGTCCATAGCCCAATCACTGACTTCAAAAGGTAAAGCTATACCAGCTCTCGAAGCAGGAAGGAGAACTCAAGCAACACCAGCCCAAGCCAAAATCCTTATCCCCTGCATTTCTGAACAATGACAGAACAGCGGTTCTATCTAGAACCAGGAGTTGTCTCCATCAGTTCCGAGGTGACCTTCAGATCCACTCATGTTTCCAGGGTCTTGGCATTGACTCTGTTCTCAGGTTCTCTGCTCAGGGGCAAGTAAGCTTCTCCCTCTCCAGCTCAACACCCTGATTGGGATCTCTCTGCCTCTCTGTCCAATACATGCATGTGCACGTTGGATAAGATAACAAAGACAAAAACAGTGACAATAATTGACTGGGGCCAAAGGATGTTTTATTGAATTTGGACCTAGGTTCCGATGGAGGGCAGCCAGGTACAGAGAACCTCCCACCATCCTAAAATCCCCGACCTTTGCTCGGAGCTCCCTTGTTCATTCTTCTGTTCTTTGCCTTCCTGGCAAAGGATGTCCTCACCAACCTGCAGCATCCGCTGTTGGTCGCGCTGTACTGACCCCTTGTTAACACATTGTTCATCCTCTCGGGGCTCCATTCGAACATGCCAATTTTCTGCAAGAGGCACTGTTTTCTTATCGCATGTTACCATTTGGGGGATGGTCATGAGAGGGTGAAGACTGGATTGTACTTCCACACCTGCATGCAGTTCCACAGAGGGTAGCTGCTCCACCCTGAGGGAGTGCTCAAGGTTCTTCCACATTCAAATCCTCTTCAATGCGTCCTTTTGGACATACATGTTGTCTTCCTGAAACGGTTCCAGAAGTCTTTCAAATGGCTTCACTTGGGCTATGGGTCTCTTCCAACATGCTCTCCGTTGGCTCCTGTGGACTCCAAGAACATGAGTCCGCCCTGGACCTAAGGTTCTAGGGTGGAGAGTCTGCCTTGGATGCATGGTCTTTTTGGAAGATTGGGAGGCCTTTTCGGCACCGTTTCTGGAGACGCTCGAGGTACTCGTGTCCTTGCTGTGGAGGAGTCCAGACATGTCTTTGGCACGGTTTTGGGATTCACATTGAGCTTCCCTTGGGTGGCCCTTTTCCTGTTCAGATGCTCCGTGTTTGGGTGGGAGGGCCTTACACTTGTGCAGGGCTCAGATTTCCTCCATTGAGGCTTTGCTTGCGGTCTGTTAGTTTCTTGGCCTGTCGTGGCTAAGATGGAGTAAATGTTCCTTGCCTTTCTCTGAGGTTCAGAGGGCTCGTTTTGACACTCACGACCAAACACTACGAATTGAGCCATGGAGAAGGTGACACCGACTCGCTTCGCAAACTGACTTGGTGAGAGACCCAGGTGGCTCCAACGTTTTTGGAAGGCTTGGGGTCTTCTTGGCCCACCCATGACTACTCCAGTCAAGTGTAGTGATCAGGCCTGGGTTGATGAGGAGTGGTTGCTATGACCTCAAAGCTTTGTGACATCACAGATGCTGGCTTCACTGAAGCAGCTGTCCCTCTCCCATGACCTTGGTGTGCTATGGCTTTAAGTAGGAAGCCCCAGGAAGGACCAAACAAGAGCCATCTGAACCTGGCAAGAACTCAGGATGTCTTGTGGGTTAATGTCCAACTTCCCCTTTCTGGAGACATAGAGGAAGGAAAATGGCATTCAGTATACCTTCCTGTAGGCCAACATATCCCCGGAGACGGCAACGTGTCCTTTGCCACTACAATTTCTAGATATCTCAAGAAAAGTTGTGGCCTCGCTGGTATGAGCAGCTCTCCGTGGGGTCTGTGGGGGAGAGCGTACCTTGTCAGTGTCTATTGCCTATGGGTCAGTGATGACTACAGTACAGAAAGTCCCTTTCCGAGGTAAGGTGAAAGCATCACAATATGGTTCGGTCTGTGGCCTCGTCTCCTAGTGTTTTGAAACATGCGGCTAAGGGATGAGGCCTCTGTCTACCTGGCTTTCCCTTAAACACCTTTGCAAAGTCTTCGAGGAGAGTGACATTCTGCATCAGAGCTTATTCTCAAAAAGAGGCCTGAATCGAATCCGTTGTCATTATTAGTTAACTGTACTTGTTGTGGTAACGGGTATTGACGTGTTGACCAAGTCTCTTTAGTCAGAAGGAAAGGGAAGGCCTATAACGACGGCTTGCAAGGCCCAATCGAGCAGTCCTTTGGAGTGAGCCGCCATGCCCTTGCACGGACTAGTGGATCAGGAAGTTTGGGTCCCTTTCAGCAACACAGTATTCCTCTGCCACCGATGTGATGAATCCCTGGACTTGCCTTGACATGAATGTCCCATGCCCTGCTAATGGGAAATGGAAAAGGCAAGCAGACAAAGGGAAATACCATATGGCTTCCCAGAATATGTGCCTCGGTAGGAATACCTTGGCCCTTAGTAAAGGAAGGCAATACTGAAGGGTAAGAAGTCAGAGAAGGAGACCCATCAGGAGCGACTCAGGACTCTGAGAATCAAGCTGAGGGTTACAAAAAAGAGAACTGCTTAATGGGTGGTCAGGAGTTGTGTCATCTATTAGGAGGAGCACCAGTACGTCCATGCAACTAAAGCATCCGTGCATACTCTGTCAAAAACGGATGATGGATGATAGGCAGGCATTTTCAACAGAACAGCAACAAACATCAACATCAATTCAGAGGAAAACAATGTGGCCCTCTCAAAACCAAAGGAAGTTCAGGGAGAACAAGAAAGAATTATATTGTTTATTATCTTTCCTTATTGAAATGACATGGGTGTGTTTCCTAAAATGTCCTTCTTTGAATTGGGTCTTTATCCTTGTGAATTAGAGTTTACCCGCTTCTTCCATCTCTGGATTTGATGAGTGGACATCACAATGCCTTCACTAAATACCTAGAAGAATGGCCCAGGAAAATGACTTGACTTGGCCTACTGTGTGTTGGCAGGGGTTGTATTACTGCCTCAAATGCTTCCGTCTCTACAAGAGGGCTGAGATTTTGTAGGTTTCCTGATCTAATCTAGGAAGTTTCTATGTGTCTGCGAATTTATCCTTTTCTCTCAGTTCTTGGATTTGCTTGCATGAATGTGTGGATGTGCCTCTTCGGTTATTCTTTGTTCCTTGCTAGCAGTTGTCATGTGGTTTCATACTTGCAGCTGTGTGCTTGTCTCCCTGTTTTATCCCGTAATGGTTTCTGCGGGTTGTTTGTGTTGTCAAAACTCAAGTGTGAGATCTCATGATTTTTTTCCGATTGGTTTGTTTGTATATCCTTAATTTTGATAATCACATGTATGATTTCAATTTTTCTGTTACCTTGGAGTTCGGTTTTTCTTCATCTTGTTCCTTCAGTCATCCTTTTAGGTGGCTTTATTTCTCGGTGTTTTTAAATTTTGGCAATGCATGCATTTATCCATATATGGTTTCCCCATAAAATGTTTTGGCATCATCCTCTAAGTTTCTTAGAATTCCTTCGTTCATGGCTCTTTCTGCTTTTCCTTTGGATTTTCTTTCCTACATTCATTGCTAGTTCGTGAGTTGGTTGTGTTTTCCAACTTTAATGTCTGGCTGATTTTCCAATTTGAAAGTGATATCTTCCTGGTTTCATACCTTCGTGATCATAAGAGCACTGTCGTGGTTTTGACTTCTCTTCCATGAATTAAGACTGGATTTGGCCTCGAGCTCATGACCTGAGATAGACAAAGTTAGGTCTGCTGATTGGACGAACATATCATATTGTCCTCAGAGACGCAATCTTTCTCATGGATCCCCAAAGTTCAGGTGGTCTCGAGAGCCCATGTGGACATCTGTTATTCCTTAGCACCTTCCCATCCAGATGATCTGTCCTGTGCTTAACGGGGATATCATAGTTGCCAACACTATTGGATAAAAGTCGCCATCTCTGTTCCTGTGTGTTCATAGGCTTCCAACGTTTAGATACAGCGTTGTTTACGGTGTATGTGTTGGCAATTCTTCCAGGTTTCTTTTGTTTTGATGCTCCATCAAACAAAACACCTTCCGCTTAGCTTTTGTCTCTCGAAGGCATAAAATCACTCTCACTGACTTAGGCACAAACACTTTGGATCTCTTCTCCTTGGAAATAGCATAACCTACGTCTTCGCGATTTCTTCACTTGCAAGCTATGAGTTTCTTTATAGTCGAAGGAAATCTCCAATGGGCATCAGAAGGATTAGCTTGTTTAATATTTGCCTTTTTTTTTTATAAATGTTTTCTAACTTTGTTTTGTATTGTTTTGTTTTGGAATTTCAACCACTCCTACCAACGGTTTGTATTGACGGGAGACTTTAGTCCTGAGTACTGAAAGTATTATTGATAGGTAATAGTTCACTTTCTCATTTCGATTGGCTTTTCACTTGGATTCTATTTGCCTTTCACCTATATGGTATTTTTGGGGGGTTGCTTCGTTTATATGTTTCCTCGATTTCTCCCCTTTTTTTGCATGTCTAATCTTTGTGTGTGTTCATGTGTGTGTGCATATGCATGTGTTAATGTTGTGTGGTGTGTGTGTGTTTCACATCACAATTATTATTAAAATACGAGAGAATGGAATTCGGTCTCTTATGGGTAGCAATTCTATTTGACATGCCTTGAAAACTCTCATTCCATCGCTTTCAGGAATCTCCTGCAAGGAATGTCATCTCTTGTCCTCTTCAAGAAACTCATGTTTTCACAAAAAACTGCCTTCCAAGAAACACCACCATTTGAATTCCTCATTAGAGTCATACTGTTTGTCCCAATACTCTTTCGTATGTTTCTTGACTGTCATGAGTTAGTGAAATCGTCTGTTTGTTGTCATTCCGAGCATGATAGAGGTGACAAAGCCCAATGCTCTCTGCAAGACTGCCATAAGAGACAAGTGGTAGAATTCCTTCTTGCTTATGTCTCAGTACAAATAGTGGAGACATGGAAGACAGTGAGATGGTAGTAGTGACTAATAACCTCATACTTCTTCAGGCATGAAGGCAACAGGAAGATGAACACAACAACTGCAGTGGGGTGGAAATTGACCATTTACCTACAATGTAAACTCTAGAGTGAAAGAGAACGGAAGTTGCAGAGATGATGGGAGAAGGTTGGAGACATGGCTCAGGGGAGATTTGGTTGGTTTGTGGATCAGAGGGCTGGAGCCCATGAAGAGGACCAAGGCACAGAAGAGCAGGGCACACCGGGAACCCACACGGAACCTGTTTCCCAGTGCCATTGACTGTGACACGCCGAGGGACTGAAGGGCACGACTACTTGACAACACAAGTGTTGAGGGCTGAAGGTTTCATGTCAGCAGGCTTGGCAGACATTGACTTGAAAGAACACCATCTTTTTCCTGCATATGACACCAACAAGCGACCAGGAGCACAAGCCTGGAGACAATGATCAGAGAGACACAATACCAAGAGACGCAGTGGGAAGATGGTGAGTTGTGGGAGTGATTCCGTGAAAGGCAGTGTTCGTGGAGATGACTCAATGTGGACATCATAAATTTGGGGCTCTCGCAACAGCAGCATCAAGACCGAGCTACTGGCCAGACACGTAGGTGAGGACATAGGCTGACTAGCCAGCCAACATGAAATCCCAACAGTGGAACACTTGGAGGACTGCTTTCCTCAGTTGAAGAGCTAAGTCCGAGGGTTACAGACTCTCCCATATGTGACGAGAAGAAAGCATTGACCACACGTTCTCTTCTGAACACAGAATTCTGCAGGCCTGCGTTCTGTTGAGTTGGCGGAGTTTTTCCTTTCACAGGCACACCAGAGCCCACCAAGGTGTACATCACCATATTCAGCCCGGACCCTAAAAACTCAAACGGCCCAAAAGGAGAGCTACTACAAATGACTTGCCTCCAGGACAGGGTCAGGCACAACACCAACAGCAGATGACATGCATGCCACATACACACTCAAAAACACACACACATGCACGCACTCAACAAATCTGAAGGGCCAGCCCTGGGTCACTCAGGATCCTTTCCTCCTATAGAAATTACCCTCAGGTTAGAAAACAGAATGAGTTTAACGAATACAGAGAGGTATCCAACCTAGATCCAACGCAAAGATGGAAGAATCAATTGATGCCCAGGTTAAGGAAGGAGGAACGATCACGGCTAGGCAATCAGAGTAAAGCCACTACATAGAACATGCCCGATACGGGATTGAAAGCAGCAGCCTGCATACTCGCAGTACATTGGAAAACCTAGGAGAATCAGAGAGTCTCGAACCACAGAGATAAAACTGATAAAGATAAAATCACCTAAAGAACTCCTGAAGAGAAGATTGTCAGGAGACTGGATGCAAAGTCAAGGAACACCGCAGAAGTGGAGGATCCAATTAGGGACCGGGAAGAACAAGCCTAGAAAATAAGGAGGCAAATTCTAAGAGCAAAGGCAGAATGATGGAACATGTTAGTGAGCTTAGGGAATCTCCAAGGAACTGAAAGAGGAGCCTCTTGTAGGCGAAGTAAGAGTGAGAGTAAGATTAGAGATCTGATCCTAGATTGGAGAACTCAGGCCTGAAAAGGACCCTCATCTGGGAGCAGAGAAAGTGGTCCAGAATAAGTGGCACAGAGGACTCCCAACACCTTCCACAGAAGCGGAGCACCTAAAGACATAGTGCCTATCCACCTGGGAACTCTAGGCATGGAGGTATTCAGTTTAGCCAAATAGGCATCGGAGAATAGTTTGTCCATAGCCCAATCACTGACTTCAAAAGGTAAAGCTATACCAGCTCTCGAAGCAGGAAGGAGAACTCAAGCAACACCAGCCCAAGCCAAAATCCTTATCCCCTGCATTTCTGAACAATGACAGAACAGCGGTTCTATCTAGAACCAGGAGTTGTCTCCATCAGTTCCGAGGTGACCTTCAGATCCACTCATGTTTCCAGGGTCTTGGCATTGACTCTGTTCTCAGGTTCTCTGCTCAGGGGCAAGTAAGCTTCTCCCTCTCCAGCTCAACACCCTGATTGGGATCTCTCTGCCTCTCTGTCCAATACATGCATGTGCACGTTGGATAAGATAACAAAGACAAAAACAGTGACAATAATTGACTGGGGCCAAAGGATGTTTTATTGAATTTGGACCTAGGTTCCGATGGAGGGCAGCCAGGTACAGAGAACCTCCCACCATCCTAAAATCCCCGACCTTTGCTCGGAGCTCCCTTGTTCATTCTTCTGTTCTTTGCCTTCCTGGCAAAGGATGTCCTCACCAACCTGCAGCATCCGCTGTTGGTCGCGCTGTACTGACCCCTTGTTAACACATTGTTCATCCTCTCGGGGCTCCATTCGAACATGCCAATTTTCTGCAAGAGGCACTGTTTTCTTATCGCATGTTACCATTTGGGGGATGGTCATGAGAGGGTGAAGACTGGATTGTACTTCCACACCTGCATGCAGTTCCACAGAGGGTAGCTGCTCCACCCTGAGGGAGTGCTCAAGGTTCTTCCACATTCAAATCCTCTTCAATGCGTCCTTTTGGACATACATGTTGTCTTCCTGAAACGGTTCCAGAAGTCTTTCAAATGGCTTCACTTGGGCTATGGGTCTCTTCCAACATGCTCTCCGTTGGCTCCTGTGGACTCCAAGAACATGAGTCCGCCCTGGACCTAAGGTTCTAGGGTGGAGAGTCTGCCTTGGATGCATGGTCTTTTTGGAAGATTGGGAGGCCTTTTCGGCACCGTTTCTGGAGACGCTCGAGGTACTCGTGTCCTTGCTGTGGAGGAGTCCAGACATGTCTTTGGCACAGTTTTGGGATTCACATTGAGCTTCCCTTGGGTGGCCCTTTTCCTGTTCAGATGCTCCGTGTTTGGGTGGGAGGGCCTTACACTTGTGCAGGGCTCAGATTTCCTCCCTTGAGGCTTTGCTTGCGGTCTGTTAGTTTCTTGGCCTGTCGTGGCTAAGATGGAGTAAATGTTCCTTGCCTTTCTCTGAGGTTCAGAGGGCTCGTTTTGACACTCACGACCAAACACTACGAATTGAGCCATGGAGAAGGTGACACCGACTCGCTTCGCAAACTGACTTGGTGAGAGACCCAGGCGGCTCCAACGTTTTTGGATGGCTTGGGGTCTTCTTGGCCCACCCATGACTACTCCAGTCAAGTGTAGTGATCAGGCCTGGGTTGATGAGGAGTGGTTGCTATGACCTCAAAGCTTTGTGACATCACAGATGCTGGCTTCACTGAAGCAGCTGTCCCTCTCCCATGACCTTGGTGTGCTATGGCTTTAAGTAGGAAGCCCCAGGAAGGACCAAACAAGAGCCCTCTGAACCTGGCAAGAACTCAGGATGTCTTGTGGGTTAATGTCCAACTTCCCCTTTCTGGAGACATAGAGGAAGGAAAATGGCATTCAGTATACCTTCCTGTAGGCCAACATATCCCCGGAGACGGCAACGTGTCCTTTGCCACTACAATTTCTAGATATCTCAAGAAAAGTTGTGGCCTCGCTGGTATGAGCAGCTCTCCGTGGGGTCTGTGGGGGAGAGCGTACCTTGTCAGTGTCTATTGCCTATGGGTCAGTGATGACTACAGTACAGAAAGTCCCTTTCCGAGGTAAGGTGAAAGCATCACAATATGGTTCGGTCTGTGGCCTCGTCTCCTAGTGTTTTGAAACATGCGGCTAAGGGATGAGGCCTCTGTCTACCTGGCTTTCCCTTAAACACCTTTGCAAAGTCTTCGAGGAGAGTGACATTCTGCATCAGAGCTTATTCTCAAAAAGAGGCCTGAATCGAATCCGTTGTCATTATTAGTTAACTGTACTTGTTGTGGTAACGGGTATTGACGTGTTGACCAAGTCTCTTTAGTCAGAAGGAAAGGGAAGGCCTATAACGACGGCTTGCAAGGCCCAATCGAGCAGTCCTTTGGAGTGAGCCGCCATGCCCTTGCACGGACTAGTGGATCAGGAAGTTTGGGTCCCTTTCAGCAACACAGTATTCCTCTGCCACCGATGTGATGAATCCCTGGACTTGCCTTGACATGAATGTCCCATGCCCTGCTAATGGGAAATGGAAAAGGCAAGCAGACAAAGGGAAATACCATATGGCTTCCCAGAATATGTGCCTCGGGAGGAATACCTTGGCCCTTAGTAAAGGAAGGCAATACTGAAGGGTAAGAAGTCAGAGAAGGAGACCCATCAGGAGCGACTCAGGACTCTGAGAATCAAGCTGAGGGTTACAAAAAAGAGAACTGCTTAATGGGTGGTCAGGAGTTGTGTCATCTATTAGGAGGAGCACCAGTACGTCCATGCAACTAAAGCATCCGTGCATACTCTGTCAAAAACGGATGATGGATGATAGGCAGGCATTTTCAACAGAACAGCAACAAACATCAACATCAATTCAGAGGAAAACAATGTGGCCCTCTCAAAACCAAAGGAAGTTCAGGGAGAACAAGAAAGAATTATATTGTTTATTATCTTTCCTTATTGAAATGACATGGGTGTGTTTCCTAAAATGTCCTTCTTTGAATTGGGTCTTTATCCTTGTGAATTAGAGTTTACCCGCTTCTTCCATCTCTGGATTTGATGAGTGGACATCACAATGCCTTCACTAAATACCTAGAAGAATGGCCCAGGAAAATGACTTGACTTGGCCTACTGTGTGTTGGCAGGGGTTGTATTACTGCCTCAAATGCTTCCGTCTCTACAAGAGGGCTGAGATTTTGTAGGTTTCCTGATCTAATCTAGGAAGTTTCTATGTGTCTGCGAATTTATCCTTTTCTCTCAGTTCTTGGATTTGCTAGCATAAATGTGTGGATGTGCCTCTTCGGTTATTCTTTGTTCCTTGCTAGCAGTTGTCATGTGGTTTCATACTTGCAGCTGTGTGCTTGTCTCCCTGTTTTATCCCGTAATGGTTTCTGCGGGTTGTTTGTGTTGTCAAAACTCAAGTGTGAGATCTCATGATTTTTTTCCGATTGGTTTGTTTGTATATCCTTAATTTTGATAATCACATGTATGATTTCAATTTTTCTGTTACCTTGGAGTTCGGTTTTTCTTCATCTTGTTCCTTCAGTCATCCTTTTAGGTGGCTTTATTTCTCGGTGTTTTTAAATTTTGGCAATGCATGCATTTATCCATATATGGTTTCCCCATAAAATGTTTTGGCATCATCCTCTAAGTTTCTTAGAATTCCTTCGTTCATGGCTCTTTCTGCTTTTCCTTTGGATTTTCTTTCCTACATTCATTGCTAGTTCGTGAGTTGGTTGTGTTTTCCAACTTTAATGTCTGGCTGATTTTCCAATTTGAAAGTGATATCTTCCTGGTTTCATACCTTCGTGATCATAAGAGCACTGTCGTGGTTTTGACTTCTCTTCCATGAATTAAGACTGGATTTGGCCTCGAGCTCATGACCTGAGATAGACAAAGTTAGGTCTGCTGCTTGGACGAACATATCATATTGTCCTCAGAGACGCAATCTTTCTCATGGATCCCCAAAGTTCAGGTGGTCTCGAGAGCCCATGTGGACATCTGTTATTCCTTAGCACCTTCCCATCCAGATGATCTGTCCTGTGCTTAACGGGGATATCATAGTTGCCAACACTATTGGATAAAAGTCGCCATCTCTGTTCCTGTGTGTTCATAGGCTTCCAACGTTTAGATACAGCGTTGTTTACGGTGTATGTGTTGGCAATTCTTCCAGGTTTCTTTTGTTTTGATGCTCCCTCAAACAAAACACCTTCCGCTTAGCTTTTGTCTCTCGAAGGCATAAAATCACTCTCACTGACTTAGGCACAAACACTTTGGATCTCTTCTCCTTGGAAATAGCATAACCTACGTCTTCGCGATTTCTTCACTTGCAAGCTATGAGTTTCTTTATAGTCGAAGGAAATCTCCAATGGGCATCAGAAGGATTAGCTTGTTTAATATTTGCCTTTTTTTTTTATAAATGTTTTCTAACTTTGTTTTGTATTGTTTTGTTTTGGAATTTCAACCACTCCTACCAACGGTTTGTATTGACGGGAGACTTTAGTCCTGAGTACTGAAAGTATTATTGATAGGTAATAGTTCACTTTCTCATTTCGATTGGCTTTTCACTTGGATTCTATTTGCCTTTCACCTATATGGTATTTTTGGGGGGTTGCTTCGTTTATATGTTTCCTCGATTTCTCCCCTTTTTTTGCATGTCTAATCTTTGTGTGTGTTCATGTGTGTGTGCATATGCATGTGTTAATGTTGTGTGGTGTGTGTGTGTTTCACATCACAATTATTATTAAAATACGAGAGAATGGAATTCGGTCTCTTATGGGTAGCAATTCTATTTGACATGCCTTGAAAACTCTCATTCCATCGCTTTCAGGAATCTCCTGCAAGGAATGTCATCTCTTGTCCTCTTCAAGAAACTCATGTTTTCACAAAAAACTGCCTTCCAAGAAACACCACCATTTGAATTCCTCATTAGAGTCATACTGTTTGTCCCAATACTCTTTCGTATGTTTCTTGACTGTCATGAGTTAGTGAAATCGTCTGTTTGTTGTCATTCCGAGCATGATAGAGGTGACAAAGCCCAATGCTCTCTGCAAGACTGCCATAAGAGACACGTGGTAGAATTCCTTCTTGCTTATGTCTCAGTACAAATAGTGGAGACATGGAAGACAGTGAGATGGTAGTAGTGACTAATAACCTCATACTTCTTCAGGCATGAAGGCAACAGGAAGATGAACACAACAACTGCAGTGGGGTGGAAATTGACCATTTACCTACAAGGTAAACTCTAGAGTGAAAGAGAACGGAAGTTGCAGAGATGATGGGAGAAGGTTGGAGACATGGCTCAGGGGAGATTTGGTTGGTTTGTGGATCAGAGGGCTGGAGCCCATGAAGAGGACCAAGGCACAGAAGAGCAGGGCACACCGGGAACCCACACGGAACCTGTTTCCCAGTGCCATTGACTGTGACACGCCGAGGGACTGAAGGGCACGACTACTTGACAACACAAGTGTTGAGGGATGAAGGTTTCATGTCAGCAGGCTTGGCAGACCTTGACTTGAAAGAACACCATCTTTTTCCTGCATATGACACCAACAAGCGACCAGGAGCACAAGCCTGGAGACAATGATCAGAGAGACACAATACCAAGAGACGCAGTGGGAAGATGGTGAGTTGTGGGAGTGATTCCGTGAAAGGCAGTGTTCGTGGAGATGACTCAATGTGGACATCATAAATTTGGGGCTCTCGCAACAGCAGCATCAAGACCGAGCTACTGGCCAGACACGTAGGTGAGGACATAGGCTGACTAGCCAGCCAACATGAAATCCCAACAGTGGAACACTTGGAGGACTGCTTTCCTCAGTTGAAGAGCTAAGTCCGAGGGTTACAGACTCTCCCATATGTGACGAGAAGAAAGCATTGACCACACGTTCTCTTCTGAACACAGAATTCTGCAGGCCTGCGTTCTGTTGAGTTGGCGGAGTTTTTCCTTTCACAGGCACACCAGAGCCCACCAAGGTGTACATCACCATATTCAGCCCGGACCCTAAAAATTCAAACGGCCCAAAAGGAGAGCTACTACAAATGACTTGCCTCCAGGACAGGGTCAGGCACAACACCAACAGCAGATGACATGCATGCCACATACACACTCAAAAACACACACACATGCACGCACTCAACAAATCTGAAGGGCCAGCCCTGGGTCACTCAGGATCCTTTCCTCCTATAGAAATTACCCTCAGGTTAGAAAACAGAATGAGTTTAACGAATACAGAGAGGTATCCAACCTAGATCCAACGCAAAGATGGAAGAATCAATTGATGCCCAGGTTAAGGAAGGAGGAACGATCACGGCTAGGCAATCAGAGTAAAGCCACTACATAGAACATGCCCGATACGGGATTGAAAGCAGCAGCCTGCATACTCGCAGTACATTGGAAAACCTAGGAGAATCAGAGAGTCTCGAACCACAGAGATAAAACTGATAAAGATAAAATCACCTAAAGAACTCCTGAAGAGAAGATTGTCAGGAGACTGGATGCAAAGTCAAGGAACACCGCAGAAGTGGAGGATCCAATTAGGGACCGGGAAGAACAAGCCTAGAAAATAAGGAGGCAAATTCTAAGAGCAAAGGCAGAATGATGGAACATGTTAGTGAGCTTAGGGAATCTCCAAGGAACTGAAAGAGGAGCCTCTTGTAGGCGAAGTAAGAGTGAGAGTAAGATTAGAGATCTGATCCTAGATTGGAGAACTCAGGCCTGAAAAGGACCCTCATCTGGGAGCAGAGAAAGTGGTCCAGAATAAGTGGCACAGAGGACTCCCAACACCTTCCACAGAAGCGGAGCACCTAAAGACATAGTGCCTATCCACCTGGGAACTCTAGGCATGGCGGTATTCAGTTTAGCCAAATAGGCATCGGAGAATAGTTTGTCCATAGCCCAATCACTGACTTCAAAAGGTAAAGCTATACCAGCTCTCGAAGCAGGAAGGAGAACTCAAGCAACACCAGCCCAAGCCAAAATCCTTATCCCCTGCATTTCTGAACAATGACAGAACAGCGGTTCTATCTAGAACCAGGAGTTGTCTCCATCAGTTCCGAGGTGACCTTCAGATCCACTCATGTTTCCAGGGTCTTGGCATTGACTCTGTTCTCAGGTTCTCTGCTCAGGGGCAAGTAAGCTTCTCCCTCTCCAGCTCAACACCCTGATTGGGATCTCTCTGCCTCTCTGTCCAATACATGCATGTGCACGTTGGATAAGATAACAAAGACAAAAACAGTGACAATAATTGACTGGGGCCAAAGGATGTTTTATTGAATTTGGACCTAGGTTCCGATGGAGGGCAGCCAGGTACAGAGAACCTCCCACCATCCTAAAATCCCCGACCTTTGCTCGGAGCTCCCTTGTTCATTCTTCTGTTCTTTGCCTTCCTGGCAAAGGATGTCCTCACCAACCTGCAGCATCCGCTGTTGGTCGCGCTGTACTGACCCCTTGTTAACACATTGTTCATCCTCTCGGGGCTCCATTCGAACATGCCAATTTTCTGCAAGAGGCACTGTTTTCTTATCGCATGTTACCATTTGGGGGATGGTCATGAGAGGGTGAAGACTGGATTGTACTTCCACACCTGCATGCAGTTCCACAGAGGGTAGCTGCTCCACCCTGAGGGAGTGCTCAAGGTTCTTCCACATTCAAATCCTCTTCAATGCGTCCTTTTGGACATACATGTTGTCTTCCTGAAACGGTTCCAGAAGTCTTTCAAATGGCTTCACTTGGGCTATGGGTCTCTTCCAACATGCTCTCCGTTGGCTCCTGTGGACTCCAAGAACATGAGTCCGCCCTGGACCTAAGGTTCTAGGGTGGAGAGTCTGCCTTGGATGCATGGTCTTTTTGGAAGATTGGGAGGCCTTTTCGGCACCGTTTCTGGAGACGCTCGAGGTACTCGTGTCCTTGCTGTGGAGGAGTCCAGACATGTCTTTGGCACGGTTTTGGGATTCACATTGAGCTTCCCTTGGGTGGCCCTTTTCCTGTTCAGATGCTCCGTGTTTGGGTGGGAGGGCCTTACACTTGTGCAGGGCTCAGATTTCCTCCCTTGAGGCTTTGCTTGCGGTCTGTTAGTTTCTTGGCCTGTCGTGGCTAAGATGGAGTAAATGTTCCTTGCCTTTCTCTGAGGTTCAGAGGGCTCGTTTTGACACTCACGACCAAACACTACGAATTGAGCCATGGAGAAGGTGACACCGACTCGCTTCGCAAACTGACTTGGTGAGAGACCCAGGCGGCTCCAACGTTTTTGGATGGCTTGGGGTCTTCTTGGCCCACCCATGACTACTCCAGTCAAGTGTAGTGATCAGGCCTGGGTTGATGAGGAGTGGTTGCTATGACCTCAAAGCTTTGTGACATCACAGATGCTGGCTTCACTGAAGCAGCTGTCCCTCTCCCATGACCTTGGTGTGCTATGGCTTTAAGTAGGAAGCCCCAGGAAGGACCAAACAAGAGCCCTCTGAACCTGGCAAGAATTCAGGATGTCTTGTGGGTTAATGTCCAACTTCCCCTTTCTGGAGACATAGAGGAAGGAAAATGGCATTCAGTATACCTTCCTGTAGGCCAACATATCCCCGGAGACGGCAACGTGTCCTTTGCCACTACAATTTCTAGATATCTCAAGAAAAGTTGTGGCCTCGCTGGTATGAGCAGCTCTCCGTGGGGTCTGTGGGGGAGAGCGTACCTTGTCAGTGTCTATTGCCTATGGGTCAGTGATGACTACAGTACAGAAAGTCCCTTTCCGAGGTAAGGTGAAAGCATCACAATATGGTTCGGTCTGTGGCCTCGTCTCCTAGTGTTTTGAAACATGCGGCTAAGGGATGAGGCCTCTGTCTACCTGGCTTTCCCTTAAACACCTTTGCAAAGTCTTCGAGGAGAGTGACATTCTGCATCAGAGCTTATTCTCAAAAAGAGGCCTGAATCGAATCCGTTGTCATTATTAGTTAACTGTACTTGTTGTGGTAACGGGTATTGACGTGTTGACCAAGTCTCTTTAGTCAGAAGGAAAGGGAAGGCCTATAACGACGGCTTGCAAGGCCCAATCGAGCAGTCCTTTGGAGTGAGCCGCCATGCCCTTGCACGGACTAGTGGATCAGGAAGTTTGGGTCCCTTTCAGCAACACAGTATTCCTCTGCCACCGATGTGATGAATCCCTGGACTTGCCTTGACATGAATGTCCCATGCCCTGCTAATGGGAAATGGAAAAGGCAAGCAGACAAAGGGAAATACCATATGGCTTCCCAGAATATGTGCCTCGGGAGGAATACCTTGGCCCTTAGTAAAGGAAGGCAATACTGAAGGGTAAGAAGTCAGAGAAGGAGACCCATCAGGAGCGACTCAGGACTCTGAGAATCAAGCTGAGGGTTACAAAAAAGAGAACTGCTTAATGGGTGGTCAGGAGTTGTGTCATCTATTAGGAGGAGCACCAGTACGTCCATGCAACTAAAGCATCCGTGCATACTCTGTCAAAAACGGATGATGGATGATAGGCAGGCATTTTCAACAGAACAGCAACAAACATCAACATCAATTCAGAGGAAAACAATGTGGCCCTCTCAAAACCAAAGGAAGTTCAGGGAGAACAAGAAAGAATTATATTGTTTATTATCTTTCCTTATTGAAATGACATGGGTGTGTTTCCTAAAATGTCCTTCTTTGAATTGGGTCTTTATCCTTGTGAATTAGAGTTTACCCGCTTCTTCCATCTCTGGATTTGATGAGTGGACATCACAATGCCTTCACTAAATACCTAGAAGAATGGCCCAGGAAAATGACTTGACTTGGCCTACTGTGTGTTGGCAGGGGTTGTATTACTGCCTCAAATGCTTCCGTCTCTACAAGAGGGCTGAGATTTTGTAGGTTTCCTGATCTAATCTAGGAAGTTTCTATGTGTCTGCGAATTTATCCTTTTCTCTCAGTTCTTGGATTTGCTAGCATAAATGTGTGGATGTGCCTCTTCGGTTATTCTTTGTTCCTTGCTAGCAGTTGTCATGTGGTTTCATACTTGCAGCTGTGTGCTTGTCTCCCTGTTTTATCCCGTAATGGTTTCTGCGGGTTGTTTGTGTTGTCAAAACTCAAGTGTGAGATCTCATGATTTTTTTCCGATTGGTTTGTTTGTATATCCTTAATTTTGATAATCACATGTATGATTTCAATTTTTCTGTTACCTTGGAGTTCGGTTTTTCTTCATCTTGTTCCTTCAGTCATCCTTTTAGGTGGCTTTATTTCTCGGTGTTTTTAAATTTTGGCAATGCATGCATTTATCCATATATGGTTTCCCCATAAAATGTTTTGGCATCATCCTCTAAGTTTCTTAGAATTCCTTCGTTCATGGCTCTTTCTGCTTTTCCTTTGGATTTTCTTTCCTACATTCATTGCTAGTTCGTGAGTTGGTTGTGTTTTCCAACTTTAATGTCTGGCTGATTTTCCAATTTGAAAGTGATATCTTCCTGGTTTCATACCTTCGTGATCATAAGAGCACTGTCGTGGTTTTGACTTCTCTTCCATGAATTAAGACTGGATTTGGCCTCGAGCTCATGACCTGAGATAGACAAAGTTAGGTCTGCTGCTTGGACGAACATATCATATTGTCCTCAGAGACGCAATCTTTCTCATGGATCCCCAAAGTTCAGGTGGTCTCGAGAGCCCATGTGGACATCTGTTATTCCTTAGCACCTTCCCATCCAGATGATCTGTCCTGTGCTTAACGGGGATATCATAGTTGCCAACACTATTGGATAAAAGTCGCCATCTCTGTTCCTGTGTGTTCATAGGCTTCCAACGTTTAGATACAGCGTTGTTTACGGTGTATGTGTTGGCAATTCTTCCAGGTTTCTTTTGTTTTGATGCTCCATCAAACAAAACACCTTCCGCTTAGCTTTTGTCTCTCGAAGGCATAAAATCACTCTCACTGACTTAGGCACAAACACTTTGGATCTCTTCTCCTTGGAAATAGCATAACCTACGTCTTTGCGATTTCTTCACTTGCAAGCTATGAGTTTCTTTATAGACGAAGGAAATCTCCAATGGGCATCAGAAGGATTAGCTTGTTTAATATTTGCCTTTTTTTTTTATAAATGTTTTCTAACTTTGTTTTGTATTGTTTTGTTTTGGAATTTCAACCACTCCTACCAACGGTTTGTATTGACGGGAGACTTTAGTCCTGAGTACTGAAAGTATTATTGATAGGTAATAGTTCACTTTCTCATTTCGATTGGCTTTTCACTTGGATTCTATTTGCCTTTCACCTATATGGTATTTTTGGGGGGTTGCTTCGTTTATATGTTTCCTCGATTTCTCCCCTTTTTTTGCATGTCTAATCTTTGTGTGTGTTCATGTGTGTGTGCATATGCATGTGTTAATGTTGTGTGGTGTGTGTGTGTTTCACATCACAATTATTATTAAAATACGAGAGAATGGAATTCGGTCTCTTATGGGTAGCAATTCTATTTGACATGCCTTGAAAACTCTCATTCCATCGCTTTCAGGAATCTCCTGCAAGGAATGTCATCTCTTGTCCTCTTCAAGAAACTCATGTTTTCACAAAAAACTGCCTTCCAAGAAACACCACCATTTGAATTCCTCATTAGAGTCATACTGTTTGTCCCAATACTCTTTCGTATGTTTCTTGACTGTCATGAGTTAGTGAAATCGTCTGTTTGTTGTCATTCCGAGCATGATAGAGGTGACAAAGCCCAATGCTCTCTGCAAGACTGCCATAAGAGACAAGTGGTAGAATTCCTTCTTGCTTATGTCTCAGTACAAATAGTGGAGACATGGAAGACAGTGAGATGGTAGTAGTGACTAATAACCTCATACTTCTTCAGGCATGAAGGCAACAGGAAGATGAACACAACAACTGCAGTGGGGTGGAAATTGACCATTTACCTACAAGGTAAACTCTAGAGTGAAAGAGAACGGAAGTTGCAGAGATGATGGGAGAAGGTTGGAGACATGGCTCAGGGGAGATTTGGTTGGTTTGTGGATCAGAGGGCTGGAGCCCATGAAGAGGACCAAGGCACAGAAGAGCAGGGCACACCGGGAACCCACACGGAACCTGTTTCCCAGTGCCATTGACTGTGACACGCCGAGGGACTGAAGGGCACGACTACTTGACAACACAAGTGTTGAGGGATGAAGGTTTCATGTCAGCAGGCTTGGCAGACATTGACTTGAAAGAACACCATCTTTTTCCTGCATATGACACCAACAAGCGACCAGGAGCACAAGCCTGGAGACAATGATCAGAGAGACACAATACCAAGAGACGCAGTGGGAAGATGGTGAGTTGTGGGAGTGATTCCGTGAAAGGCAGTGTTCGTGGAGATGACTCAATGTGGACATCATAAATTTGGGGCTCTCGCAACAGCAGCATCAAGACCGAGCTACTGGCCAGACACGTAGGTGAGGACATAGGCTGACTAGCCAGCCAACATGAAATCCCAACAGTGGAACACTTGGAGGACTGCTTTCCTCAGTTGAAGAGCTAAGTCCGAGGGTTACAGACTCTCCCATATGTGACGAGAAGAAAGCATTGACCACACGTTCTCTTCTGAACACAGAATTCTGCAGGCCTGCGTTCTGTTGAGTTGGCGGAGTTTTTCCTTTCACAGGCACACCAGAGCCCACCAAGGTGTACATCACCATATTCAGCCCAGACCCTAAAAATTCAAACGGCCCAAAAGGAGAGCTACTACAAATGACTTGCCTCCAGGACAGGGTCAGGCACAACACCAACAGCAGATGACATGCATGCCACATACACACTCAAAAACACACACACATGCACGCACTCAACAAATCTGAAGGGCCAGCCCTGGGTCACTCAGGATCCTTTCCTCCTATAGAAATTACCCTCAGGTTAGAAAACAGAATGAGTTTAACGAATACAGAGAGGTATCCAACCTAGATCCAACGCAAAGATGGAAGAGTCAATTGATGCCCAGGTTAAGGAAGGAGGAACGATCACGGCTAGGCAATCAGAGTAAAGCCACTACATAGAACATGCCCGATACGGGATTGAAAGCAGCAGCCTGCATACTCGCAGTACATTGGAAAACCTAGGAGAATCAGAGAGTCTCGAACCACAGAGATAAAACTGATAAAGATAAAATCACCTAAAGAACTCCTGAAGAGAAGATTGTCAGGAGACTGGATGCAAAGTCAAGGAACACCGCAGAAGTGGAGGATCCAATTAGGGACCGGGAAGAACAAGCCTAGAAAATAAGGAGGCAAATTCTAAGAGCAAAGGCAGAATGATGGAACATGTTAGTGAGCTTAGGGAATCTCCAAGGAACTGAAAGAGGAGCCTCTTGTAGGCGAAGTAAGAGTGAGAGTAAGATTAGAGATCTGATCCTAGATTGGAGAACTCAGGCCTGAAAAGGACCCTCATCTGGGAGCAGAGAAAGTGGTCCAGAATAAGTGGCACAGAGGACTCCCAACACCTTCCACAGAAGCGGAGCACCTAAAGACATAGTGCCTATCCACCTGGGAACTCTAGGCATGGAGGTATTCAGTTTAGCCAAATAGGCATCGGAGAATAGTTTGTCCATAGCCCAATCACTGACTTCAAAAGGTAAAGCTATACCAGCTCTCGAAGCAGGAAGGAGAACTCAAGCAACACCAGCCCAAGCCAAAATCCTTATCCCCTGCATTTCTGAACAATGACAGAACAGCGGTTCTATCTAGAACCAGGAGTTGTCTCCATCAGTTCCGAGGTGACCTTCAGATCCACTCATGTTTCCAGGGTCTTGGCATTGACTCTGTTCTCAGGTTCTCTGCTCAGGGGCAAGTAAGCTTCTCCCTCTCCAGCTCAACACCCTGATTGGGATCTCTCTGCCTCTCTGTCCAATACATGCATGTGCACGTTGGATAAGATAACAAAGACAAAAACAGTGACAATAATTGACTGGGGCCAAAGGATGTTTTATTGAATTTGGACCTAGGTTCCGATGGAGGGCAGCCAGGTACAGAGAACCTCCCACCATCCTAAAATCCCCGACCTTTGCTCGGAGCTCCCTTGTTCATTCTTCTGTTCTTTGCCTTCCTGGCAAAGGATGTCCTCACCAACCTGCAGCATCCGCTGTTGGTCGCGCTGTACTGACCCCTTGTTAACACATTGTTCATCCTCTCGGGGCTCCATTCGAACATGCCAATTTTCTGCAAGAGGCACTGTTTTCTTATCGCATGTTACCATTTGGGGGATGGTCATGAGAGGGTGAAGACTGGATTGTACTTCCACACCTGCATGCAGTTCCACAGAGGGTAGCTGCTCCACCCTGAGGGAGTGCTCAAGGTTCTTCCACATTCAAATCCTCTTCAATGCGTCCTTTTGGACATACATGTTGTCTTCCTGAAACGGTTCCAGAAGTCTTTCAAATGGCTTCACTTGGGCTATGGGTCTCTTCCAACATGCTCTCCGTTGGCTCCTGTGGACTCCAAGAACATGAGTCCGCCCTGGACCTAAGGTTCTAGGGTGGAGAGTCTGCCTTGGATGCATGGTCTTTTTGGAAGATTGGGAGGCCTTTTCGGCACCGTTTCTGGAGACGCTCGAGGTACTCGTGTCCTTGCTGTGGAGGAGTCCAGACATGTCTTTGGCACGGTTTTGGGATTCACATTGAGCTTCCCTTGGGTGGCCCTTTTCCTGTTCAGATGCTCCGTGTTTGGGTGGGAGGGCCTTACACTTGTGCAGGGCTCAGATTTCCTCCCTTGAGGCTTTGCTTGCGGTATGTTAGTTTCTTGGCCTGTCGTGGCTAAGATGGAGTAAATGTTCCTTGCCTTTCTCTGAGGTTCAGAGGGCTCGTTTTGACACTCACGACCAAACACTACGAATTGAGCCATGGAGAAGGTGACACCGACTCGCTTCGCAAACTGACATGGTGAGAGACCCAGGCGGCTCCAACGTTTTTGGATGGCTTGGGGTCTTCTTGGCCCACCCATGACTACTCCAGTCAAGTGTAGTGATCAGGCCTGGGTTGATGAGGAGTGGTTGCTATGACCTCAAAGCTTTGTGACATCACAGATGCTGGCTTCACTGAAGCAGCTGTCCCTCTCCCATGACCTTGGTGTGCTATGGCTTTAAGTAGGAAGCCCCAGGAAGGACCAAACAAGAGCCCTCTGAACCTGGCAAGAATTCAGGATGTCTTGTGGGTTAATGTCCAACTTCCCCTTTCTGGAGACATAGAGGAAGGAAAATGGCATTCAGTATACCTTCCTGTAGGCCAACATATCCCCGGAGACGGCAACGTGTCCTTTGCCACTACAATTTCTAGATATCTCAAGAAAAGTTGTGGCCTCGCTGGTATGAGCAGCTCTCCGTGGGGTCTGTGGGGGAGAGCGTACCTTGTCAGTGTCTATTGCCTATGGGTCAGTGATGACTACAGTACAGAAAGTCCCTTTCCGAGGTAAGGTGAAAGCATCACAATATGGTTCGGTCTGTGGCCTCGTCTCCTAGTGTTTTGAACCATGCGGCTAAGGGATGAGGCCTCTGTCTACCTGGCTTTCCCTTAAACACCTTTGCAAAGTCTTCGAGGAGAGTGACATTCTGCATCAGAGCTTATTCTCAAAAAGAGGCCTGAATCGAATCCGTTGTCATTATTAGTTAACTGTACTTGTTGTGGTAACGGGTATTGACGTGTTGACCAAGTCTCTTTAGTCAGAAGGAAAGGGAAGGCCTATAACGACGGCTTGCAAGGCCCAATCGAGCAGTCCTTTGGAGTGAGCCGCCATGCCCTTGCACGGACTAGTGGATCAGGAAGTTTGGGTCCCTTTCAGCAACACAGTATTCCTCTGCCACCGATGTGATGAATCCCTGGACTTGCCTTGACATGAATGTCCCATGCCCTGCTAATGGGAAATGGAAAAGGCAAGCAGACAAAGGGAAATACCATATGGCTTCCCAGAATATGTGCCTCGGGAGGAATACCTTGGCCCTTAGTAAAGGAAGGCAATACTGAAGGGTAAGAAGTCAGAGAAGGAGACCCATCAGGAGCGACTCAGGACTCTGAGAATCAAGCTGAGGGTTACAAAAAAGAGAACTGCTTAATGGGTGGTCAGGAGTTGTGTCATCTATTAGGAGGAGCACCAGTACGTCCATGCAACTAAAGCATCCGTGCATACTCTGTCAAAAACGGATGATGGATGATAGGCAGGCATTTTCAACAGAACAGCAACAAACATCAACATCAATTCAGAGGAAAACAATGTGGCCCTCTCAAAACCAAAGGAAGTTCAGGGAGAACAAGAAAGAATTATATTGTTTATTATCTTTCCTTATTGAAATGACATGGGTGTGTTTCCTAAAATGTCCTTCTTTGAATTGGGTCTTTATCCTTGTGAATTAGAGTTTACCCGCTTCTTCCATCTCTGGATTTGATGAGTGGACATCACAATGCCTTCACTAAATACCTAGAAGAATGGCCCAGGAAAATGACTTGACTTGGCCTACTGTGTGTTGGCAGGGGTTGTATTACTGCCTCAAATGCTTCCGTCTCTACAAGAGGGCTGAGATTTTGTAGGTTTCCTGATCTAATCTAGGAAGTTTCTATGTCTCTGCGAATTTATCCTTTTCTCTCAGTTCTTGGATTTGCTAGCATAAATGTGTGGATGTGCCTCTTCGGTTATTCTTTGTTCCTTGCTAGCAGTTGTCATGTGGTTTCATACTTGCAGCTGTGTGCTTGTCTCCCTGTTTTATCCCGTAATGGTTTCTGCGGGTTGTTTGTGTTGTCAAAACTCAAGTGTGAGATCTCATGATTTTTTTCCGATTGGTTTGTTTGTATATCCTTAATTTTGATAATCACATGTATGATTTCAATTTTTCTGTTACCTTGGAGTTCGGTTTTTCTTCATCTTGTTCCTTCAGTCATCCTTTTAGGTGGCTTTATTTCTCGGTGTTTTTAAATTTTGGCAATGCATGCATTTATCCATATATGGTTTCCCCATAAAATGTTTTGGCATCATCCTCTAAGTTTCTTAGAATTCCTTCGTTCATGGCTCTTTCTGCTTTTCCTTTGGATTTTCTTTCCTACATTCATTGCTAGTTCGTGAGTTGGTTGTGTTTTCCAACTTTAATGTCTGGCTGATTTTCCAATTTGAAAGTGATATCTTCCTGGTTTCATACCTTCGTGATCATAAGAGCACTGTCGTGGTTTTGACTTCTCTTCCATGAATTAAGACTGGATTTGGCCTCGAGCTCATGACCTGAGATAGACAAAGTTAGGTCTGCTGCTTGGACGAACATATCATATTGTCCTCAGAGACGCAATCTTTCTCATGGATCCCCAAAGTTCAGGTGGTCTCGAGAGCCCATGTGGACATCTGTTATTCCTTAGCACCTTCCCATCCAGATGATCTGTCCTGTGCTTAACGGGGATATCATAGTTGCCAACACTATTGGATAAAAGTCGCCATCTCTGTTCCTGTGTGTTCATAGGCTTCCAACGTTTAGATACAGCGTTGTTTACGGTGTATGTGTTGGCAATTCTTCCAGGTTTCTTTTGTTTTGATGCTCCATCAAACAAAACACCTTCCGCTTAGCTTTTGTCTCTCGAAGGCATAAAATCACTCTCACTGACTTAGGCACAAACACTTTGGATCTCTTCTCCTTGGAAATAGCATAACCTACGTCTTCGCGATTTCTTCACTTGCAAGCTATGAGTTTCTTTATAGTCGAAAGAAATCTCCAATGGGCATCAGAAGGATTAGCTTGTTTAATATTTGCCTTTTTTTTTTATAAATGTTTTCTAACTTTGTTTTGTATTGTTTTGTTTTGGAATTTCAACCACTCCTACCAACGGTTTGTATTGACGGGAGACTTTAGTCCTGAGTACTGAAAGTATTATTGATAGGTAATAGTTCACTTTCTCATTTCGATTGGCTTTTCACTTGGATTCTATTTGCCTTTCACCTATATGGTATTTTTGGGGGGTTGCTTCGTTTATATGTTTCCTCGATTTCTCCCCTTTTTTTGCATGTCTAATCTTTGTGTGTGTTCATGTGCGTGTGCATATGCATGTGTTAATGTTGTGTGGTGTGTGTGTGTTTCACATCACAATTATTATTAAAATACGAGAGAATGGATTTCGGTCTCTTATGGGTAGCAATTCTATTTGACATGCCTTGAAAACTCTCATTCCATCGCTTTCAGGAATCTCCTGCAAGGAATGTCATCTCTTGTCCTCTTCAAGAAACTCATGTTTTCACAAAACTGCCTTCCAAGAAACACCACCATTTGAATTCCTCATTAGAGTCATACTGTTTGTCCCAATACTCTTTCGTATGTTTCTTGACTGTCATGAGTTAGTGAAATCGTCTGTTTGTTGTCATTCCGAGCATGATAGAGGTGACAAAGCCCAATGCTCTCTGCAAGACTGCCATAAGAGACAAGTGGTAGAATTCCTTCTTGCTTATGTCTCAGTACAAATAGTGGAGACATGGAAGACAGTGAGATGGTAGTAGTGACTAATAACCTCATACTTCTTCAGGCATGAAGGCAACAGGAATATGAACACAACAACTGCAGTGGGGTGGAAATTGACCATTTACCTACAAGGTAAACTCTAGAGTGAAAGAGAACGGAAGTTGCAGAGATGATGGGAGAAGGTTGGAGACATGGCTCAGGGGAGATTTGGTTGGTTTGTGGATCAGAGGGCTGGAGCCCATGAAGAGGACCAAGGCACAGAAGAGCAGGGCACACCGGGAACCCACACGGAACCTGTTTCCCAGTGCCATTGACTGTGACACGCCGAGGGACTGAAGGGCACGACTACTTGACAACACAAGTGTTGAGGGCTGAAGGTTTCATGTCAGCAGGCTTGGCAGACATTGACTTGAAAGAACACCATCTTTTTCCTGCATATGACACCAACAAGCGACCAGGAGCACAAGCCTGGAGACAATGATCAGAGAGACACAATACCAAGAGACGCAGTGGGAAGATGGTGAGTTGTGGGAGTGATTCCGTGAAAGGCAGTGTTCGTGGAGATGACTCAATGTGGACATCATAAATTTGGGGCTCTCGCAACAGCAGCATCAAGACCGAGCTACTGGCCAGACACGTAGGTGAGGACATAGGCTGACTAGCCAGCCAACATGAAATCCCAACAGTGGAACACTTGGAGGACTGCTTTCCTCAGTTGAAGAGCTAAGTCCGAGGGTTACAGACTCTCCCATATGTGACGAGAAGAAAGCATTGACCACACGTTCTCTTCTGAACACAGAATTCTGCAGGCCTGCGTTCTGTTGAGTTGGCGGAGTTTTTCCTTTCACAGGCACACCAGAGCCCACCAAGGTGTACATCACCATATTCAGCCCGGACCCTAAAAATTCAAACGGCCCAAAAGGAGAGCTACTACAAATGACTTGCCTCCAGGACAGGGTCAGGCACAACACCAACAGCAGATGACATGCATGCCACATACACACTCAAAAACACACACACATGCACGCACTCAACAAATCTGAAGGGCCAGCCCTGGGTCACTCAGGATCCTTTCCTCCTATAGAAATTACCCTCAGGTTAGAAAACAGAATGAGTTTAACGAATACAGAGAGGTATCCAACCTAGATCCAACGCAAAGATGGAAGAGTCAATTGATGCCCAGGTTAAGGAAGGAGGAACGATCACGGCTAGGCAATCAGAGTAAAGCCACTACATAGAACATGCCCGATACGGGATTGAAAGCAGCAGCCTGCATACTCGCAGTACATTGGAAAACCTAGGAGAATCAGAGAGTCTCGAACCACAGAGATAAAACTGATAAAGATAAAATCACCTAAAGAACTCCTGAAGAGAAGATTGTCAGGAGACTGGATGCAAAGTCAAGGAACACCGCAGAAGTGGAGGATCCAATTAGGGACCGGGAAGAACAAGCCTAGAAAATAAGGAGGCAAATTCTAAGAGCAAAGGCAGAATGATGGAACATGTTAGTGAGCTTAGGGAATCTCCAAGGAACTGAAAGAGGAGCCTCTTGTAGGCGAAGTAAGAGTGAGAGTAAGATTAGAGATCTGATCCTAGATTGGAGAACTCAGGCCTGAAAAGGACCCTCATCTGGGAGCAGAGAAAGTGGTCCAGAATAAGTGGCACAGAGGACTCCCAACACCTTCCACAGAAGCGGAGCACCTAAAGACATAGTGCCTATCCACCTGGGAACTCTAGGCATGGAGGTATTCAGTTTAGCCAAATAGGCATCGGAGAATAGTTTGTCCATAGCCCAATCACTGACTTCAAAAGGTAAAGCTATACCAGCTCTCGAAGCAGGAAGGAGAACTCAAGCAACACCAGCCCAAGCCAAAATCCTTATCCCCTGCATTTCTGAACAATGACAGAACAGCGGTTCTATCTAGAACCAGGAGTTGTCTCCATCAGTTCCGAGGTGACCTTCAGATCCACTCATGTTTCCAGGGTCTTGGCATTGACTCTGTTCTCAGGTTCTCTGCTCAGGGGCAAGTAAGCTTCTCCCTCTCCAGCTCAACACCCTGATTGGGATCTCTCTGCCTCTCTGTCCAATACATGCATGTGCACGTTGGATAAGATAACAAAGACAAAAACAGTGACAATAATTGACTGGGGCCAAAGGATGTTTTATTGAATTTGGACCTAGGTTCCGATGGAGGGCAGCCAGGTACAGAGAACCTCCCACCATCCTAAAATCCCCGACCTTTGCTCGGAGCTCCCTTGTTCATTCTTCTGTTCTTTGCCTTCCTGGCAAAGGATGTCCTCACCAACCTGCAGCATCCGCTGTTGGTCGCGCTGTACTGACCCCTTGTTAACACATTGTTCATCCTCTCGGGGCTCCATTCGAACATGCCAATTTTCTGCAAGAGGCACTGTTTTCTTATCGCATGTTACCATTTGGGGGATGGTCATGAGAGGGTGAAGACTGGATTGTACTTCCACACCTGCATGCAGTTCCACAGAGGGTAGCTGTTGTCTTCCTGAAACGGTTCCAGAAGTCTTTCAAATGGCTTCACTTGGGCTATGGGTCTCTTCCAACATGCTCTCCGTTGGCTCCTGTGGACTCCAAGAACATGAGTCCGCCCTGGACCTAAGGTTCTAGGGTGGAGAGTCTGCCTTGGATGCATGGTCTTTTTGGAAGATTGGGAGGCCTTTTCGGCACCGTTTCTGGAGACGCTCGAGGTACTCGTGTCCTTGCTGTGGAGGAGTCCAGACATGTCTTTGGCACGGTTTTGGGATTCACATTGAGCTTCCCTTGGGTGGCCCTTTTCCTGTTCAGATGCTCCGTGTTTGGGTGGGAGGGCCTTACACTTGTGCAGGGCTCAGATTTCCTCCCTTGAGGCTTTGCTTGCGGTCTGTTAGTTTCTTGGCCTGTCGTGGCTAAGATGGAGTAAATGTTCCTTGCCTTTCTCTGAGGTTCAGAGGGCTCGTTTTGACACTCACGACCAAACACTACGAATTGAGCCATGGAGAAGGTGACACCGACTCGCTTCGCAAACTGACTTGGTGAGAGACCCAGGCGGCTCCAACGTTTTTGGATGGCTTGGGGTCTTCTTGGCCCACCCATGACTACTCCAGTCAAGTGTAGTGATCAGGCCTGGGTTGATGAGGAGTGGTTGCTATGACCTCAAAGCTTTGTGACATCACAGATGCTGGCTTCACTGAAGCAGCTGTCCCTCTCCCATGACCTTGGTGTGCTATGGCTTTAAGTAGGAAGCCCCAGGAAGGACCAAACAAGAGCCCTCTGAACCTGGCAAGAATTCAGGATGTCTTGTGGGTTAATGTCCAACTTCCCCTTTCTGGAGACATAGAGGAAGGAAAATGGCATTCAGTATACCTTCCTGTAGGCCAACATATCCCCGGAGACGGCAACGTGTCCTTTGCCACTACAATTTCTAGATATCTCAAGAAAAGTTGTGGCCTCGCTGGTATGAGCAGCTCTCCGTGGGGTCTGTGGGGGAGAGCGTACCTTGTCAGTGTCTATTGCCTATGGGTCAGTGATGACTACAGTACAGAAAGTCCCTTTCCGAGGTAAGGTGAAAGCATCACAATATGGTTCGGTCTGTGGCCTCGTCTCCTAGTGTTTTGAACCATGCGGCTAAGGGATGAGGCCTCTGTCTACCTGGCTTTCCCTTAAACACCTTTGCAAAGTCTTCGAGGAGAGTGACATTCTGCATCAGAGCTTATTCTCAAAAAGAGGCCTGAATCGAATCCGTTGTCATTATTAGTTAACTGTACTTGTTGTGGTAACGGGTATTGACGTGTTGACCAAGTCTCTTTAGTCAGAAGGAAAGGGAAGGCCTATAACGACGGCTTGCAAGGCCCAATCGAGCAGTCCTTTGGAGTGAGCCGCCATGCCCTTGCACGGACTAGTGGATCAGGAAGTTTGGGTCCCTTTCAGCAACACAGTATTCCTCTGCCACCGATGTGATGAATCCCTGGACTTGCCTTGACATGAATGTCCCATGCCCTGCTAATGGGAAATGGAAAAGGCAAGCAGACAAAGGGAAATACCATATGGCTTCCCAGAATATGTGCCTCGGGAGGAATACCTTGGCCCTTAGTAAAGGAAGGCAATACTGAAGGGTAAGAAGTCAGAGAAGGAGACCCATCAGGAGCGACTCAGGACTCTGAGAATCAAGCTGAGGGTTACAAAAAAGAGAACTGCTTAATGGGTGGTCAGGAGTTGTGTCATCTATTAGGAGGAGCACCAGTACGTCCATGCAACTAAAGCATCCGTGCATACTCTGTCAAAAACGGATGATGGATGATAGGCAGGCATTTTCAACAGAACAGCAACAAACATCAACATCAATTCAGAGGAAAACAATGTGGCCCTCTCAAAACCAAAGGAAGTTCAGGGAGAACAAGAAAGAATTATATTGTTTATTATCTTTCCTTATTGAAATGACATGGGTGTGTTTCCTAAAATGTCCTTCTTTGAATTGGGTCTTTATCCTTGTGAATTAGAGTTTACCCGCTTCTTCCATCTCTGGATTTGATGAGTGGACATCACAATGCCTTCACTAAATACCTAGAAGAATGGCCCAGGAAAATGACTTGACTTGGCCTACTGTGTGTTGGCAGGGGTTGTATTACTGCCTCAAATGCTTCCGTCTCTACAAGAGGGCTGAGATTTTGTAGGTTTCCTGATCTAATCTAGGAAGTTTCTATGTGTCTGCGAATTAATCCTTTTCTCTCAGTTCTTGGATTTGCTAGCATAAATGTGTGGATGTGCCTCTTCGGTTATTCTTTGTTCCTTGCTAGCAGTTGTCATGTGGTTTCATACTTGCAGCTGTGTGCTTGTCTCCCTGTTTTATCCCGTAATGGTTTCTGCGGGTTGTTTGTGTTGTCAAAACTCAAGTGTGAGATCTCATGATTTTTTTCCGATTGGTTTGTTTGTATATCCTTAATTTTGATAATCACATGTATGATTTCAATTTTTCTGTTACCTTGGAGTTCGGTTTTTCTTCATCTTGTTCCTTCAGTCATCCTTTTAGGTGGCTTTATTTCTCGGTGTTTTTAAATTTTGGCAATGCATGCATTTATCCATATATGGTTTCCCCATAAAATGTTTTGGCATCATCCTCTAAGTTTCTTAGAATTCCTTCGTTCATGGCTCTTTCTGCTTTTCCTTTGGATTTTCTTTCCTACATTCATTGCTAGTTCGTGAGTTGGTTGTGTTTTCCAACTTTAATGTCTGGCTGATTTTCCAATTTGAAAGTGATATCTTCCTGGTTTCATACCTTCGTGATCATAAGAGCACTGTCGTGGTTTTGACTTCTCTTCCATGAATTAAGACTGGATTTGGCCTCGAGCTCATGACCTGAGATAGACAAAGTTAGGTCTGCTGCTTGGACGAACATATCATATTGTCCTCAGAGACGCAATCTTTCTCATGGATCCCCAAAGTTCAGGTGGTCTCGAGAGCCCATGTGGACATCTGTTATTCCTTAGCACCTTCCCATCCAGATGATCTGTCCTGTGCTTAACGGGGATATCATAGTTGCCAACACTATTGGATAAAAGTCGCCATCTCTGTTCCTGTGTGTTCATAGGCTTCCAACGTTTAGATACAGCGTTGTTTACGGTGTATGTGTTGGCAATTCTTCCAGGTTTCTTTTGTTTTGATGCTCCATCAAACAAAACACCTTCCGCTTAGCTTTTGTCTCTCGAAGGCATAAAATCACTCTCACTGACTTAGGCACAAACACTTTGGATCTCTTCTCCTTGGAAATAGCATAACCTACGTCTTCGCGATTTCTTCACTTGCAAGCTATGAGTTTCTTTATAGTCGAAGGAAATCTCCAATGGGCATCAGAAGGATTAGCTTGTTTAATATTTGCCTTTTTTTTTTATAAATGTTTTCTAACTTTGTTTTGTATTGTTTTGTTTTGGAATTTCAACCACTCCTACCAACGGTTTGTATTGACGGGAGACTTTAGTCCTGAGTACTGAAAGTATTATTGATAGGTAATAGTTCACTTTCTCATTTCGATTGGCTTTTCACTTGGATTCTATTTGCCTTTCACCTATATGGTATTTTTGGGGGGTTGCTTCGTTTATATGTTTCCTCGATTTCTCCCCTTTTTTTGCATGTCTAATCTTTGTGTGTGTTCATGTGCGTGTGCATATGCATGTGTTAATGTTGTGTGGTGTGTGTGTGTTTCACATCACAATTATTATTAAAATACGAGAGAATGGAATTCGGTCTCTTATGGGTAGCAATTCTATTTGACATGCCTTGAAAACTCTCATTCCATCGCTTTCAGGAATCTCCTGCAAGGAATGTCATCTCTTGTCCTCTTCAAGAAACTCATGTTTTCACAAAAAACTGCCTTCCAAGAAACACCACCATTTGAATTCCTCATTAGAGTCATACTGTTTGTCCCAATACTCTTTCGTATGTTTCTTGACTGTCATGAGTTAGTGAAATCGTCTGTTTGTTGTCATTCCGAGCATGATAGAGGTGACAAAGCCCAATGCTCTCTGCAAGACTGCCATAAGAGACAAGTGGTAGAATTCCTTCTTGCTTATGTCTCAGTACAAATAGTGGAGACATGGAAGACAGTGAGATGGTAGTAGTGACTAATAACCTCATACTTCTTCAGGCATGAAGGCAACAGGAAGATGAACACAACAACTGCAGTGGGGTGGAAATTGACCATTTACCTACAAGGTAAACTCTAGAGTGAAAGAGAACGGAAGTTGCAGAGATGATGGGAGAAGGTTGGAGACATGGCTCAGGGGAGATTTGGTTGGTTTGTGGATCAGAGGGCTGGAGCCCATGAAGAGGACCAAGGCACAGAAGAGCAGGGCACACCGGGAACCCACACGGAACCTGTTTCCCAGTGCCATTGACTGTGACACGCCGAGGGACTGAAGGGCACGACTACTTGACAACACAAGTGTTGAGGGCTGAAGGTTTCATGTCAGCAGGCTTGGCAGACATTGACTTGAAAGAACACCATCTTTTTCCTGCATATGACACCAACAAGCGACCAGGAGCACAAGCCTGGAGACAATGATCAGAGAGACACAATACCAAGAGACGCAGTGGGAAGATGGTGAGTTGTGGGAGTGATTCCGTGAAAGGCAGTGTTCGTGGAGATGACTCAATGTGGACATCATAAATTTGGGGCTCTCGCAACAGCAGCATCAAGACCGAGCTACTGGCCAGACACGTAGGTGAGGACATAGGCTGACTAGCCAGCCAACATGAAATCCCAACAGTGGAACACTTGGAGGACTGCTTTCCTCAGTTGAAGAGCTAAGTCCGAGGGTTACAGACTCTCCCATATGTGACGAGAAGAAAGCATTGACCACACGTTCTCTTCTGAACACAGAATTCTGCAGGCCTGCGTTCTGTTGAGTTGGCGGAGTTTTTCCTTTCACAGGCACACCAGAGCCCACCAAGGTGTACATCACCATATTCAGCCCGGACCCTAAAAATTCAAACGGCCCAAAAGGAGAGCTACTACAAATGACTTGCCTCCAGGACAGGGTCAGGCACAACACCAACAGCAGATGACATGCATGCCACATACACACTCAAAAACACACACACATGCACGCACTCAACAAATCTGAAGGGCCAGCCCTGGGTCACTCAGGATCCTTTCCTCCTATAGAAATTACCCTCAGGTTAGAAAACAGAATGAGTTTAACGAATACAGAGAGGTATCCAACCTAGAGCCAACGCAAAGATGGAAGAGTCAATTGATGCCCAGGTTAAGGAAGGAGGAACGATCACGGCTAGGCAATCAGAGTAAAGCCACTACATAGAACATGCCCGATACGGGATTGAAAGCAGCAGCCTGCATACTCGCAGTACATTGGAAAACCTAGGAGAATCAGAGAGTCTCGAACCACAGAGATAAAACTGATAAAGATAAAATCACCTAAAGAACTCCTGAAGAGAAGATTGTCAGGAGACTGGATGCAAAGTCAAGGAACACCGCAGAAGTGGAGGATCCAATTAGGGACCGGGAAGAACAAGCCTAGAAAATAAGGAGGCAAATTCTAAGAGCAAAGGCAGAATGATGGAACATGTTAGTGAGCTTAGGGAATCTCCAAGGAACTGAAAGAGGAGCCTCTTGTAGGCGAAGTAAGAGTGAGAGTAAGATTAGAGATCTGATCCTAGATTGGAGAACTCAGGCCTGAAAAGGACCCTCATCTGGGAGCAGAGAAAGTGGTCCAGAATAAGTGGCACAGAGGACTCCCAACACCTTCCACAGAAGCGGAGCACCTAAAGACATAGTGCCTATCCACCTGGGAACTCTAGGCATGGAGGTATTCAGTTTAGCCAAATAGGCATCGGAGAATAGTTTGTCCATAGCCCAATCACTGACTTCAAAAGGTAAAGCTATACCAGCTCTCGAAGCAGGAAGGAGAACTCAAGCAACACCAGCCCAAGCCAAAATCCTTATCCCCTGCATTTCTGAACAATGACAGAACAGCGGTTCTATCTAGAACCAGGAGTTGTCTCCATCAGTTCCGAGGTGACCTTCAGATCCACTCATGTTTCCAGGGTCTTGGCATTGACTCTGTTCTCAGGTTCTCTGCTCAGGGGCAAGTAAGCTTCTCCCTCTCCAGCTCAACACCCTGATTGGGATCTCTCTGCCTCTCTGTCCAATACATGCATGTGCACGTTGGATAAGATAACAAAGACAAAAACAGTGACAATAATTGACTGGGGCCAAAGGATGTTTTATTGAATTTGGACCTAGGTTCCGATGGAGGGCAGCCAGGTACAGAGAACCTCCCACCATCCTAAAATCCCCGACCTTTGCTCGGAGCTCCCTTGTTCATTCTTCTGTTCTTTGCCTTCCTGGCAAAGGATGTCCTCACCAACCTGCAGCATCCGCTGTTGGTCGCGCTGTACTGACCCCTTGTTAACACATTGTTCATCCTCTCGGGGCTCCATTCGAACATGCCAATTTTCTGCAAGAGGCACTGTTTTCTTATCGCATGTTACCATTTGGGGGATGGTCATGAGAGGGTGAAGACTGGATTGTACTTCCACACCTGCATGCAGTTCCACAGAGGGTAGCTGCTCCACCCTGAGGGAGTGCTCAAGGTTCTTCCACATTCAAATCCTCTTCAATGCGTCCTTTTGGACATACATGTTGTCTTCCTGAAACCGTTCCAGAAGTCTTTCAAATGGCTTCACTTGGGCTATGGGTCTCTTCCAACATGCTCTCCGTTGGCTCCTGTGGACTCCAAGAACATGAGTCCGCCCTGGACCTAAGGTTCTAGGGTGGAGAGTCTGCCTTGGATGCATGGTCTTTTTGGAAGATTGGGAGGCCTTTTCGGCACCGTTTCTGGAGACGCTCGAGGTACTCGTGTCCTTGCTGTGGAGGAGTCCAGACATGTCTTTGGCACGGTTTTGGGATTCACATTGAGCTTCCCTTGGGTGGCCCTTTTCCTGTTCAGATGCTCCGTGTTTGGGTGGGAGGGCCTTACACTTGTGCAGGGCTCAGATTTCCTCCCTTGAGGCTTTGCTTGCGGTCTGTTAGTTTCTTGGCCTGTCGTGGCTAAGATGGAGTAAATGTTCCTTGCCTTTCTCTGAGGTTCAGAGGGCTCGTTTTGACACTCACGGCCAAACACTACGAATTGAGCCATGGAGAAGGTGACACCGACTCGCTTCGCAAACTGACTTGGTGAGAGACCCAGGCGGCTCCAACGTTTTTGGATGGCTTGGGGTCTTCTTGGCCCACCCATGACTACTCCAGTCAAGTGTAGTGATCAGGCCTGGGTTGATGAGGAGTGGTTGCTATGACCTCAAAGCTTTGTGACATCACAGATGCTGGCTTCACTGAAGCAGCTGTCCCTCTCCCATGACCTTGGTGTGCTATGGCTTTAAGTAGGAAGCCCCAGGAAGGACCAAACAAGAGCCCTCTGAACCTGGCAAGAATTCAGGATGTCTTGTGGGTTAATGTCCAACTTCCCCTTTCTGGAGACATAGAGGAAGGAAAATGGCATTCAGTATACCTTCCTGTAGGCCAACATATCCCCGGAGACGGCAACGTGTCCTTTGCCACTACAATTTCTAGATATCTCAAGAAAAGTTGTGGCCTCGCTGGTATGAGCAGCTCTCCGTGGGGTCTGTGGGGGAGAGCGTACCTTGTCAGTGTCTATTGCCTATGGGTCAGTGATGACTACAGTACAGAAAGTCCCTTTCCGAGGTAAGGTGAAAGCATCACAATATGGTTCGGTCTGTGGCCTCGTCTCCTAGTGTTTTGAACCATGCGGCTAAGGGATGAGGCCTCTGTCTACCTGGCTTTCCCTTAAACACCTTTGCAAAGTCTTCGAGGAGAGTGACATTCTGCATCAGAGCTTATTCTCAAAAAGAGGCCTGAATCGAATCCGTTGTCATTATTAGTTAACTGTACTTGTTGTGGTAACGGGTATTGACGTGTTGACCAAGTCTCTTTAGTCAGAAGGAAAGGGAAGGCCTATAACGACGGCTTGCAAGGCCCAATCGAGCAGTCCTTTGGAGTGAGCCGCCATGCCCTTGCACGGACTAGTGGATCAGGAAGTTTGGGTCCCTTTCAGCAACACAGTATTCCTCTGCCACCGATGTGATGAATCCCTGGACTTGCCTTGACATGAATGTCCCATGCCCTGCTAATGGGAAATGGAAAAGGCAAGCAGACAAAGGGAAATACCATATGGCTTCCCAGAATATGTGCCTCGGGAGGAATACCTTGGCCCTTAGTAAAGGAAGGCAATACTGAAGGGTAAGAAGTCAGAGAAGGAGACCCATCAGGAGCGACTCAGGACTCTGAGAATCAAGCTGAGGGTTACAAAAAAGAGAACTGCTTAATGGGTGGTCAGGAGTTGTGTCATCTATTAGGAGGAGCACCAGTACGTCCATGCAACTAAAGCATCCGTGCATACTCTGTCAAAAACGGATGATGGATGATAGGCAGGCATTTTCAACAGAACAGCAACAAACATCAACATCAATTCAGAGGAAAACAATGTGGCCCTCTCAAAACCAAAGGAAGTTCAGGGAGAACAAGAAAGAATTATATTGTTTATTATCTTTCCTTATTGAAATGACATGGGTGTGTTTCCTAAAATGTCCTTCTTTGAATTGGGTCTTTATCCTTGTGAATTAGAGTTTACCCGCTTCTTCCATCTCTGGATTTGATGAGTGGACATCACAATGCCTTCACTAAATACCTAGAAGAATGGCCCAGGAAAATGACTTGACTTGGCCTACTGTGTGTTGGCAGGGGTTGTATTACTGCCTCAAATGCTTCCGTCTCTACAAGAGGGCTGAGATTTTGTAGGTTTCCTGATCTAATCTAGGAAGTTTCTATGTGTCTGCGAATTTATCCTTTTCTCTCAGTTCTTGGATTTGCTAGCATAAATGTGTGGATGTGCCTCTTCGGTTATTCTTTGTTCCTTGCTAGCAGTTGTCATGTGGTTTCATACTTGCAGCTGTGTGCTTGTCTCCCTGTTTTATCCCGTAATGGTTTCTGCGGGTTGTTTGTGTTGTCAAAACTCAAGTGTGAGATCTCATGATTTTTTTCCGATTGGTTTGTTTGTATATCCTTAATTTTGATAATCACATGTATGATTTCAATTTTTCTGTTACCTTGGAGTTCGGTTTTTCTTCATCTTGTTCCTTCAGTCATCCTTTTAGGTGGCTTTATTTCTCGGTGTTTTTAAATTTTGGCAATGCATGCATTTATCCATATATGGTTTCCCCATAAAATGTTTTGGTATCATCCTCTAAGTTTCTTAGAATTCCTTCGTTCATGGCTCTTTCTGCTTTTCCTTTGGATTTTCTTTCCTACATTCATTGCTAGTTCGTGAGTTGGTTGTGTTTTCCAACTTTAATGTCTGGCTGATTTTCCAATTTGAAAGTGATATCTTCCTGGTTTCATACCTTCGTGATCATAAGAGCACTGTCGTGGTTTTGACTTCTCTTCCATGAATTAAGACTGGATTTGGCCTCGAGCTCATGACCTGAGATAGACAAAGTTAGGTCTGCTGCTTGGACGAACATATCATATTGTCCTCAGAGACGCAATCTTTCTCATGGATCCCCAAAGTTCAGGTGGTCTCGAGAGCCCATGTGGACATCTGTTATTCCTTAGCACCTTCCCATCCAGATGATCTGTCCTGTGCTTAACGGGGATATCATAGTTGCCAACACTATTGGATAAAAGTCGCCATCTCTGTTCCTGTGTGTTCATAGGCTTCCAACGTTTAGATACAGCGTTGTTTACGGTGTATGTGTTGGCAATTCTTCCAGGTTTCTTTTGTTTTGATGCTCCATCAAACAAAACACCTTCCGCTTAGCTTTTGTCTCTCGAAGGCATAAAATCACTCTCACTGACTTAGACACAAACACTTTGGATCTCTTCTCCTTGGAAATAGCATAACCTACGTCTTCGCGATTTCTTCACTTGCAAGCTATGAGTTTCTTTATAGTCGAAGGAAATCTCCAATGGGCATCAGAAGGATTAGCTTGTTTAATATTTGCCTTTTTTTTTATAAATGTTTTCTAACTTTGTTTTGTATTGTTTTGTTTTGGAATTTCAACCACTCCTACCAACGGTTTGTATTGACGGGAGACTTTAGTCCTGAGTACTGAAAGTATTATTGATAGGTAATAGTTCACTTTCTCATTTCGATTGGCTTTTCACTTGGATTCTATTTGCCTTTCACCTATATGGTATTTTTGGGGGGTTGCTTCGTTTATATGTTTCCTCGATTTCTCCCCTTTTTTTGCATGTCTAATCTTTGTGTGTGTTCATGTGCGTGTGCATATGCATGTGTTAATGTTGTGTGGTGTGTGTGTGTTTCACATCACAATTATTATTAAAATACGAGAGAATGGATTTCGGTCTCTTATGGGTAGCAGTTCTATTTGACATGCCTTGAAAACTCTCATTCCATCGCTTTCAGGAATCTCCTGCAAGGAATGTCATCTCTTGTCCTCTTCAAGAAACTCATGTTTTCACAAAACTGCCTTCCAAGAAACACCACCATTTGAATTCCTCATTAGAGTCATACTGTTTGTCCCAATACTCTTTCGTATGTTTCTTGACTGTCATGAGTTAGTGAAATCGTCTGTTTGTTGTCATTCCGAGCATGATAGAGGTGACAAAGCCCAATGCTCTCTGCAAGACTGCCATAAGAGACAAGTGGTAGAATTCCTTCTTGCTTATGTCTCAGTACAAATAGTGGAGACATGGAAGACAGTGAGATGGTAGTAGTGACTAATAACCTCATACTTCTTCAGGCATGAAGGCAACAGGAAGATGAACACAACAACTGCAGTGGGGTGGAAATTGACCATTTACCTACAAGGTAAACTCTAGAGTGAAAGAGAACGGAAGTTGCAGAGATGATGGGAGAAGGTTGGAGACATGGCTCAGGGGAGATTTGGTTGGTTTGTGGATCAGAGGGCTGGAGCCCATGAAGAGGACCAAGGCACAGAAGAGCAGGGCACACCGGGAACCCACACGGAACCTGTTTCCCAGTGCCATTGACTGTGACACGCCGAGGGACTGAAGGGCACGACTACTTGACAACACAAGTGTTGAGGGCTGAAGGTTTCATGTCAGCAGGCTTGGCAGACATTGACTTGAAAGAACACCATCTTTTTCCTGCATATGACACCAACAAGCGACCAGGAGCACAAGCCTGGAGACAATGATCAGAGAGACACAATACCAAGAGACGCAGTGGGAAGATGGTGAGTTGTGGGAGTGATTCCGTGAAAGGCAGTGTTCGTGGAGATGACTCAATGTGGACATCATAAATTTGGGGCTCTCGCAACAGCAGCATCAAGACCGAGCTACTGGCCAGACACGTAGGTGAGGACATAGGCTGACTAGCCAGCCAACATGAAATCCCAACAGTGGAACACTTGGAGGACTGCTTTCCTCAGTTGAAGAGCTAAGTCCGAGGGTTACAGACTCTCCCATATGTGACGAGAAGAAAGCATTGACCACACGTTCTCTTCTGAACACAGAATTCTGCAGGCCTGCGTTCTGTTGAGTTGGCGGAGTTTTTCCTTTCACAGGCACACCAGAGACCACCAAGGTGTACATCACCATATTCAGCCCAGACCCTAAAAATTCAAACGGCCCAAAAGGAGAGCTACTACAAATGACTTGCCTCCAGGACAGGGTCAGGCACAACACCAACAGCAGATGACATGCATGCCACATACACACTCAAAAACACACACACATGCACGCACTCAACAAATCTGAAGGGCCAGCCCTGGGTCACTCAGGATCCTTTCCTCCTATAGAAATTACCCTCAGGTTAGAAAACAGAATGAGTTTAACGAATACAGAGAGGTATCCAACCTAGAGCCAACGCAAAGATGGAAGAGTCAATTGATGCCCAGGTTAAGGAAGGAGGAACGATCACGGCTAGGCAATCAGAGTAAAGCCACTACATAGAACATGCCCGATACGGGATTGAAAGCAGCAGCCTGCATACTCGCAGTACATTGGAAAACCTAGGAGAATCAGAGAGTCTCGAACCACAGAGATAAAACTGATAAAGATAAAATCACCTAAAGAACTCCTGAAGAGAAGATTGTCAGGAGACTGGATGCAAAGTCAAGGAACACCGCAGAAGTGGAGGATCCAATTAGGGACCGGGAAGAACAAGCCTAGAAAATAAGGAGGCAAATTCTAAGAGCAAAGGCAGAATGATGGAACATGTTAGTGAGCTTAGGGAATCTCCAAGGAACTGAAAGAGGAGCCTCTTGTAGGCGAAGTAAGAGTGAGAGTAAGATTAGAGATCTGATCCTAGATTGGAGAACTCAGGCCTGAAAAGGACCCTCATCTGGGAGCAGAGAAAGTGGTCCAGAATAAGTGGCACAGAGGACTCCCAACACCTTCCACAGAAGCGGAGCACCTAAAGACATAGTGCCTATCCACCTGGGAACTCTAGGCATGGAGGTATTCAGTTTAGCCAAATAGGCATCGGAGAATAGTTTGTCCATAGCCCAATCACTGACTTCAAAAGGTAAAGCTATACCAGCTCTCGAAGCAGGAAGGAGAACTCAAGCAACACCAGCCCAAGCCAAAATCCTTATCCCCTGCATTTCTGAACAATGACAGAACAGCGGTTCTATCTAGAACCAGGAGTTGTCTCCATCAGTTCCGAGGTGACCTTCAGATCCACTCATGTTTCCAGGGTCTTGGCATTGACTCTGTTCTCAGGTTCTCTGCTCAGGGGCAAGTAAGCTTCTCCCTCTCCAGCTCAACACCCTGATTGGGATCTCTCTGCCTCTCTGTCCAATACATGCATGTGCACGTTGGATAAGATAACAAAGACAAAAACAGTGACAATAATTGACTGGGGCCAAAGGATGTTTTATTGAATTTGGACCTAGGTTCCGATGGAGGGCAGCCAGGTACAGAGAACCTCCCACCATCCTAAAATCCCCGACCTTTGCTCGGAGCTCCCTTGTTCATTCTTCTGTTCTTTGCCTTCCTGGCAAAGGATGTCCTCACCAACCTGCAGCATCCGCTGTTGGTCGCGCTGTACTGACCCCTTGTTAACACATTGTTCATCCTCTCGGGGCTCCATTCGAACATGCCAATTTTCTGCAAGAGGCACTGTTTTCTTATCGCATGTTACCATTTGGGGGATGGTCATGAGAGGGTGAAGACTGGATTGTACTTCCACACCTGCATGCAGTTCCACAGAGGGTAGCTGCTCCACCCTGAGGGAGTGCTCAAGGTTCTTCCACATTCAAATCCTCTTCAATGCGTCCTTTTGGACATACATGTTGTCTTCCTGAAACGGTTCCAGAAGTCTTTCAAATGGCTTCACTTGGGCTATGGGTCTCTTCCAACATGCTCTCCGTTGGCTCCTGTGGACTCCAAGAACATGAGTCCGCCCTGGACCTAAGGTTCTAGGGTGGAGAGTCTGCCTTGGATGCATGGTCTTTTTGGAAGATTGGGAGGCCTTTTCGGCACCGTTTCTGGAGACGCTCGAGGTACTCGTGTCCTTGCTGTGGAGGAGTCCAGACATGTCTTTGGCACGGTTTTGGGATTCACATTGAGCTTCCCTTGGGTGGCCCTTTTCCTGTTCAGATGCTCCGTGTTTGGGTGGGAGGGCCTTACACTTGTGCAGGGCTCAGATTTCCTCCCTTGAGGCTTTGCTTGCGGTCTGTTAGTTTCTTGGCCTGTCGTGGCTAAGATGGAGTAAATGTTCCTTGCCTTTCTCTGAGGTTCAGAGGGCTCGTTTTGACACTCACGACCAAACACTACGAATTGAGCCATGGAGAAGGTGACACCGACTCGCTTCGCAAACTGACTTGGTGAGAGACCCAGGCGGCTCCAACGTTTTTGGATGGCTTGGGGTCTTCTTGGCCCACCCATGACTACTCCAGTCAAGTGTAGTGATCAGGCCTGGGTTGATGAGGAGTGGTTGCTATGACTTCAAAGCTTTGTGACATCACAGATGCTGGCTTCACTGAAGCAGCTGTCCCTCTCCCATGACCTTGGTGTGCTATGGCTTTAAGTAGGAAGCCCCAGGTAGGATCAAACAAGAGCCCTCTGAACCTGGCAAGAATTCAGGATGTCTTGTGGGTTAATGTCCAACTTCCCCTTTCTGGAGACATAGAGGAAGGAAAATGGCATTCAGTATACCTTCCTGTAGGCCAACATATCCCCGGAGACGGCAACGTGTCCTTTGCCACTACAATTTCTAGATATCTCAAGAAAAGTTGTGGCCTCGCTGGTATGAGCAGCTCTCCGTGGGGTCTGTGGGGGAGAGCGTACCTTGTCAGTGTCTATTGCCTATGGGTCAGTGATGACTACAGTACAGAAAGTCCCTTTCCGAGGTAAGGTGAAAGCATCACAATATGGTTCGGTCTGTGGCCTCGTCTCCTAGTGTTTTGAACCATGCGGCTAAGGGATGAGGCCTCTGTCTACCTGGCTTTCCCTTAAACACCTTTGCAAAGTCTTCGAGGAGAGTGACATTCTGCATCAGAGCTTATTCTCAAAAAGAGGCCTGAATCGAATCCGTTGTCATTATTAGTTAACTGTACTTGTTGTGGTAACGGGTATTGACGTGTTGACCAAGTCTCTTTAGTCAGAAGGAAAGGGAAGGCCTATAACGACGGCTTGCAAGGCCCAATCGAGCAGTCCTTTGGAGTGAGCCGCCATGCCCTTGCACGGACTAGTGGATCAGGAAGTTTGGGTCCCTTTCAGCAACACAGTATTCCTCTGCCACCGATGTGATGAATCCCTGGACTTGCCTTGACATGAATGTCCCATGCCCTGCTAATGGGAAATGGAAAAGGCAAGCAGACAAAGGGAAATACCATATGGCTTCCCAGAATATGTGCCTCGGGAGGAATACCTTGGCCCTTAGTAAAGGAAGGCAATACTGAAGGGTAAGAAGTCAGAGAAGGAGACCCATCAGGAGCGACTCAGGACTCTGAGAATCAAGCTGAGGGTTACAAAAAAGAGAACTGCTTAATGGGTGGTCAGGAGTTGTGTCATCTATTAGGAGGAGCACCAGTACGTCCATGCAACTAAAGCATCCGTGCATACTCTGTCAAAAACGGATGATGGATGATAGGCAGGCATTTTCAACAGAACAGCAACAAACATCAACATCAATTCAGAGGAAAACAATGTGGCCCTCTCAAAACCAAAGGAAGTTCAGGGAGAACAAGAAAGAATTATATTGTTTATTATCTTTCCTTATTGAAATGACATGGGTGTGTTTCCTAAAATGTCCTTCTTTGAATTGGGTCTTTATCCTTGTGAATTAGAGTTTACCCGCTTCTTCCATCTCTGGATTTGATGAGTGGACATCACAATGCCTTCACTAAATACCTAGAAGAATGGCCCAGGAAAATGACTTGACTTGGCCTACTGTGTGTTGGCAGGGGTTGTATTACTGCCTCAAATGCTTCCGTCTCTACAAGAGGGCTGAGATTTTGTAGGTTTCCTGATCTAATCTAGGAAGTTTCTATGTCTCTGCGAATTTATCCTTTTCTCTCAGTTCTTGGATTTGCTAGCATAAATGTGTGGATGTGCCTCTTCGGTTATTCTTTGTTCCTTGCTAGCAGTTGTCATGTGGTTTCATACTTGCAGCTGTGTGCTTGTCTCCCTGTTTTATCCCGTAATGGTTTCTGCGGGTTGTTTGTGTTGTCAAAACTCAAGTGTGAGATCTCATGATTTTTTTCCGATTGGTTTGTTTGTATATCCTTAATTTTGATAATCACATGTATGATTTCAATTTTTCTGTTACCTTGGAGTTCGGTTTTTCTTCATCTTGTTCCTTCAGTCATCCTTTTAGGTGGCTTTATTTCTCGGTGTTTTTAAATTTTGGCAATGCATGCATTTATCCATATATGGTTTCCCCATAAAATGTTTTGGCATCATCCTCTAAGTTTCTTAGAATTCCTTCGTTCATGGCTCTTTCTGCTTTTCCTTTGGATTTTCTTTCCTACATTCATTGCTAGTTCGTGAGTTGGTTGTGTTTTCCAACTTTAATGTCTGGCTGATTTTCCAATTTGAAAGTGATATCTTCCTGGTTTCATACCTTCGTGATCATAAGAGCACTGTCGTGGTTTTGACTTCTCTTCCATGAATTAAGACTGGATTTGGCCTCGAGCTCATGACCTGAGATAGACAAAGTTAGGTCTGCTGCTTGGACGAACATATCATATTGTCCTCAGAGACGCAATCTTTCTCATGGATCCCCAAAGTTCAGGTGGTCTCGAGAGCCCATGTGGACATCTGTTATTCCTTAGCACCTTCCCATCCAGATGATCTGTCCTGTGCTTAACGGGGATATCATAGTTGCCAACACTATTGGATAAAAGTCGCCATCTCTGTTCCTGTGTGTTCATAGGCTTCCAACGTTTAGATACAGCGTTGTTTACGGTGTATGTGTTGGCAATTCTTCCAGGTTTCTTTTGTTTTGATGCTCCATCAAACAAAACACCTTCCGCTTAGCTTTTGTCTCTCGAAGGCATAAAATCACTCTCACTGACTTAGGCACAAACACTTTGGATCTCTTCTCCTTGGAAATAGCATAACCTACGTCTTTGCGATTTCTTCACTTGCAAGCTATGAGTTTCTTTATAGTCGAAGGAAATCTCCAATGGGCATCAGAAGGATTAGCTTGTTTAATATTTGCCTTTTTTTTTTATAAATGTTTTCTAACTTTGTTTTGTATTGTTTTGTTTTGGAATTTCAACCACTCCTACCAACGGTTTGTATTGACGGGAGACTTTAGTCCTGAGTACTGAAAGTATTATTGATAGGTAATAGTTCACTTTCTCATTTCGATTGGCTTTTCACTTGGATTCTATTTGCCTTTCACCTATATGGTATTTTTGGGGGGTTGCTTCGTTTATATGTTTCCTCGATTTCTCCCCTTTTTTTGCATGTCTAATCTTTGTGTGTGTTCATGTGCGTGTGCATATGCATGTGTTAATGTTGTGTGGTGTGTGTGTGTTTCACATCACAATTTTTATTAAAATACGAGAGAATGGAATTCGGTCTCTTATGGGTAGCAATTCTATTTGACATGCCTTGAAAACTCTCATTCCATCGCTTTCAGGAATCTCCTGCAAGGAATGTCATCTCTTGTCCTCTTCAAGAAACTCATGTTTTCACAAAAAACTGCCTTCCAAGAAACACCACCATTTGAATTCCTCATTAGAGTCATACTGTTTGTCCCAATACTCTTTCGTATGTTTCTTGACTGTCATGAGTTAGTGAAATCGTCTGTTTGTTGTCATTCCGAGCATGATAGAGGTGACAAAGCCCAATGCTCTCTGCAAGACTGCCATAAGAGACAAGTGGTAGAATTCCTTCTTGCTTATGTCTCAGTACAAATAGTGGAGACATGGAAGACAGTGAGATGGTAGTAGTGACTAATAACCTCATACTTCTTCAGGCATGAAGGCAACAGGAAGATGAACACAACAACTGCAGTGGGGTGGAAATTGACCATTTACCTACAAGGTAAACTCTAGAGTGAAAGAGAACGGAAGTTGCAGAGATGATGGGAGAAGGTTGGAGACATGGCTCAGGGGAGATTTGGTTGGTTTGTGGATCAGAGGGCTGGAGCCCATGAAGAGGACCAAGGCACAGAAGAGCAGGGCACACCGGGAACCCACACGGAACCTGTTTCCCAGTGCCATTGACTGTGACACGCCGAGGGACTGAAGGGCACGACTACTTGACAACACAAGTGTTGAGGGCTGAAGGTTTCATGTCAGCAGGCTTGGCAGACATTGACTTGAAAGAACACCATCTTTTTCCTGCATATGACACCAACAAGCGACCAGGAGCACAAGCCTGGAGACAATGATCAGAGAGACACAATACCAAGAGACGCAGTGGGAAGATGGTGAGTTGTGGGAGTGATTCCGTGAAAGGCAGTGTTCGTGGAGATGACTCAATGTGGACATCATAAATTTGGGGCTCTCGCAACAGCAGCATCAAGACCGAGCTACTGGCCAGACACGTAGGTGAGGACATAGGCTGACTAGCCAGCCAACATGAAATCCCAACAGTGGAACACTTGGAGGACTGCTTTCCTCAGTTGAAGAGCTAAGTCCGAGGGTTACAGACTCTCCCATATGTGACGAGAAGAAAGCATTGACCACACGTTCTCTTCTGAACACAGAATTCTGCAGGCCTGCGTTCTGTTGAGTTGGCGGAGTTTTTCCTTTCACAGGCACACCAGAGCCCACCAAGGTGTACATCACCATATTCAGCCCGGACCCTAAAAATTCAAACGGCCCAAAAGGAGAGCTACTACAAATGACTTGCCTCCAGGACAGGGTCAGGCACAACACCAACAGCAGATGACATGCATGCCACATACACACTCAAAAACACACACACATGCACGCACTCAACAAATCTGAAGGGCCAGCCCTGGGTCACTCAGGATCCTTTCCTCCTATAGAAATTACCCTCAGGTTAGAAAACAGAATGAGTTTAACGAATACAGAGAGGTATCCAACCTAGATCCAACGCAAAGATGGAAGAATCAATTGATGCCCAGGTTAAGGAAGGAGGAACGATCACGGCTAGGCAATCAGAGTAAAGCCACTACATAGAACATGCCCGATACGGGATTGAAAGCAGCAGCCTGCATACTCGCAGTACATTGGAAAACCTAGGAGAATCAGAGAGTCTCGAACCACAGAGATAAAACTGATAAAGATAAAATCACCTAAAGAACTCCTGAAGAGAAGATTGTCAGGAGACTGGATGCAAAGTCAAGGAACACCGCAGAAGTGGAGGATCCAATTAGGGACCGGGAAGAACAAGCCTAGAAAATAAGGAGGCAAATTCTAAGAGCAAAGGCAGAATGATGGAACATGTTAGTGAGCTTAGGGAATCTCCAAGGAACTGAAAGAGGAGCCTCTTGTAGGCGAAGTAAGAGTGAGAGTAAGATTAGAGATCTGATCCTAGATTGGAGAACTCAGGCCTGAAAAGGACCCTCATCTGGGAGCAGAGAAAGTGGTCCAGAATAAGTGGCACAGAGGACTCCCAACACCTTCCACAGAAGCGGAGCACCTAAAGACATAGTGCCTATCCACCTGGGAACTCTAGGCATGGAGGTATTCAGTTTAGCCAAATAGGCATCGGAGAATAGTTTGTCCATAGCCCAATCACTGACTTCAAAAGGTAAAGCTATACCAGCTCTCGAAGCAGGAAGGAGAACTCAAGCAACACCAGCCCAAGCCAAAATCCTTATCCCCTGCATTTCTGAACAATGACAGAACAGCGGTTCTATCTAGAACCAGGAGTTGTCTCCATCAGTTCCGAGGTGACCTTCAGATCCACTCATGTTTCCAGGGTCTTGGCATTGACTCTGTTCTCAGGTTCTCTGCTCAGGGGCAAGTAAGCTTCTCCCTCTCCAGCTCAACACCCTGATTGGGATCTCTCTGCCTCTCTGTCCAATACATGCATGTGCACGTTGGATAAGATAACAAAGACAAAAACAGTGACAATAATTGACTGGGGCCAAAGGATGTTTTATTGAATTTGGACCTAGGTTCCGATGGAGGGCAGCCAGGTACAGAGAACCTCCCACCATCCTAAAATCCCCGACCTTTGCTCGGAGCTCCCTTGTTCATTCTTCTGTTCTTTGCCTTCCTGGCAAAGGATGTCCTCACCAACCTGCAGCATCCGCTGTTGGTCGCGCTGTACTGACCCCTTGTTAACACATTGTTCATCCTCTCGGGGCTCCATTCGAACATGCCAATTTTCTGCAAGAGGCACTGTTTTCTTATCGCATGTTACCATTTGGGGGATGGTCATGAGAGGGTGAAGACTGGATTGTACTTCCACACCTGCATGCAGTTCCACAGAGGGTAGCTGCTCCACCCTGAGGGAGTGCTCAAGGTTCTTCCACATTCAAATCCTCTTCAATGCGTCCTTTTGGACATACATGTTGTCTTCCTGAAACGGTTCCAGAAGTCTTTCAAATGGCTTCACTTGGGCTATGGGTCTCTTCCAACATGCTCTCCGTTGGCTCCTGTGGACTCCAAGAACATGAGTCCGCCCTGGACCTAAGGTTCTAGGGTGGAGAGTCTGCCTTGGATGCATGGTCTTTTTGGAAGATTGGGAGGCCTTTTCGGCACCGTTTCTGGAGACGCTCGAGGTACTCGTGTCCTTGCTGTGGAGGAGTCCAGACATGTCTTTGGCACGGTTTTGGGATTCACATTGAGCTTCCCTTGGGTGGCCCTTTTCCTGTTCAGATGCTCCGTGTTTGGGTGGGAGGGCCTTACACTTGTGCAGGGCTCAGATTTCCTCCCTTGAGGCTTTGCTTGCGGTCTGTTAGTTTCTTGGCCTGTCGTGGCTAAGATGGAGTAAATGTTCCTTGCCTTTCTCTGAGGTTCAGAGGGCTCGTTTTGACACTCACGACCAAACACTACGAATTGAGCCATGGAGAAGGTGACACCGACTCGCTTCGCAAACTGACTTGGTGAGAGACCCAGGCGGCTCCAACGTTTTTGGATGGCTTGGGGTCTTCTTGGCCCACCCATGACTACTCCAGTCAAGTGTAGTGATCAGGCCTGGGTTGATGAGGAGTGGTTGCTATGACCTCAAAGCTTTGTGACATCACAGATGCTGGCTTCACTGAAGCAGCTGTCCCTCTCCCATGACCTTGGTGTGCTATGGCTTTAAGTAGGAAGCCCCAGGAAGGACCAAACAAGAGCCCTCTGAACCTGGCAAGAATTCAGGATGTCTTGTGGGTTAATGTCCAACTTCCCCTTTCTGGAGACATAGAGGAAGGAAAATGGCATTCAGTATACCTTCCTGTAGGCCAACATATCCCCGGAGACGGCAACGTGTCCTTTGCCACTACAATTTCTAGATATCTCAAGAAAAGTTGTGGCCTCGCTGGTATGAGCAGCTCTCCGTGGGGTCTGTGGGGGAGAGCGTACCTTGTCAGTGTCTATTGCCTATGGGTCAGTGATGACTACAGTACAGAAAGTCCCTTTCCGAGGTAAGGTGAAAGCATCACAATATGGTTCGGTCTGTGGCCTCGTCTCCTAGTGTTTTGAACCATGCGGCTAAGGGATGAGGCCTCTGTCTACCTGGCTTTCCCTTAAACACCTTTGCAAAGTCTTCGAGGAGAGTGACATTCTGCATCAGAGCTTATTCTCAAAAAGAGGCCTGAATCGAATCCGTTGTCATTATTAGTTAACTGTACTTGTTGTGGTAACGGGTATTGACGTGTTGACCAAGTCTCTTTAGTCAGAAGGAAAGGGAAGGCCTATAACGACGGCTTGCAAGGCCCAATCGAGCAGTCCTTTGGAGTGAGCCGCCATGCCCTTGCACGGACTAGTGGATCAGGAAGTTTGGGTCCCTTTCAGCAACACAGTATTCCTCTGCCACCGATGTGATGAATCCCTGGACTTGCCTTGACATGAATGTCCCATGCCCTGCTAATGGGAAATGGAAAAGGCAAGCAGACAAAGGGAAATACCATATGGCTTCCCAGAATATGTGCCTCGGGAGGAATACCTTGGCCCTTAGTAAAGGAAGGCAATACTGAAGGGTAAGAAGTCAGAGAAGGAGACCCATCAGGAGCGACTCAGGACTCTGAGAATCAAGCTGAGGGTTACAAAAAAGAGAACTGCTTAATGGGTGGTCAGGAGTTGTGTCATCTATTAGGAGGAGCACCAGTACGTCCATGCAACTAAAGCATCCGTGCATACTCTGTCAAAAACGGATGATGGATGATAGGCAGGCATTTTCAACAGAACAGCAACAAACATCAACATCAATTCAGAGGAAAACAATGTGGCCCTCTCAAAACCAAAGGAAGTTCAGGGAGAACAAGAAAGAATTATATTGTTTATTATCTTTCCTTATTGAAATGACATGGGTGTGTTTCCTAAAATGTCCTTCTTTGAATTGGGTCTTTATCCTTGTGAATTAGAGTTTACCCGCTTCTTCCATCTCTGGATTTGATGAGTGGACATCACAATGCCTTCACTAAATACCTAGAAGAATGGCCCAGGAAAATGACTTGACTTGGCCTACTGTGTGTTGGCAGGGGTTGTATTACTGCCTCAAATGCTTCCGTCTCTACAAGAGGGCTGAGATTTTGTAGGTTTCCTGATCTAATCTAGGAAGTTTCTATGTCTCTGCGAATTTATCCTTTTCTCTCAGTTCTTGGATTTGCTAGCATAAATGTGTGGATGTGCCTCTTCGGTTATTCTTTGTTCCTTGCTAGCAGTTGTCATGTGGTTTCATACTTGCAGCTGTGTGCTTGTCTCCCTGTTTTATCCCGTAATGGTTTCTGCGGGTTGTTTGTGTTGTCAAAACTCAAGTGTGAGATCTCATGATTTTTTTCCGATTGGTTTGTTTGTATATCCTTAATTTTGATAATCACATGTATGATTTCAATTTTTCTGTTACCTTGGAGTTCGGTTTTTCTTCATCTTGTTCCTTCAGTCATCCTTTTAGGTGGCTTTATTTCTCGGTGTTTTTAAATTTTGGCAATGCATGCATTTATCCATATATGGTTTCCCCATAAAATGTTTTGGTATCATCCTCTAAGTTTCTTAGAATTCCTTCGTTCATGGCTCTTTCTGCTTTTCCTTTGGATTTTCTTTCCTACATTCATTGCTAGTTCGTGAGTTGGTTGTGTTTTCCAACTTTAATGTCTGGCTGATTTTCCAATTTGAAAGTGATATCTTCCTGGTTTCATACCTTCGTGATCATAAGAGCACTGTCGTGGTTTTGACTTCTCTTCCATGAATTAAGACTGGATTTGGCCTCGAGCTCATGACCTGAGATAGACAAAGTTAGGTCTGCTGCTTGGACGAACATATCATATTGTCCTCAGAGACGCAATCTTTCTCATGGATCCCCAAAGTTCAGGTGGTCTCGAGAGCCCATGTGGACATCTGTTATTCCTTAGCACCTTCCCATCCAGATGATCTGTCCTGTGCTTAACGGGGATATCATAGTTGCCAACACTATTGGATAAAAGTCGCCATCTCTGTTCCTGTGTGTTCATAGGCTTCCAACGTTTAGATACAGCGTTGTTTACGGTGTATGTGTTGGCAATTCTTCCAGGTTTCTTTTGTTTTGATGCTCCATCAAACAAAACACCTTCCGCTTAGCTTTTGTCTCTCGAAGGCATAAAATCACTCTCACTGACTTAGACACAAACACTTTGGATCTCTTCTCCTTGGAAATAGCATAACCTACGTCTTCGCGATTTCTTCACTTGCAAGCTATGAGTTTCTTTATAGTCGAAGGAAATCTCCAATGGGCATCAGAAGGATTAGCTTGTTTAATATTTGCCTTTTTTTTTATAAATGTTTTCTAACTTTGTTTTGTATTGTTTTGTTTTGGAATTTCAACCACTCCTACCAACGGTTTGTATTGACGGGAGACTTTAGTCCTGAGTACTGAAAGTATTATTGATAGGTAATAGTTCACTTTCTCATTTCGATTGGCTTTTCACTTGGATTCTATTTGCCTTTCACCTATATGGTATTTTTGGGGGGTTGCTTCGTTTATATGTTTCCTCGATTTCTCCCCTTTTTTTGCATGTCTAATCTTTGTGTGTGTTCATGTGCGTGTGCATATGCATGTGTTAATGTTGTGTGGTGTGTGTGTGTTTCACATCACAATTATTATTAAAATACGAGAGAATGGATTTCGGTCTCTTATGGGTAGCAGTTCTATTTGACATGCCTTGAAAACTCTCATTCCATCGCTTTCAGGAATCTCCTGCAAGGAATGTCATCTCTTGTCCTCTTCAAGAAACTCATGTTTTCACAAAACTGCCTTCCAAGAAACACCACCATTTGAATTCCTCATTAGAGTCATACTGTTTGTCCCAATACTCTTTCGTATGTTTCTTGACTGTCATGAGTTAGTGAAATCGTCTGTTTGTTGTCATTCCGAGCATGATAGAGGTGACAAAGCCCAATGCTCTCTGCAAGACTGCCATAAGAGACAAGTGGTAGAATTCCTTCTTGCTTATGTCTCAGTACAAATAGTGGAGACATGGAAGACAGTGAGATGGTAGTAGTGACTAATAACCTCATACTTCTTCAGGCATGAAGGCAACAGGAAGATGAACACAACAACTGCAGTGGGGTGGAAATTGACCATTTACCTACAAGGTAAACTCTAGAGTGAAAGAGAACGGAAGTTGCAGAGATGATGGGAGAAGGTTGGAGACATGGCTCAGGGGAGATTTGGTTGGTTTGTGGATCAGAGGGCTGGAGCCCATGAAGAGGACCAAGGCACAGAAGAGCAGGGCACACCGGGAACCCACACGGAACCTGTTTCCCAGTGCCATTGACTGTGACACGCCGAGGGACTGAAGGGCACGACTACTTGACAACACAAGTGTTGAGGGCTGAAGGTTTCATGTCAGCAGGCTTGGCAGACATTGACTTGAAAGAACACCATCTTTTTCCTGCATATGACACCAACAAGCGACCAGGAGCACAAGCCTGGAGACAATGATCAGAGAGACACAATACCAAGAGACGCAGTGGGAAGATGGTGAGTTGTGGGAGTGATTCCGTGAAAGGCAGTGTTCGTGGAGATGACTCAATGTGGACATCATAAATTTGGGGCTCTCGCAACAGCAGCATCAAGACCGAGCTACTGGCCAGACACGTAGGTGAGGACATAGGCTGACTAGCCAGCCAACATGAAATCCCAACAGTGGAACACTTGGAGGACTGCTTTCCTCAGTTGAAGAGCTAAGTCCGAGGGTTACAGACTCTCCCATATGTGACGAGAAGAAAGCATTGACCACACGTTCTCTTCTGAACACAGAATTCTGCAGGCCTGCGTTCTGTTGAGTTGGCGGAGTTTTTCCTTTCACAGGCACACCAGAGACCACCAAGGTGTACATCACCATATTCAGCCCAGACCCTAAAAATTCAAACGGCCCAAAAGGAGAGCTACTACAAATGACTTGCCTCCAGGACAGGGTCAGGCACAACACCAACAGCAGATGACATGCATGCCACATACACACTCAAAAACACACACACATGCACGCACTCAACAAATCTGAAGGGCCAGCCCTGGGTCACTCAGGATCCTTTCCTCCTATAGAAATTACCCTCAGGTTAGAAAACAGAATGAGTTTAACGAATACAGAGAGGTATCCAACCTAGATCCAACGCAAAGATGGAAGAGTCAATTGATGCCCAGGTTAAGGAAGGAGGAACGATCACGGCTAGGCAATCAGAGTAAAGCCACTACATAGAACATGCCCGATACGGGATTGAAAGCAGCAGCCTGCATACTCGCAGTACATTGGAAAACCTAGGAGAATCAGAGAGTCTCGAACCACAGAGATAAAACTGATAAAGATAAAATCACCTAAAGAACTCCTGAAGAGAAGATTGTCAGGAGACTGGATGCAAAGTCAAGGAACACCGCAGAAGTGAAGGATCCAATTAGGGACCGGGAAGAACAAGCCTAGAAAATAAGGAGGCAAATTCTAAGAGCAAAGGCAGAATGATGGAACATGTTAGTGAGCTTAGGGAATCTCCAAGGAACTGAAAGAGGAGCCTCTTGTAGGCGAAGTAAGAGTGAGAGTAAGATTAGAGATCTGATCCTAGATTGGAGAACTCAGGCCTGAAAAGGACCCTCATCTGGGAGCAGAGAAAGTGGTCCAGAATAAGTGGCACAGAGGACTCCCAACACCTTCCACAGAAGCGGAGCACCTAAAGACATAGTGCCTATCCACCTGGGAACTCTAGGCATGGAGGTATTCAGTTTAGCCAAATAGGCATCGGAGAATAGTTTGTCCATAGCCCAATCACTGACTTCAAAAGGTAAAGCTATACCAGCTCTCGAAGCAGGAAGGAGAACTCAAGCAACACCAGCCCAAGCCAAAATCCTTATCCCCTGCATTTCTGAACAATGACAGAACAGCGGTTCTATCTAGAACCAGGAGTTGTCTCCATCAGTTCCGAGGTGACCTTCAGATCCACTCATGTTTCCAGGGTCTTGGCATTGACTCTGTTCTCAGGTTCTCTGCTCAGGGGCAAGTAAGCTTCTCCCTCTCCAGCTCAACACCCTGATTGGGATCTCTCTGCCTCTCTGTCCAATACATGCATGTGCACGTTGGATAAGATAACAAAGACAAAAACAGTGACAATAATTGACTGGGGCCAAAGGATGTTTTATTGAATTTGGACCTAGGTTCCGATGGAGGGCAGCCAGGTACAGAGAACCTCCCACCATCCTAAAATCCCCGACCTTTGCTCGGAGCTCCCTTGTTCATTCTTCTGTTCTTTGCCTTCCTGGCAAAGGATGTCCTCACCAACCTGCAGCATCCGCTGTTGGTCGCGCTGTACTGACCCCTTGTTAACACATTGTTCATCCTCTCGGGGCTCCATTCGAACATGCCAATTTTCTGCAAGAGGCACTGTTTTCTTATCGCATGTTACCATTTGGGGGATGGTCATGAGAGGGTGAAGACTGGATTGTACTTCCACACCTGCATGCAGTTCCACAGAGGGTAGCTGCTCCACCCTGAGGGAGTGCTCAAGGTTCTTCCACATTCAAATCCTCTTCAATGCGTCCTTTTGGACATACATGTTGTCTTCCTGAAACGGTTCCAGAAGTCTTTCAAATGGCTTAACTTGGGCTATGGGTCTCTTCCAACATGCTCTCCGTTGGCTCCTGTGGACTCCAAGAACATGAGTCCGCCCTGGACCTAAGGTTCTAGGGTGGAGAGTCTGCCTTGGATGCATGGTCTTTTTGGAAGATTGGGAGGCCTTTTCGGCACCGTTTCTGTAGACGCTCGAGGTACTCGTGTCCTTGCTGTGGAGGAGTCCAGACATGTCTTTGGCACGGTTTTGGGATTCACATTGAGCTTCCCTTGGGTGGCCCTTTTCCTGTTCAGATGCTCCGTGTTTGGGTGGGAGGGCCTTACACTTGTGCAGGGCTCAGATTTCCTCCCTTGAGGCTTTGCTTGCGGTCTGTTAGTTTCTTGGCCTGTCGTGGCTAAGATGGAGTAAATGTTCCTTGCCTTTCTCTGAGGTTCAGAGGGCTCGTTTTGACACTCACGACCAAACACTACGAATTGAGCCATGGAGAAGGTGACACCGACTCGCTTCGCAAACTGACTTGGTGAGAGACCCAGGCGGCTCCAACGTTTTTGGATGGCTTGGGGTCTTCTTGGCCCACCCATGACTACTCCAGTCAAGTGTAGTGATCAGGCCTGGGTTGATGAGGAGTGGTTGCTATGACTTCAAAGCTTTGTGACATCACAGATGCTGGCTTCACTGAAGCAGCTGTCCCTCTCCCATGACCTTGGTGTGCTATGGCTTTAAGTAGGAAGCCCCAGGAAGGATCAAACAAGAGCCCTCTGAACCTGGCAAGAATTCAGGATGTCTTGTGGGTTAATGTCCAACTTCCCCTTTCTGGAGACATAGAGGAAGGAAAATGGCATTCAGTATACCTTCCTGTAGGCCAACATATCCCCGGAGACGGCAACGTGTCCTTTGCCACTACAATTTCTAGATATCTCAAGAAAAGTTGTGGCCTCGCTGGTATGAGCAGCTCTCCGTGGGGTCTGTGGGGGAGAGCGTACCTTGTCAGTGTCTATTGCCTATGGGTCAGTGATGACTACAGTACAGAAAGTCCCTTTCCGAGGTAAGGTGAAAGCATCACAATATGGTTCGGTCTGTGGCCTCGTCTCCTAGTGTTTTGAACCATGCGGCTAAGGGATGAGGCCTCTGTCTACCTGGCTTTCCCTTAAACACCTTTGCAAAGTCTTCGAGGAGAGTGACATTCTGCATCAGAGCTTATTCTCAAAAAGAGGCCTGAATCGAATCCGTTGTCATTATTAGTTAACTGTACTTGTTGTGGTAACGGGTATTGACGTGTTGACCAAGTCTCTTTAGTCAGAAGGAAAGGGAAGGCCTATAACGACGGCTTGCAAGGCCCAATCGAGCAGTCCTTTGGAGTGAGCCGCCATGCCCTTGCACGGACTAGTGGATCAGGAAGTTTGGGTCCCTTTCAGCAACACAGTATTCCTCTGCCACCGATGTGATGAATCCCTGGACTTGCCTTGACATGAATGTCCCATGCCCTGCTAATGGGAAATGGAAAAGGCAAGCAGACAAAGGGAAATACCATATGGCTTCCCAGAATATGTGCCTCGGGAGGAATACCTTGGCCCTTAGTAAAGGAAGGCAATACTGAAGGGTAAGAAGTCAGAGAAGGAGACCCATCAGGAGCGACTCAGGACTCTGAGAATCAAGCTGAGGGTTACAAAAAAGAGAACTGCTTAATGGGTGGTCAGGAGTTGTGTCATCTATTAGGAGGAGCACCAGTACGTCCATGCAACTAAAGCATCCGTGCATACTCTGTCAAAAACGGATGATGGATGATAGGCAGGCATTTTCAACAGAACAGCAACAAACATCAACATCAATTCAGAGGAAAACAATGTGGCCCTCTCAAAACCAAAGGAAGTTCAGGGAGAACAAGAAAGAATTATATTGTTTATTATCTTTCCTTATTGAAATGACATGGGTGTGTTTCCTAAAATGTCCTTCTTTGAATTGGGTCTTTATCCTTGTGAATTAGAGTTTACCCGCTTCTTCCATCTCTGGATTTGATGAGTGGACATCACAATGCCTTCACTAAATACCTAGAAGAATGGCCCAGGAAAATGACTTGACTTGGCCTACTGTGTGTTGGCAGGGGTTGTATTACTGCCTCAAATGCTTCCATCTCTACAAGAGGGCTGAGATTTTGTAGGTTTCCTGATCTAATCTAGGAAGTTTCTATGTCTCTGCGAATTTATCCTTTTCTCTCAGTTCTTGGATTTGCTAGCATAAATGTGTGGATGTGCCTCTTCGGTTATTCTTTGTTCCTTGCTAGCAGTTGTCATGTGGTTTCATACTTGCAGCTGTGTGCTTGTCTCCCTGTTTTATCCCGTAATGGTTTCTGCGGGTTGTTTGTGTTGTCAAAACTCAAGTGTGAGATCTCATGATTTTTTTCCGATTGGTTTGTTTGTATATCCTTAATTTTGATAATCACATGTATGATTTCAATTTTTCTGTTACCTTGGAGTTCGGTTTTTCTTCATCTTGTTCCTTCAGTCATCCTTTTAGGTGGCTTTATTTCTCGGTGTTTTTAAATTTTGGCAATGCATGCATTTATCCATATATGGTTTCCCCATAAAATGTTTTGGCATCATCCTCTAAGTTTCTTAGAATTCCTTCGTTCATGGCTCTTTCTGCTTTTCCTTTGGATTTTCTTTCCTACATTCATTGCTAGTTCGTGAGTTGGTTGTGTTTTCCAACTTTAATGTCTGGCTGATTTTCCAATTTGAAAGTGATATCTTCCTGGTTTCATACCTTCGTGATCATAAGAGCACTGTCGTGGTTTTGACTTCTCTTCCATGAATTAAGACTGGATTTGGCCTCGAGCTCATGACCTGAGATAGACAAAGTTAGGTCTGCTGCTTGGACGAACATATCATATTGTCCTCAGAGACGCAATCTTTCTCATGGATCCCCAAAGTTCAGGTGGTCTCGAGAGCCCATGTGGACATCTGTTATTCCTTAGCACCTTCCCATCCAGATGATCTGTCCTGTGCTTAACGGGGATATCATAGTTGCCAACACTATTGGATAAAAGTCGCCATCTCTGTTCCTGTGTGTTCATAGGCTTCCAACGTTTAGATACAGCGTTGTTTACGGTGTATGTGTTGGCAATTCTTCCAGGTTTCTTTTGTTTTGATGCTCCATCAAACAAAACACCTTCCGCTTAGCTTTTGTCTCTCGAAGGCATAAAATCACTCTCACTGACTTAGGCACAAACACTTTGGATCTCTTCTCCTTGGAAATAGCATAACCTACGTCTTCGCGATTTCTTCACTTGCAAGCTATGAGTTTCTTTATAGTCGAAGGAAATCTCCAATGGGCATCAGAAGGATTAGCTTGTTTAATATTTGCCTTTTTTTTTTATAAATGTTTTCTAACTTTGTTTTGTATTGTTTTGTTTTGGAATTTCAACCACTCCTACCAACGGTTTGTATTGACGGGAGACTTTAGTCCTGAGTACTGAAAGTATTATTGATAGGTAATAGTTCACTTTCTCATTTCGATTGGCTTTTCACTTGGATTCTATTTGCCTTTCACCTATATGGTATTTTTGGGGGGTTGCTTCGTTTATATGTTTCCTCGATTTCTCCCCTTTTTTTGCATGTCTAATCTTTGTGTGTGTTCATGTGCGTGTGCATATGCATGTGTTAATGTTGTGTGGTGTGTGTGTGTTTCACATCACAATTATTATTAAAATACGAGAGAATGGAATTCGGTCTCTTATGGGTAGCAATTCTATTTGACATGCCTTGAAAACTCTCATTCCATCGCTTTCAGGAATCTCCTGCAAGGAATGTCATCTCTTGTCCTCTTCAAGAAACTCATGTTTTCACAAAACTGCCTTCCAAGAAACACCACCATTTGAATTCCTCATTAGAGTCATACTGTTTGTCCCAATACTCTTTCGTATGTTTCTTGACTGTCATGAGTTAGTGAAATTGTCTGTTTGTTGTCATTCCGAGCATGATAGAGGTGACAAAGCCCAATGCTCTCTGCAAGACTGCCATAAGAGACAAGTGGTAGAATTCCTTCTTGCTTATGTCTCAGTACAAATAGTGGAGACATGGAAGACAGTGAGATGGTAGTAGTGACTAATAACCTCATACTTCTTCAGGCATGAAGGCAACAGGAAGATGAACACAACAACTGCAGTGGGGTGGAAATTGACCATTTACCTACAAGGTAAACTCTAGAGTGAAAGAGAACGGAAGTTGCAGAGATGATGGGAGAAGGTTGGAGACATGGCTCAGGGGAGATTTGGTTGGTTTGTGGATCAGAGGGCTGGAGCCCATGAAGAGGACCAAGGCACAGAAGAGCAGGGCACACCGGGAACCCACACGGAACCTGTTTCCCAGTGCCATTGACTGTGACACGCCGAGGGACTGAAGGGCACGACTACTTGACAACACAAGTGTTGAGGGCTGAAGGTTTCATGTCAGCAGGCTTGGCAGACATTGACTTGAAAGAACACCATCTTTTTCCTGCATATGACACCAACAAGCGACCAGGAGCACAAGCCTGGAGACAATGATCAGAGAGACACAATACCAAGAGACGCAGTGGGAAGATGGTGAGTTGTGGGAGTGATTCCGTGAAAGGCAGTGTTTGTGGAGATGACTCAATGTGGACATCATAAATTTGGGGCTCTCGCAACAGCAGCATCAAGACCGAGATACTGGCCAGACACGTAGGTGAGGACATAGGCTGACTAGCCAGCCAACATGAAATCCCAACAGTGGAACACTTGGAGGACTCTCAGTTGAAGAGCTAAGTCCGAGGGTTACAGACTCTCCCATATGTGACGAGAAGAAAGCATTGACCACACGTTCTCTTCTGAACACAGAATTCTGCAGGCCTGCGTTCTGTTGAGTTGGCGGAGTTTTTCCTTTCACAGGCACACCAGAGCCCACCAAGGTGTACATCACCATATTCAGCCCAGACCCTAAAAATTCAAACGGCCCAAAAGGAGAGCTACTACAAATGACTTGCCTCCAGGACAGGGTCAGGCACAACACCAACAGCAGATGACATGCATGCCACATACACACTCAAAAACACACACACATGCACGCACTCAACAAATCTGAAGGGCCAGCCCTGGGTCACTCAGGATCCTTTCCTCCTATAGAAATTACCCTCAGGTTAGAAAACAGAATGAGTTTAACGAATACAGAGAGGTATCCAACCTAGATCCAACGCAAAGATGGAAGAGTCAATTGATGCCCAGGTTAAGGAAGGAGGAACGATCACGGCTAGGCAATCAGAGTAAAGCCACTACATAGAACATGCCCGATACGGGATTGAAAGCAGCAGCCTGCATACTCGCAGTACATTGGAAAACCTAGGAGAATCAGAGAGTCTCGAACCACAGAGATAAAACTGATAAAGATAAAATCACCTAAAGAACTCCTGAAGAGAAGATTGTCAGGAGACTGGATGCAAAGTCAAGGAACACCGCAGAAGTGGAGGATCCAATTAGGGACCGGGAAGAACAAGCCTAGAAAATAAGGAGGCAAATTCTAAGAGCAAAGGCAGAATGATGGAACATGTTAGTGAGCTTAGGGAATCTCCAAGGAACTGAAAGAGGAGCCTCTTGTAGGCGAAGTAAGAGTGAGAGTAAGATTAGAGATCTGATCCTAGATTGGAGAACTCAGGCCTGAAAAGGACCCTCATCTGGGAGCAGAGAAAGTGGTCCAGAATAAGTGGCACAGAGGACTCCCAACACCTTCCACAGAAGCGGAGCACCTAAAGACATAGTGCCTATCCACCTGGGAACTCTAGGCATGGAGGTATTCAGTTTAGCCAAATAGGCATCGGAGAATAGTTTGTCCATAGCCCAATCACTGACTTCAAAAGGTAAAGCTATACCAGCTCTCGAAGCAGGAAGGAGAACTCAAGCAACACCAGCCCAAGCCAAAATCCTTATCCCCTGCATTTCTGAACAATGACAGAACAGCGGTTCTATCTAGAACCAGGAGTTGTCTCCATCAGTTCCGAGGTGACCTTCAGATCCACTCATGTTTCCAGGGTCTTGGCATTGACTCTGTTCTCAGGTTCTCTGCTCAGGGGCAAGTAAGCTTCTCCCTCTCCAGCTCAACACCCTGATTGGGATCTCTCTGCCTCTCTGTCCAATACATGCATGTGCACGTTGGATAAGATAACAAAGACAAAAACAGTGACAATAATTGACTGGGGCCAAAGGATGTTTTATTGAATTTGGACCTAGGTTCCGATGGAGGGCAGCCAGGTACAGAGAACCTCCCACCATCCTAAAATCCCCGACCTTTGCTCGGAGCTCCCTTGTTCATTCTTCTGTTCTTTGCCTTCCTGGCAAAGGATGTCCTCACCAACCTGCAGCATCCGCTGTTGGTCGCGCTGTACTGACCCCTTGTTAACACATTGTTCATCCTCTCGGGGCTCCATTCGAACATGCCAATTTTCTGCAAGAGGCACTGTTTTCTTATCGCATGTTACCATTTGGGGGATGGTCATGAGAGGGTGAAGACTGGATTGTACTTCCACACCTGCATGCAGTTCCACAGAGGGTAGCTGCTCCACCCTGAGGGAGTGCTCAAGGTTCTTCCACATTCAAATCCTCTTCAATGCGTCCTTTTGGACATACATGTTGTCTTCCTGAAACGGTTCCAGAAGTCTTTCAAATGGCTTCACTTGGGCTATGGGTCTCTTCCAACATGCTCTCCGTTGGCTCCTGTGGACTCCAAGAACATGAGTCCGCCCTGGACCTAAGGTTCTAGGGTGGAGAGTCTGCCTTGGATGCATGGTCTTTTTGGAAGATTGGGAGGCCTTTTCGGCACCGTTTCTGGAGACGCTCGAGGTACTCGTGTCCTTGCTGTGGAGGAGTCCAGACATGTCTTTGGCACGGTTTTGGGATTCACATTGAGCTTCCCTTGGGTGGCCCTTTTCCTGTTCAGATGCTCCGTGTTTGGGTGGGAGGGCCTTACACTTGTGCAGGGCTCAGATTTCCTCCCTTGAGGCTTTGCTTGCGGTCTGTTAGTTTCTTGGCCTGTCGTGGCTAAGATGGAGTAAATGTTCCTTGCCTTTCTCTGAGGTTCAGAGGGCTCGTTTTGACACTCACGACCAAACACTACGAATTGAGCCATGGAGAAGGTGACACTGACTCGCTTCGCAAACTGACTTGGTGAGAGACCCAGGCGGCTCCAACGTTTTTGGATGGCTTGGGGTCTTCTTGGCCCACCCATGACTACTCCAGTCAAGTGTAGTGATCAGGCCTGGGTTGATGAGGAGTGGTTGCTATGACCTCAAAGCTTTGTGACATCACAGATGCTGGCTTCACTGAAGCAGCTGTCCCTCTCCCATGACCTTGGTGTGCTATGGCTTTAAGTAGGACGCCCCAGGAAGGACCAAACAAGAGCCCTCTGAACCTGGCAAGAATTCAGGATGTCTTGTGGGTTAATGTCCAACTTCCCCTTCCTGGAGACATAGAGGAAGGAAAATGGCATTCAGTATACCTTCCTGTAGGCCAACATATCCCCGGAGACGGCAACGTGTCCTTTGCCACTACAATTTCTAGATATCTCAAGAAAAGTTGTGGCCTCGCTGGTATGAGCAGCTCTCCGTGGGGTCTGTGGGGGAGAGCGTACCTTGTCAGTGTCTATTGCCTATGGGTCAGTGATGACTACAGTACAGAAAGTCCCTTTCCGAGGTAAGGTGAAAGCATCACAATATGGTTCGGTCTGTGGCCTCGTCTCCTAGTGTTTTGAACCATGCGGCTAAGGGATGAGGCCTCTGTCTACCTGGCTCCTGGCTTTCCCTTAAACACCTTTGCAAAGTCTTCGAGGAGAGTGACATTCTGCATCAGAGCTTATTCTCAAAAAGAGGCCTGAATCGAATCCGTTGTCATTATTAGTTAACTGTACTTGTTGTGGTAACGGGTATTGACGTGTTGACCAAGTCTCTTTAGTCAGAAGGAAAGGGAAGGCCTATAACGACGGCTTGCAAGGCCCAATCGAGCAGTCCTTTGGAGTGAGCCGCCATGCCCTTGCACGGTCTAGTGGATCAGGAAGTGTGGGTCCCTTTCAGCAACACAGTATTCCTCTGCCACCGATGTGATGAATCCCTGGACTTGCCTTGACATGAATGTCCCATGCCCTGCTAATGGGAAATGGAAAAGGCAAGCAGACAAAGGGAAATACCATATGGCTTCCCAGAATATGTGCCTCGGGAGGAATACCTTGGCCCTTAGTAAAGGAAGGCAATACTGAAGGGTAAGAAGTCAGAGAAGGAGACCCATCAGGAGCGACTCAGGACTCTGAGAATCAAGCTGAGGGTTACAAAAAAGAGAACTGCTTAATGGGTGGTCAGGAGTTGTGTCATCTATTAGGAGGAGCACCAGTACGTCCATGCAACTAAAGCATCCGTGCATACTCTGTCAAAAACGGATGATGGATGATAGGCAGGCATTTTCAACAGAACAGCAACAAACATCAACATCAATTCAGAGGAAAACAATGTGGCCCTCTCAAAACCAAAGGAAGTTCAGGGAGAACAAGAAAGAATTATATTGTTTATTATCTTTCCTTATTGAAATGACATGGGTGTGTTTCCTAAAATGTCCTTCTTTGAATTGGGTCTTTATCCTTGTGAATTAGAGTTTACCCGCTTCTTCCATCTCTGGATTTGATGAGTGGACATCACAATGCCTTCACTAAATACCTAGAAGAATGGCCCAGGAAAATGACTTGACTTGGCCTACTGTGTGTTGGCAGGGGTTGTATTACTGCCTCAAATGCTTCCGTCTCTACAAGAGGGCTGAGATTTTGTAGGTTTCCTGATCTAATCTAGGAAGTTTCTATGTGTCTGCGAATTAATCCTTTTCTCTCAGTTCTTGGATTTGCTAGCATAAATGTGTGGATGTGCCTCTTCGGTTATTCTTTGTTCCTTGCTAGCAGTTGTCATGTGGTTTCATACTTGCAGCTGTGTGCTTGTCTCCCTGTTTTATCCCGTAATGGTTTCTGCGGGTTGTTTGTGTTGTCAAAACTCAAGTGTGAGATCTCATGATTTTTTTCCGATTGGTTTGTTTGTATATCCTTAATTTTGATAATCACATGTATGATTTCAATTTTTCTGTTACCTTGGAGTTCGGTTTTTCTTCATCTTGTTCCTTCAGTCATCCTTTTAGGTGGCTTTATTTCTCGGTGTTTTTAAATTTTGGCAATGCATGCATTTATCCATATATGGTTTCCCCATAAAATGTTTTGGCATCATCCTCTAAGTTTCTTAGAATTCCTTCGTTCATGGCTCTTTCTGCTTTTCCTTTGGATTTTCTTTCCTACATTCATTGCTAGTTCGTGAGTTGGTTGTGTTTTCCAACTTTAATGTCTGGCTGATTTTCCAATTTGAAAGTGATATCTTCCTGGTTTCATACCTTCGTGATCATAAGAGCACTGTCGTGGTTTTGACTTCTCTTCCATGAATTAAGACTGGATTTGGCCTCGAGCTCATGACCTGAGATAGACAAAGTTAGGTCTGCTGCTTGGACGAACATATCATATTGTCCTCAGAGACGCAATCTTTCTCATGGATCCCCAAAGTTCAGGTGGTCTCGAGAGCCCATGTGGACATCTGTTATTCCTTAGCACCTTCCCATCCAGATGATCTGTCCTGTGCTTAACGGGGATATCATAGTTGCCAACACTATTGGATAAAAGTCGCCATCTCTGTTCCTGTGTGTTCATAGGCTTCCAACGTTTAGATACAGCGTTGTTTACGGTGTATGTGTTGGCAATTCTTCCAGGTTTCTTTTGTTTTGATGCTCCATCAAACAAAACACCTTCCGCTTAGCTTTTGTCTCTCGAAGGCATAAAATCACTCTCACTGACTTAGGCACAAACACTTTGGATCTCTTCTCCTTGGAAATAGCATAACCTACGTCTTCGCGATTTCTTCACTTGCAAGCTATGAGTTTCTTTATAGTCGAAGGAAATCTCCAATGGGCATCAGAAGGATTAGCTTGTTTAATATTTGCCTTTTTTTTTTATAAATGTTTTCTAACTTTGTTTTGTATTGTTTTGTTTTGGAATTTCAACCACTCCTACCAACGGTTTGTATTGACGGGAGACTTTAGTCCTGAGTACTGAAAGTATTATTGATAGGTAATAGTTCACTTTCTCATTTCGATTGGCTTTTCACTTGGATTCTATTTGCCTTTCACCTATATGGTATTTTTGGGGGGTTGCTTCGTTTATATGTTTCCTCGATTTCTCCCCTTTTTTTGCATGTCTAATCTTTGTGTGTGTTCATGTGCGTGTGCATATGCATGTGTTAATGTTGTGTGGTGTGTGTGTGTTTCACATCACAATTATTATTAAAATACGAGAGAATGGAATTCGGTCTCTTATGGGTAGCAATTCTATTTGACATGCCTTGAAAACTCTCATTCCATCGCTTTCAGGAATCTCCTGCAAGGAATGTCATCTCTTGTCCTCTTCAAGAAACTCATGTTTTCACAAAACTGCCTTCCAAGAAACACCACCATTTGAATTCCTCATTAGAGTCATACTGTTTGTCCCAATACTCTTTCGTATGTTTCTTGACTGTCATGTGTTAGTGAAATCGTCTGTTTGTTGTCATTCCTAGCATGATAGAGGTGACAAAGCCCAATGCTCTCTGCAAGACTGCCATAAGAGACAAGTGGTAGAATTCCTTCTTGCTTATGTCTCAGTACAAATAGTGGAGACATGGAAGACAGTGAGATGGTAGTAGTGACTAATAACCTCATACTTCTTCAGGCATGAAGGCAACAGGAAGATGAACACAACAACTGCAGTGGGGTGGAAATTGACCATTTACCTACAAGGTAAACTCTAGAGTGAAAGAGAACGGAAGTTGCAGAGATGATGGGAGAAGGTTGGAGACATGGCTCAGGGGAGATTTGGTTGGTTTGTGGATCAGAGGGCTGGAGCCCATGAAGAGGACCAAGGCACAGAAGAGCAGGGCACACCGGGAACCCACACGGAACCTGTTTCCCAGTGCCATTGACTGTGACACGTCGAGGGACTGAAGGGCACGACTACTTGACAACACAAGTGTTGAGGGCTGAAGGTTTCATGTCAGCAGGCTTGGCAGACATTGACTTGAAAGAACACCATCTTTTTCCTGCATATGACACCAACAAGCGACCAGGAGCACAAGCCTGGAGACAATGATAAGAGAGACACAATACCAAGAGACGCAGTGGGAAGATGGTGAGTTGTGGGAGTGATTCCGTGAAAGGCAGTGTTCGTGGAGATGACTCAATGTGGACATCATAAATTTGGGGCTCTCGCAACAGCAGCATCAAGACCGAGCTACTGGCCAGACACGTAGGTGAGGACATAGGCTGACTAGCCAGCCAACATGAAATCCCAACAGTGGAACACTTGGAGGACTGCTTTCCTCAGTTGAAGAGCTAAGTCCGAGGGTTACAGACTCTCCCATATGTGACGAGAAGAAAGCATTGACCACACGTTCTCTTCTGAACACAGAATTCTGCAGGCCTGCGTTCTGTTGAGTTGGCGGAGTTTTTCCTTTCACAGGCACACCAGAGCCCACCAAGGTGTACATCACCATATTCAGCCCGGACCCTAAAAATTCAAACGGCCCAAAAGGAGAGCTACTACAAATGACTTGCCTCCAGGACAGGGTCAGGCACAACACCAACAGCAGATGACATGCATGCCACATACACACTCAAAAACACACACACATGCACGCACTCAACAAATCTGAAGGGCCAGCCCTGGGTCACTCAGGATCCTTTCCTCCTATAGAAATTACCCTCAGGTTAGAAAACAGAATGAGTTTAACGAATACAGAGAGGTATCCAACCTAGATCCAACGCAAAGATGGAAGAATCAATTGATGCCCAGGTTAAGGAAGGAGGAACGATCACGGCTAGGCAATCAGAGTAAAGCCACTACATAGAACATGCCCGATACGGGATTGAAAGCAGCAGCCTGCATACTCGCAGTACATTGGAAAACCTAGGAGAATCAGAGAGTCTCGAACCACAGAGATAAAACTGATAAAGATAAAATCACCTAAAGAACTCCTGAAGAGAAGATTGTCAGGAGACTGGATGCAAAGTCAAGGAACACCGCAGAAGTGGAGGATCCAATTAGGGACCGGGAAGAACAAGCCTAGAAAATAAGGAGGCAAATTCTAAGAGCAAAGGCAGAATGATGGAACATGTTAGTGAGCTTAGGGAATCTCCAAGGAACTGAAAGAGGAGCCTCTTGTAGGCGAAGTAAGAGTGAGAGTAAGATTAGAGATCTGATCCTAGATTGGAGAACTCAGGCCTGAAAAGGACCCTCATCTGGGAGCAGAGAAAGTGGTCCAGAATAAGTGGCACAGAGGACTCCCAACACCTTCCACAGAAGCGGAGCGGAGCACCTAAAGACATAGTGCCTATCCACCTGGGAACTCTAGGCATGGAGGTATTCAGTTTAGCCAAATAGGCATCAGAGAATAGTTTGTCCATAGCCCAATCACTGACTTCAAAAGGTAAAGCTATACCAGCTCTCGAAGCAGGAAGGAGAACTCAAGCAACACCAGCCCAAGCCAAAATCCTTATCCCCTGCATTTCTGAACAATGACAGAACAGCGGTTCTATCTAGAACCAGGAGTTGTCTCCATCAGTTCCGAGGTGACCTTCAGATCCACTCATGTTTCCAGGGTCTTGGCATTGACTCTGTTCTCAGGTTCTCTGCTCAGGGGCAAGTAAGCTTCTCCCTCTCCAGCTCAACACCCTGATTGGGATCTCTCTGCCTCTCTGTCCAATACATGCATGTGCACGTTGGATAAGATAACAAAGACAAAAACAGTGACAATAATTGACTGGGGCCAAAGGATGTTTTATTGAATTTGGACCTAGGTTCCGATGGAGGGCAGCCAGGTACAGAGAACCTCCCACCATCCTAAAATCCCCGACCTTTGCTCGGAGCTCCCTTGTTCATTCTTCTGTTCTTTGCCTTCCTGGCAAAGGATGTCCTCACCAACCTGCAGCATCCGCTGTTGGTCGCGCTGTACTGACCCCTTGTTAACACATTGTTCATCCTCCCGGGGCTCCATTCGAACATGCCAATTTTCTGCAAGAGGCACTGTTTTCTTATCGCATGTTACCATTTGGGGGATGGTCATGAGAGGGTGAAGACTGGATTGTACTTCCACACCTGCATGCAGTTCCACAGAGGGTAGCTGCTCCACCCTGAGGGAGTGCTCAAGGTTCTTCCACATTCAAATCCTCTTCAATGCGTCCTTTTGGACATACATGTTGTCTTCCTGAAACGGTTCCAGAAGTCTTTCAAATGGCTTCACTTGGGCTATGGGTCTCTTCCAACATGCTCTCCGTTGGCTCCTGTGGACTCCAAGAACATGAGTCCGTTCTGGACCTAAGGTTCTAGGGTGGAGAGTCTGCCTTGGATGCATGGTCTTTTTGGAAGATTGGGAGGCCTTTTCGGCACCGTTTCTGGAGACGCTCGAGGTACTCGTGTCCTTGCTGTGGAGGAGTCCAGACATGTCTTTGGCACGGTTTTGGGATTCACATTGAGCTTCCCTTGGGTGGCCCTTTTCCTGTTCAGATGCTCCGTGTTTGGGTGGGAGGGCCTTACACTTGTGCAGGGCTCAGATTTCCTCCCTTGAGGCTTTGCTTGCGGTCTGTTAGTTTCTTGGCCTGTCGTGGCTAAGATGGAGTAAATGTTCCTTGCCTTTCTCTGAGGTTCAGAGGGCTCGTTTTGACACTCACGACCAAACACTACGAATTGAGCCATGGAGAAGGTGACACCGACTCGCTTCGCAAACTGACTTGGTGAGAGACCCAGGCGGCTCCAACGTTTTTGGATGGCTTGGGGTCTTCTTGGCCCACCCATGACTACTCCAGTCAAGTGTAGTGATCAGGCCTGGGTTGATGAGGAGTGGTTGCTATGACCTCAAAGCTTTGTGACATCACAGATGCTGGCTTCACTGAAGCAGCTGTCCCTCTCCCATGACCTTGGTGTGCTATGGCTTTAAGTAGGAAGCCCCAGGAAGGACCAAACAAGAGCCCTCTGAACCTGGCAAGAACTCAGGATGTCTTGTGGGTTAATGTCCAACTTCCCCTTTCTGGAGACATAGAGGAAGGAAAATGGCATTCAGTATACCTTCCTGTAGGCCAACATATCCCCGGAGACGGCAACGTGTCCTTTGCCACTACAATTTCTAGATATCTCAAGAAAAGTTGTGGCCTCGCTGGTATGAGCAGCTCTCCGTGGGGTCTGTGGGGGAGAGCGTACCTTGTCAGTGTCTATTGCCTATGGGTCAGTGATGACTACAGTACAGAAAGTCCCTTTCCGAGGTAAGGTGAAAGCATCACAATATGGTTCGGTCTGTGACCTCGTCTCCTAGTGTTTTGAAACATGCGGCTAAGGGATGAGGCCTCTGTCTACCTGGCTTTCCCTTAAACACCTTTGCAAAGTCTTCGAGGAGAGTGACATTCTGCATCAGAGCTTATTCTCAAAAAGAGGCCTGAATCGAATCCGTTGTCATTATTAGTTAACTGTACTTGTTGTGGTAACGGGTATTGACGTGTTGACCAAGTCTCTTTAGTCAGAAGTAAAGGGAAGGCCTATAACGACGGCTTGCAAGGCCCAATCGAGCAGTCCTTTGGAGTGAGCCGCCATGCCCTTGCACGGACTAGTGGATCAGGAAGTTTGGGTCCCTTTCAGCAACACAGTATTCCTCTGCCACCGATGTGATGAATCCCTGGACTTGCCTTGACATGAATGTCCCATGCCCTGCTAATGGGAAATGGAAAAGGCAAGCAGACAAAGGGAAATACCATATGGCTTCCCAGAATATGTGCCTCGGGAGGAATACCTTGGCCCTTAGTAAAGGAAGGCAATACTGAAGGGTAAGATGTCAGAGAAGGAGACCCATCAGGAGCGACTCAGGACTCTGAGAATCAAGCTGAGGGTTACAAAAAAGAGAACTGCTTAATGGGTGGTCAGGAGTTGTGTCATCTATTAGGAGGAGCACCAGTACGTCCATGCAACTAAAGCATCCGTGCATACTCTGTCAAAAACGGATGATGGATGATAGGCAGGCATTTTCAACAGAACAGCAACAAACATCAACATCAATTCAGAGGAAAACAATGTGGCCCTCTCAAAACCAAAGGAAGTTCAGGGAGAACAAGAAAGAATTATATTGTTTATTATCTTTCCTTATTGAAATGACATGGGTGTGTTTCCTAAAATGTCCTTCTTTGAATTGGGTCTTTATCCTTGTGAATTAGAGTTTACCCGCTTCTTCCATCTCTGGATTTGATGAGTGGACATCACAATGCCTTCACTAAATACCTAGAAGAATGGCCCAGGAAAATGACTTGACTTGGCCTACTGTGTGTTGGCAGGGGTTGTATTACTGCCTCAAATGCTTCCGTCTCTACAAGAGGGCTGAGATTTTGTAGGTTTCCTGATCTAATCTAGGAAGTTTCTATGTGTCTGCGAATTAATCCTTTTCTCTCAGTTCTTGGATTTGCTAGCATAAATGTGTGGATGTGCCTCTTCGGTTATTCTTTGTTCCTTGCTAGCAGTTGTCATGTGGTTTCATACTTGCAGCTGTGTGCTTGTCTCCCTGTTTTATCCCGTAATGGTTTCTGCGGGTTGTTTGTGTTGTCAAAACTCAAGTGTGAGATCTCATGATTTTTTTCCGATTGGTTTGTTTGTATATCCTTAATTTTGATAATCACATGTATGATTTCAATTTTTCTGTTACCTTGGAGTTCGGATTTTCTTCATCTTGTTCCTTCAGTCATCCTTTTAGGTGGCTTTATTTCTCGGTGTTTTTAAATTTTGGCAATGCATGCATTTATCCATATATGGTTTCCCCATAAAACGTTTTGGCATCATCCTCTAAGTTTCTTAGAATTCCTTCGTTCATGGCTCTTTCTGCTTTTCCTTTGGATTTTCTTTCCTACATTCATTGCTAGTTCGTGAGTTGGTTGTGTTTTCCAACTTTAATGTCTGGCTGATTTTCCAATTTGAAAGTGATATCTTCCTGGTTTCATACCTTCGTGATCATAAGAGCACTGTCGTGGTTTTGACTTCTCTTCCATGAATTAAGACTGGATTTGGCCTCGAGCTCATGACCTGAGATAGACAAAGTTAGGTCTGCTGCTTGGACGAACATATCATATTGTCCTCAGAGACGCAATCTTTCTCATGGATCCCCAAAGTTCAGGTGGTCTCGAGAGCCCATGTGGACATCTGTTATTCCTTAGCACCTTCCCATCCAGATGATCTGTCCTGTGCTTAACGGGGATATCATAGTTGCCAACACTATTGGATAAAAGTCGCCATCTCTGTTCCTGTGTGTTCATAGGCTTCCAACGTTTAGATACAGCGTTGTTTACGGTGTATGTGTTGGCAATTCTTCCAGGTTTCTTTTGTTTTGATGCTCCATCAAACAAAACACCTTCAGCTTAGCTTTTGTCTCTCGAAGGCATAAAATCACTCTCACTGACTTAGGCACAAACACTTTGGATCTCTTCTCCTTGGAAATAGCATAACCTACGTCTTCGCGATTTCTTCACTTGCAAGCTATGAGTTTCTTTATAGTCGAAGGAAATCTCCAATGGGCATCAGAAGGATTAGCTTGTTTAATATTTGCCTTTTTTTTTTATAAATGTTTTCTAACTTTGTTTTGTATTGTTTTGTTTTGGAATTTCAACCACTCCTACCAACGGTTTGTATTGACGGGAGACTTTAGTCCTGAGTACTGAAAGTATTATTGATAGGTAATAGTTCACTTTCTCATTTCGATTGGCTTTTCACTTGGATTCTATTTGCCTTTCACCTATATGGTATTTTGGGGGGGTTGCTTCGTTTATATGTTTCCTCGATTTCTCCCCTTTTTTTGCATGTCTAATCTTTGTGTGTGTTCATGTGTGTGTGCATATGCATGTGTTAATGTTGTGTGGTGTGTGTGTGTTTCACATCACAATTATTATTAAAATACGAGAGAATGGATTTCGGTCTCTTATGGGTAGCAGTTCTATTTGACATGCCTTGAAAACTCTCATTCCATCGCTTTCAGGAATCTCCTGCAAGGAATGTCATCTCTTGTCCTCTTCAAGAAACTCATGTTTTCACAAAACTGCCTTCCAAGAAACACCACCATTTGAATTCCTCATTAGAGTCATACTGTTTGTCCCAATACTCTTTCGTATGTTTCTTGACTGTCATGAGTTAGTGAAATCGTCTGTTTGTTGTCATTCCGAGCATGATAGAGGTGACAAAGCCCAATGCTCTCTGCAAGACTGCCATAAGAGACAAGTGGTAGAATTCCTTCTTGCTTATGTCTCAGTACAAATAGTGGAGACATGGAAGACAGTGAGATGGTAGTAGTGACTAATAACCTCATACTTCTTCAGGCATGAAGGCAACAGGAAGATGAACACAACAACTGCAGTGGGGTGGAAATTGACCATTTACCTACAAGGTAAACTCTAGAGTGAAAGAGAACGGAAGTTGCAGAGATGATGGGAGAAGGTTGGAGACATGGCTCAGGGGAGATTTGGTTGGTTTGTGGATCAGAGGGCTGGAGCCCATGAAGAGGACCAAGGCACAGAAGAGCAGGGCACACCGGGAACCCACACGGAACCTGTTTCCCAGTGCCATTGACTGTGACACGCCGAGGGACTGAAGGGCACGACTACTTGACAACACAAGTGTTGAGGGCTGAAGGTTTCATGTCAGCAGGCTTGGCAGACATTGACTTGAAAGAACACCATCTTTTTCCTGCATATGACACCAACAAGCGACCAGGAGCACAAGCCTGGAGACAATGATCAGAGAGACACAATACCAAGAGACGCAGTGGGAAGATGGTGAGTTGTGGGAGTGATTCCGTGAAAGGCAGTGTTCGTGGAGATGACTCAATGTGGACATCATAAATTTGGGGCTCTCGCAACAGCAGCATCAAGACCGAGCTACTGGCCAGACACGTAGGTGAGGACATAGGCTGACTAGCCAGCCAACATGAAATCCCAACAGTGGAACACTTGGAGGACTGCTTTCCTCAGTTGAAGAGCTAAGTCCGAGGGTTACAGACTCTCCCATATGTGACGAGAAGAAAGCATTGACCACACGTTCTCTTCTGAACACAGAATTCTGCAGGCCTGCGTTCTGTTGAGTTGGCGGAGTTTTTCCTTTCACAGGCACACCAGAGCCCACCAAGGTGTACATCACCATATTCAGCCCGGACCCTAAAAATTCAAACGGCCCAAAAGGAGAGCTACTACAAATGACTTGCCTCCAGGACAGGGTCAGGCACAACACCAACAGCAGATGACATGCATGCCACATACACACTCAAAAACACACACACATGCACGCACTCAACAAATCTGAAGGGCCAGCCCTGGGTCACTCAGGATCCTTTCCTCCTATAGAAATTACCCTCAGGTTAGAAAACAGAATGAGTTTAACGAATACAGAGAGGTATCCAACCTAGATCCAACGCAAAGATGGAAGAATCAATTGATGCCCAGGTTAAGGAAGGAGGAACGATCACGGCTAGGCAATCAGAGTAAAGCCACTACATAGAACATGCCCGATGCGGGATTGAAAGCAGCAGCCTGCATACTCGCAGTACATTGGAAAACCTAGGAGAATCAGAGAGTCTCGAACCACAGAGATAAAACTGATAAAGATAAAATCACCTAAAGAACTCCTGAAGAGAAGATTGTCAGGAGACTGGATGCAAAGTCAAGGAACACCGCAGAAGTGGAGGATCCAATTAGGGACCGGGAAGAACAAGCCTAGAAAATAAGGAGGCAAATTCTAAGAGCAAAGGCAGAATGATGGAACATGTTAGTGAGCTTAGGGAATCTCCAAGGAACTGAAAGAGGAGCCTCTTGTAGGCGAAGTAAGAGTGAGAGTAAGATTAGAGATCTGATCCTAGATTGGAGAACTCAGGCCTGAAAAGGACCCTCATCTGGGAGCAGAGAAAGTGGTCCAGAATAAGTGGCACAGAGGACTCCCAACACCTTCCACAGAAGCGGAGCGGAGCACCTAAAGACATAGTGCCTATCCACCTGGGAACTCTAGGCATGGAGGTATTCAGTTTAGCCAAATAGGCATCGGAGAATAGTTTGTCCATAGCCCAATCACTGACTTCAAAAGGTAAAGCTATACCAGCTCTCGAAGCAGGAAGGAGAACTCAAGCAACACCAGCCCAAGCCAAAATCCTTATCCCCTGCATTTCTGAACAATGACAGAACAGCGGTTCTATCTAGAACCAGGAGTTGTCTCCATCAGTTCCGAGGTGACCTTCAGATCCACTCATGTTTCCAGGGTCTTGGCATTGACTCTGTTCTCAGGTTCTCTGCTCAGGGGCAAGTAAGCTTCTCCCTCTCCAGCTCAACACCCTGATTGGGATCTCTCTGCCTCTCTGTCCAATACATGCATGTGCACGTTGGATAAGATAACAAAGACAAAAACAGTGACAATAATTGACTGGGGCCAAAGGATGTTTTATTGAATTTGGACCTAGGTTCCGATGGAGGGCAGCCAGGTACAGAGAACCTCCCACCATCCTAAAATCCCCGACCTTTGCTCGGAGCTCCCTTGTTCATTCTTCTGTTCTTTGCCTTCCTGGCAAAGGATGTCCTCACCAACCTGCAGCATCCGCTGTTGGTCGCGCTGTACTGACCCCTTGTTAACACATTGTTCATCCTCTCGGGGCTCCATTCGAACATGCCAATTTTCTGCAAGAGGCACTGTTTTCTTATCGCATGTTACCATTTGGGGGATGGTCATGAGAGGGTGAAGACTGGATTGTACTTCCACACCTGCATGCAGTTCCACAGAGGGTAGCTGCTCCACCCTGAGGGAGTGCTCAAGGTTCTTCCACATTCAAATCCTCTTCAATGCGTCCTTTTGGACATACATGTTGTCTTCCTGAAACGGTTCCAGAAGTCTTTCAAATGGCTTCACTTGGGCTATGGGTCTCTTCCAACATGCTCTCCGTTGGCTCCTGTGGACTCCAAGAACATGAGTCCGCCCTGGACCTAAGGTTCTAGGGTGGAGAGTCTGCCTTGGATGCATGGTCTTTTTGGAAGATTGGGAGGCCTTTTCGGCACCGTTTCTGGAGACGCTCGAGGTACTCGTGTCCTTGCTGTGGAGGAGTCCAGACATGTCTTTGGCACGGTTTTGGGATTCACATTGAGCTTCCCTTGGGTGGCCCTTTTCCTGTTCAGATGCTCCGTGTTTGGGTGGGAGGGCCTTACACTTGTGCAGGGCTCAGATTTCCTCCCTTGAGGCTTTGCTTGCGGTCTGTTAGTTTCTTGGCCTGTCGTGGCTAAGATGGAGTAAATGTTCCTTGCCTTTCTCTGAGGTTCAGAGGGCTCGTTTTGACACTCACGACCAAACACTACGAATTGAGCCATGGAGAAGGTGACACCGACTCGCTTCGCAAACTGACTTGGTGAGAGACCCAGGCGGCTCCAACGTTTTTGGATGGCTTGGGGTCTTCTTGGCCCACCCATGACTACTCCAGTCAAGTGTAGTGATCAGGCCTGGGTTGATGAGGAGTGGTTGCTATGACCTCAAAGCTTTGTGACATCACAGATGCTGGCTTCACTGAAGCAGCTGTCCCTCTCCCATGACCTTGGTGTGCTATGGCTTTAAGTAGGAAGCCCCAGGAAGGACCAAACAAGAGCCCTCTGAACCTGGCAAGAACTCAGGATGTCTTGTGGGTTAATGTCCAACTTCCCCTTTCTGGAGACATAGAGGAAGGAAAATGGCATTCAGTATACCTTCCTGTAGGCCAACATATCCCCGGAGACGGCAACGTGTCCTTTGCCACTACAATTTCTAGATATCTCAAGAAAAGTTGTGGCCTCGCTGGTATGAGCAGCTCTCCGTGGGGTCTGTGGGGGAGAGCGTACCTTGTCAGTGTCTATTGCCTATGGGTCAGTGATGACTACAGTACAGAAAGTCCCTTTCCGAGGTAAGGTGAAAGCATCACAATATGGTTCGGTCTGTGGCCTCGTCTCCTAGTGTTTTGAACCATGCGGCTAAGGGATGAGGCCTCTGTCTACCTGGCTTTCCCTTAAACACCTTTGCAAAGTCTTCGAGGAGAGTGACATTCTGCATCAGAGCTTATTCTCAAAAAGAGGCCTGAATCGAATCCGTTGTCATTATTAGTTAACTGTACTTGTTGTGGTAACGGGTATTGACGTGTTGACCAAGTCTCTTTAGTCAGAAGGAAAGGGAAGGCCTATAACGACGGCTTGCAAGGCCCAATCGAGCAGTCCTTTGGAGTGAGCCGCCATGCCCTTGCACGGACTAGTGGATCAGGAAGTTTGGGTCCCTTTCAGCAACACAGTATTCCTCTGCCACCGATGTGATGAATCCCTGGACTTGCCTTGACATGAATGTCCCATGCCCTGCTAATGGGAAATGGAAAAGGCAAGCAGACAAAGGGAAATACCATATGGCTTCCCAGAATATGTGCCTCGGGAGGAATACCTTGGCCCTTAGTAAAGGAAGGCAATACTGAAGGGTAAGAAGTCAGAGAAGGAGACCCATCAGGAGCGACTCAGGACTCTGAGAATCAAGCTGAGGGTTACAAAAAAGAGAACTGCTTAATGGGTGGTCAGGAGTTGTGTCATCTATTAGGAGGAGCACCAGTACGTCCATGCAACTAAAGCATCCGTGCATACTCTGTCAAAAACGGATGATGGATGATAGGCAGGCATTTTCAACAGAACAGCAACAAACATCAACATCAATTCAGAGGAAAACAATGTGGCCCTCTCAAAACCAAAGGAAGTTCAGGGAGAACAAGAAAGAATTATATTGTTTATTATCTTTCCTTATTGAAATGACATGGGTGTGTTTCCTAAAATGTCCTTCTTTGAATTGGGTCTTTATCCTTGTGAATTAGAGTTTACCCGCTTCTTCCATCTCTGGATTTGATGAGTGGACATCACAATGCCTTCACTAAATACCTAGAAGAATGGCCCAGGAAAATGACTTGACTTGGCCTACTGTGTGTTGGCAGGGGTTGTATTACTGCCTCAAATGCTTCCGTCTCTACAAGAGGGCTGAGATTTTGTAGGTTTCCTGATCTAATCTAGGAAGTTTCTATGTGTCTGCGAATTTATCCTTTTCTCTCAGTTCTTGGATTTGCTAGCATAAATGTGTGGATGTGCCTCTTCGGTTATTCTTTGTTCCTTGCTAGCAGTTGTCATGTGGTTTCATACTTGCAGCTGTGTGCTTGTCTCCCTGTTTTATCCCGTAATGGTTTCTGCGGGTTGTTTGTGTTGTCAAAACTCAAGTGTGAGATCTCATGATTTTTTTCCGATTGGTTTGTTTGTATATCCTTAATTTTGATAATCACATGTATGATTTCAATTTTTCTGTTACCTTGGAGTTCGGTTTTTCTTCATCTTGTTCCTTCAGTCATCCTTTTAGGTGGCTTTATTTCTCGGTGTTTTTAAATTTTGGCAATGCATGCATTTATCCATATATGGTTTCCCCATAAAATGTTTTGGCATCATCCTCTAAGTTTCTTAGAATTCCTTCGTTCATGGCTCTTTCTGCTTTTCCTTTGGATTTTCTTTCCTACATTCATTGCTAGTTCGTGAGTTGGTTGTGTTTTCCAACTTTAATGTCTGGCTGATTTTCCAATTTGAAAGTGATATCTTCCTGGTTTCATACCTTCGTGATCATAAGAGCACTGTCGTGGTTTTGACTTCTCTTCCATGAATTAAGACTGGATTTGGCCTCGAGCTCATGACCTGAGATAGACAAAGTTAGGTCTGCTGCTTGGACGAACATATCATATTGTCCTCAGAGACGCAATCTTTCTCATGGATCCCCAAAGTTCAGGTGGTCTCGAGAGCCCATGTGGACATCTGTTATTCCTTAGCACCTTCCCATCCAGATGATCTGTCCTGTGCTTAACGGGGATATCATAGTTGCCAACACTATTGGATAAAAGTCGCCATCTCTGTTCCTGTGTGTTCATAGGCTTCCAACGTTTAGATACAGCGTTGTTTACGGTGTATGTGTTGGCAATTCTTCCAGGTTTCTTTTGTTTTGATGCTCCATCAAACAAAACACCTTCCGCTTAGCTTTTGTCTCTCGAAGGCATAAAATCACTCTCACTGACTTAGGCACAAACACTTTGGATCTCTTCTCCTTGGAAATAGCATAACCTACGTCTTCGCGATTTCTTCACTTGCAAGCTATGAGTTTCTTTATAGTCGAAGGAAATCTCCAATGGGCATCAGAAGGATTAGCTTGTTTAATATTTGCCTTTTTTTTTTATAAATGTTTTCTAACTTTGTTTTGTATTGTTTTGTTTTGGAATTTCAACCACTCCTACCAACGGTTTGTATTGACGGGAGACTTTAGTCCTGAGTACTGAAAGTATTATTGATAGGTAATAGTTCACTTTCTCATTTCGATTGGCTTTTCACTTGGATTCTATTTGCCTTTCACCTATATGGTATTTTTGGGGGGTTGCTTCGTTTATATGTTTCCTCGATTTCTCCCCTTTTTTTGCATGTCTAATCTTTGTGTGTGTTCATGTGTGTGTGCATATGCATGTGTTAATGTTGTGTGGTGTGTGTGTGTTTCACATCACAATTATTATTAAAATACGAGAGAATGGATTTCGGTCTCTTATGGGTAGCAGTTCTATTTGACATGCCTTGAAAACTCTCATTCCATCGCTTTCAGGAATCTCCTGCAAGGAATGTCATCTCTTGTCCTCTTCAAGAAACTCATGTTTTCACAAAACTGCCTTCCAAGAAACACCACCATTTGAATTCCTCATTAGAGTCATACTGTTTGTCCCAATACTCTTTCGTATGTTTCTTGACTGTCATGAGTTAGTGAAATCGTCTGTTTGTTGTCATTCCGAGCATGATAGAGGTGACAAAGCCCAATGCTCTCTGCAAGACTGCCATAAGAGACAAGTGGTAGAATTCCTTCTTGCTTATGTCTCAGTACAAATAGTGGAGACATGGAAGACAGTGAGATGGTAGTAGTGACTAATAACCTCATACTTCTTCAGGCATGAAGGCAACAGGAAGATGAACACAACAACTGCAGTGGGGTGGAAATTGACCATTTACCTACAAGGTAAACTCTAGAGTGAAAGAGAACGGAAGTTGCAGAGATGATGGGAGAAGGTTGGAGACATGGCTCAGGGGAGATTTGGTTGGTTTGTGGATCAGAGGGCTGGAGCCCATGAAGAGGACCAAGGCACAGAAGAGCAGGGCACACCGGGAACCCACACGGAACCTGTTTCCCAGTGCCATTGACTGTGACACGCCGAGGGACTGAAGGGCACGACTACTTGACAACACAAGTGTTGAGGGATGAAGGTTTCATGTCAGCAGGCTTGGCAGACATTGACTTGAAAGAACACCATCTTTTTCCTGCATATGACACCAACAAGCGACCAGGAGCACAAGCCTGGAGACAATGATCAGAGAGACACAATACCAAGAGACGCAGTGGGAAGATGGTGAGTTGTGGGAGTGATTCCGTGAAAGGCAGTGTTCGTGGAGATGACTCAATGTGGACATCATAAATTTGGGGCTCTCGCAACAGCAGCATCAAGACCGAGCTACTGGCCAGACACGTAGGTGAGGACATAGGCTGCCTAGCCAGCCAACATGAAATCCCAACAGTGGAACACTTGGAGGACTGCTTTCCTCAGTTGAAGAGCTAAGTCCGAGGGTTACAGACTCTCCCATATGTGACGAGAAGAAAGCATTGACCACACGTTCTCTTCTGAACACAGAATTCTGCAGGCCTGCGTTCTGATGAGTTGGCGGAGTTTTTCCTTTCACAGGCACACCAGAGCCCACCAAGGTGTACATCACCATATTCAGCCCGGACCCTAAAAATTCAAACGGCCCAAAAGGAGAGCTACTACAAATGACTTGCCTCCAGGACAGGGTCAGGCACAACACCAACAGCAGATGACATGCATGCCACATACACACTCAAAAACACACACACATGCACGCACTCAACAAATCTGAAGGGCCAGCCCTGGGTCACTCAGGATCCTTTCCTCCTATAGAAATTACCCTCAGGTTAGAAAACAGAATGAGTTTAACGAATACAGAGAGGTATCCAACCTAGATCCAACGCAAAGATGGAAGAATCAATTGATGCCCAGGTTAAGGAAGGAGGAACGATCACGGCTAGGCAATCAGAGTAAAGCCACTACATAGAACATGCCCGATGCGGGATTGAAAGCAGCAGCCTGCATACTCGCAGTACATTGGAAAACCTAGGAGAATCAGAGAGTCTCGAACCACAGAGATAAAACTGATAAAGATAAAATCACCTAAAGAACTCCTGAAGAGAAGATTGTCAGGAGACTGGATGCAAAGTCAAGGAACACCGCAGAAGTGGAGGATCCAATTAGGGACCGGGAAGAACAAGCCTAGAAAATAAGGAGGCAAATTCTAAGAGCAAAGGCAGAATGATGGAACATGTTAGTGAGCTTAGGGAATCTCCAAGGAACTGAAAGAGGAGCCTCTTGTAGGCGAAGTAAGAGTGAGAGTAAGATTAGAGATCTGATCCTAGATTGGAGAACTCAGGCCTGAAAAGGACCCTCATCTGGGAGCAGAGAAAGTGGTCCAGAATAAGTGGCACAGAGGACTCCCAACACCTTCCACAGACGCGGAGCACCTAAAGACATAGTGCCTATCCACCTGGGAACTCTAGGCATGGAGGTATTCAGTTTAGCCAAATAGGCATCGGAGAATAGTTTGTCCATAGCCCAATCACTGACTTCAAAAGGTAAAGCTATACCAGCTCTCGAAGCAGGAAGGAGAACTCAAGCAACACCAGCCCAAGCCAAAATCCTTATCCCCTGCATTTCTGAACAATGACAGAACAGCGGTTCTATCTAGAACCAGGAGTTGTCTCCATCAGTTCCGAGGTGACCTTCAGATCCACTCATGTTTCCAGGGTCTTGGCATTGACTCTGTTCTCAGGTTCTCTGCTCAGGGGCAAGTAAGCTTCTCCCTCTCCAGCTCAACACCCTGATTGGGATCTCTCTGCCTCTCTGTCCAATACATGCATGTGCACGTTGGATAAGATAACAAAGACAAAAACAGTGACAATAATTGACTGTGGCCAAAGCATGTTTTATTGAATTTGGACCTAGGATCCGATGGAGGGCAGCCAGGTACAGAGAACCTCCCACCATCCTATAATCCCCGACCTTTGCTCGGAGCTCCCTTGTTCATTCTTCTGTTCTTTGCCTTCCTGGCAAAGGATGTCCTCACCAACCTGCAGCATCCGCTGTCGGTCGCGCTGTACTGACCCCTTGTTAACACATTGTTCATCCTCTCGGGGCTCCATTCGAACATGCCAATTTTCTGCAAGAGGCACTGTTTTCTTATCGCATGTTACCATTTGGGGGATGGTCATGAGAGGGTGAAGACTGGATTGTACTTCCACACCTGCATGCAGTTCCACAGAGGGTAGCTGCTCCACCCTGAGGGAGTGCTCAAGGTTCTTCCACATTCAAATCCTCTTCAATGCGTCCTTTTGGACATACATGTTGTCTTCCTGAAACGGTTCCAGAAGTCTTTCAAATGGCTTCACTTGGGCTATGGGTCTCTTCCAACATGCTCTCCGTTGGCTCCTGTGGACTCCAAGAACATGAGTCCGTTCTGGACCTAAGGTTCTAGGGTGGAGAGTCTGCCTTGGATGCATGGTCTTTTTGGAAGATTGGGAGGCCTTTTCGGCACCGTTTCTGGAGACGCTCGAGGTACTCGTGTCCTTGCTGTGGAGGAGTCCAGACATGTCTTTGGCACGGTTTTGGGATTCACATTGAGCTTCCCTTGGGTGGCCCTTTTCCTGTTCAGATGCTCCGTGTTTGGGTGGGAGGGCCTTACACTTGTGCAGGGCTCAGATTTCCTCCCTTGAGGCTTTGCTTGCGGTCTGTTAGTTTCTTGGCCTGTCGTGGCTAAGATGGAGTAAATGTTCCTTGCCTTTCTCTGAGGTTCAGAGGGCTCGTTTTGACACTCACGACCAAACACTACGAATTGAGCCATGGAGAAGGTGACACCGACTCGCTTCGCAAACTGACTTGGTGAGAGACCCAGGCGGCTCCAACGTTTTTGGATGGCTTGGGGTCTTCTTGGCCCACCCATGACTACTCCAGTCAAGTGTAGTGATCAGGCCTGGGTTGATGAGGAGTGGTTGCTATGACCTCAAAGCTTTGTGACATCACAGATGCTGGCTTCACTGAAGCAGCTGTCCCTCTCCCATGACCTTGGTGTGCTATGGCTTTAAGTAGGAAGCCCCAGGAAGGACCAAACAAGAGCCCTCTGAACCTGGCAAGAACTCAGGATGTCTTGTGGGTTAATGTCCAACTTCCCCTTTCTGGAGACATAGAGGAAGGAAAATGGCATTCAGTATACCTTCCTGTAGGCCAACATATCCCCGGAGACGGCAACGTGTCCTTTGCCACTACAATTTCTAGATATCTCAAGAAAAGTTGTGGCCTCGCTGGTATGAGCAGCTCTCCGTGGGGTCTGTGGGGGAGAGCGTACCTTGTCAGTGTCTATTGCCTATGGTTCAGTGATGACTACAGTACAGAAAGTCCCTTTCCGAGGTAAGGTGAAAGCATCACAATATGGTTCGGTCTGTGGCCTCGTCTCCTAGTGTTTTGAACCATGCGGCTAAGGGATGAGGCCTCTGTCTACCTGGCTTTCCCTTAAACACCTTTGCAAAGTCTTCGAGGAGAGTGACATTCTGCATCAGAGCTTATTCTCAAAAAGAGGCCTGAATCGAATCCGTTGTCATTATTAGTTAACTGTACTTGTTGTGGTAACGGGTATTGACGTGTTGACCAAGTCTCTTTAGTCAGAAGGAAAGGGAAGGCCTATAACGACGGCTTGCAAGGCCCAATCGAGCAGTCCTTTGGAGTGAGCCGCCATGCCCTTGCACGGACTAGTGGATCAGGAAGTTTGGGTCCCTTTCAGCAACACAGTATTCCTCTGCCACCGATGTGATGAATCCCTGGACTTGCCTTGACATGAATGTCCCATGCCCTGCTAATGGGAAATGGAAAAGGCAAGCAGACAAAGGGAAATACCATATGGCTTCCCAGAATATGTGCCTCGGGAGGAATACCTTGGCCCTTAGTAAAGGAAGGCAATACTGAAGGGTAAGAAGTCAGAGAAGGAGACCCATCAGGAGCGACTCAGGACTCTGAGAATCAAGCTGAGGGTTACAAAAAAGAGAACTGCTTAATGGGTGGTCAGGAGTTGTGTCATCTATTAGGAGGAGCACCAGTACGTCCATGCAACTAAAGCATCCGTGCATACTCTGTCAAAAACGGATGATGGATGATAGGCAGGCATTTTCAACAGAACAGCAACAAACATCAACATCAATTCAGAGGAAAACAATGTGGCCCTCTCAAAACCAAAGGAAGTTCAGGGAGAACAAGAAAGAATTATATTGTTTATTATCTTTCCTTATTGAAATGACATGGGTGTGTTTCCTAAAATGTCCTTCTTTGAATTGGGTCTTTATCCTTGTGAATTAGAGTTTACCCGCTTCTTCCATCTCTGGATTTGATGAGTGGACATCACAATGCCTTCACTAAATACCTAGAAGAATGGCCCAGGAAAATGACTTTATTTGGCCTCCTGTATTTTGGCAGGGTTTATATTACTGCTTCAAATGCGTCCGTCTCTACTAGAGAGCTGAGTATTTGTATGGTTCCTGATCTAATCTTGGAAGTTTCTATGTGTCTGCAAATTTATCCTCTTCTCTCAGAACTTGTATTTGCTAGCATAAATGTGTGGATGTGCTACTTCGGTTATTCTTTTTTCATTGCTACCAGTTGTCATGTGGTTTTATACTTGCAGCTGTGTGCTTGTCTCCCTGATTTATCCCAGTAATGGCTTCTGTGGGTTGTTCGTGTTGTCAAAACTCAAGTGTGAGATCTCCCTATTTTTTTCCTATGGGTTTCTTTGTATTTCCTTAATTTTGATAATCACATGTATGATTTCAATTTTTCTGTTACCTTGGAGTTCTGTTTTTCTTTATCTTGTTCCTTCAGTCATCCTTTTAGGTGGTTATATTTCTCGGTGTTTTTAAATTTTGGAAATGCATGCATTTATCCCTATATGGTTTCCCCACAAAATGTTTTGGCATCATCCTCTAAGTTTCTTCGAATAACTTCGTTCATGGCTCTTTCTGCTTTTCCTTTGGATTTTCTTTCTTGCATTCATTGCTAGTTCGTGAGTTGGTTGTGTTTTCCAACTTTTAGTGTCTGGCTGTATTTCCAATTTGAAAGTGATATCTTCCTGGTTCCATACCTTCGTGATCACAAGTGCACTGTATATGTATTGACTTCTCTTCCATGAATTACGACTGGATTTGGCCTCAAGCTCATGACCTGAGATAGACAAAGTTAGCTCTGCTGCTGGGACGAACATATCATATTGTACTCAGAGATGCAATCTTTTTCATAAATCCCCAAAGTTCAGGTGGTTTCGAGAGCCCATGTGGACATCTGTTATTCCTTAGCACCATCCCATCCAGATGATCTGTCCTGTGCTTAACGTGGATATCATAGTTGCCAACAGTATTGGATAAAAGTCGCCATCCCCGATGGGGGAGGATTCAAGATGGTGGAGAAGTAGCAGGCAGAGACTACTTCAGCTAGCCGGGGATCAGCTAGATAGCTTATCTAAAGATTGCAAACACCTGCAAATCCATCAGCAGATCAAAGAGAAAAAGAAAAGCAATTCTGGAAACAGAAAACAACTACTTTCTGAAAGGTAAGACCTGAGGAGAAGTGAATCCAAAGCGACGGGATGATTGACCCTGGGTGGACGGGCCGGCTCCCGGCCAGCGGCAGAGCAACCACGCACAAAATCAAGACTTTTAAAAGTAGTTCTGCTGAAGGACATCGCTCCAGAAACTACCCAGGGCAAAGCCCACACAGGGTCAGTGTGGCCTCAGGTCCCGCATGGTCACAGTAGGATCGGGGGTGTCTGAGTGTCACAGAGCTTGCGGGTATTGGAACGGGAAAGCCGGCTACAGAGACAGAGCCGACAGTAAGCTCACAGCTCGGGGTGACCTTGAACCGGTCGCAGGCTAGGTGAGCCTGGAGCATGGCCAGAGGTCAGGCCGACGGGAGTAACTGAGCGTGGTTCTCTGAGCGCACACTGAGGAGTGCGGCCCTGGGCTCTTGGCTCCTCCGGGCTGGAGACCAGGAGGCCGCCATTTGTATTCCCGTCCTCCGGAACTCTACGGAAAGCGCTCAGGGAACAAAAGCTTCTGAAAGAAAACCCAAGGGGCTTACTCACCCCGGCCCCAGGTAAAAGCGGTGCTATTCCTCCTGTGGCAAAGACACTTGAGAATCACTACAACAGGCACCTCCCCCAGAAGATCAACAAGAAATCCAGCCTAGACCAAGTTCACCTACCAAAGAGTGCGGTTTCAATACCAAGGAGAGCAGCAGAATTCTAGAGGAGGAGAAAGCAAAGCACAGAACTCATGGCTTCTTCCCTGTGACTTCTTTTAGACTTGCGGTTAATTTTATTTTTTTCTTTTTCATTGTTTCTTTTTCCTTCGGGTAAATTTTTTTTTTAACTGTTACCTTTTTTCTTTTTTAACGATTTTTTACTAGTTTGTCTAATACATATATTTTTTCTTTTTTATATTTTTCTTAGGTGTTTTCTTTTTTTTTAAATTCTTTTCTTTTTTTTTTCTCTTTTTACTTTTTTTTTATTTCTTCCTTTTTGAACCTCTTTTTATCCCCTTTCTCCCCCCTCACGATTTTGGCGCTCTTCTAATTTGGTTAAAGCATATTTTCCTGGGGTTGTTGCCACCCTTTTAGTATTTTACTTGCCCCTTCATATACTCTTATCTGGACAAAATGACAAGACGGAAAATTTCAACACAAAAAAAAAAAAAAAAAACAAGAGGCAGTACCGAAGGCTAGGGACCTAATCAATACAGACATTGGTAATATGTCAGGTCTAGAATTCAGAATGACAATTCTCAAGGTTCTAGCTGGGCTAGAAAAAGGCATGGAAGATATTAGAGAAGCCCTCTCGAGAGATATAAAAGCCCTTTCTGGAGAAATAAAAGAACTAAAATCTAACCAAGTTGAAATAAAAAAAGCTATTAATGAGGTGAAATCAAAAATGGAGGCTCTCACTGCTAGGATAAATGAGGCAGAAGAAATAATTAGTGATATAGAAGACCAAATGACAGAGAATAAAGAAGCTGAGCAAAAGAGGGACAAACAGCTACTGGACCACGAGGGGAGAATTCGAGAGATAAGTGACACCATAAGAGGAAACAACATTAGAATAATTGGGATTCCAGAAGAAGAAGAAAGAGAGAGGGGAGCAGAAGGTATACTAGAGAGAATTATTGGGGAGAATTTCCCCAATATGGCAAAGGGAACGAGCATCAAAATTCAGGAGCTTTAGAGAACGCCCCTCAAAATCAATAAGAATAGGCCCACACCCCATCACCTAATAGTAAAATTTACAAGTCTCAGTGACAGAGAAAATCCTGAAAGCAGCCCGGGAAAATAAGTCTGTAACATACAATGGTAAAAATATTAGATTGGCAGCTGATTTATCCACAGAGACCTGGCAGGCCAGAAAGAGCTGGCATGATATTTTCAGAGCACTAAATGAGAAAAACATGCAGCCCAGAATACTATATCCACCTAGGCTATCATTGAAAATAGAAGGAGTGATTAAAAGCTTCCATGACAAACAACAACTGAAAGAATTTGCAAACACCAAACCAGCTCTACAGGAAATCTTGAAAGGGGTCCTCTAAGCAAATAGAGATCCTACAAGTGGTAGATCAGAAAGGAACAGAGACCATATACAGTAACAGCCACCTTACAGGCAATACAATGGCCCTAAATTCATATCTCTCAATAGTTACCCTGAATGTGAATGGGCTAAATGCCCCTGTCAAAAGACACAGGGTATCAGAATGGATAAAAAAAAACAAAACCCATCTATATGTTGCCTCCAAGAAACACATTTTAAGCCCAAAGACACCTCCAGATTTAAAGTGAGGGGGTGGAAGAGAATTTACCATACTAATGGACATCAGAAGAAAGCAGGAGTGGCAATCTTTATATTAGATCAATTAGATTTTAAGCCAAAAACTATAATAAGAGAAGGGGAAGGACACTATATCATACTCAAAGGGTCTGTCCAACAAGAAGATTTAACAATTTTAAATATCTATGCCCCCAACGTGGGAGCAGCCAACTATATAAACCAATTAATAACAAAATCAAAGAAACACATCAACAATAATACAATAATAGTAGTGGACTTTAACTACCCCCTCACTGAAAAGGACAGATCATCCAAGCAAAAGATCAGCAAGAAAATACAGGCCTTTTAACGACACACTGGACCAGATGGACATCACAGATATATTCAGAATATTTCATCCCAAAGCAACAGAATACACATTCTTCTCTAGTGCACATGGAACATTCTCCAGAATAGATCACATCCTCGGTCCTAAATCAGGACTCAACCGGTATCAAAAGATTGGGATCATTCCCTGCATATTTTCAGACCACAATGCTCTAAAGCTAGAACTCAACCACAAAAGGAAGTTTGAAAAGAACCAAAATACATGGAGACTAAACAGCATCCTTCTAAAGAATGAATGGGTCAACCGGGAAATTAAAGAAGAATTGAAAAAAATCATGGAAACAAATGATAATGAAAATACAACGGTTCAAAATCTGTAAGACACAACAAAGGCAGTCCTGAGAGGAAAATATATAGCGGTACAAGCCTTTCTCAAGAAACAAGAAAGGTCTCAGGTACACAATCTAACCCTACACCTAAAGGAGCTGGAAAAAGAATAAGAAAGAAACCCTAAGCCTAGCAGGAGAAGAGAAATCATAAAGATCAGAGCAGAAATCAATGAAATAGAAACCAAAAAAACAATAGAACAAATCAACGAAACTAGAAGCTGGTTCTTTGAAAGAATTAATAAAATTGATAAACCCCTGGCCCGACTTATCAAAAAGAAAAGAGAAAGGACCCAAATAAATAAAATCATGAATGAAAGAGGAGAGATCACAACTAACACCAAAGAAATACAAACTATTATAAGAACATACTATGAGCAACTCTACGGCAATAAATTTGACAATCTGGAAGAAATGGATGCATTCCTAGAAACATATAAACTACCACAACTGAACCAGGAAGAAATAGAAAGCCTGAACAGACGCATAACCAGTAAGGAGATTGAAACAGTCATTAAAAATCTCCAAACAAACAAAAGCCCAGGGCCAGACGGCTTCCCGGGGGAATTCTACCAAACATTTAAAGAAGAACTAATTCCTATTCTCCTGAAACTGTTCCAAAAAATAGAAATGAAAGGAAAACTTCCAAACTCACTTTATGAGGCCAGAATCACCTTGATCCCAAAACCAGACAAGGATCCCACCAAAAAAGAGAGCTATAGACCAATATCCTTGATGAACACAGATGCGAAAATACTCAACAAAATACTAGCCAATAGGATTCCACAGTACATTAAAAAGATTATTCACCACGACCAAGTGGGATATATCCCAGGGCTGCAAGTTTGGTTCAACATCCGCAAATCAGTTAATGTGATACAACACATCAATAAAAGTAAGTCAAGAACCATATGATACTCTCAATAGATGCTGAAAAAGCATTTGACAAAGTACAGCATCCCTTCCTGATAAAATCTCTTCAAAGTGTAGGGATAGAGGGCACATACCTCAATATCATCAAAACCATCTATGAAAAACCCACCGCAAATATCATTCTCAATGGAGAAAAACTGAAAGCTTTTCCGCTAAGGTCAGAAACATGGCAGGGATGTCCATTATCACCACTGCTATTCAACAGAGTACGAGAGGTCCGAGCCTCAGCAATCAGACAACAAAAGGAAATTAAAGGCATCCAAATCAGCAAAGAAGAAGTCAAATTATCACTCTTCGCAGATGATATGAAACTATATGTGGAAAACCCAAAAGACTCCACTCCAAATCTGCTAGAACTCATACAGGAATTCAGTAAAGTGTCAGGATATAAAATCAATGCACAGAAATCAGTTGCATTTCTCTACAGCAACAGCAAGACAGAAGAAACGGAAATTAAGGAGTCAATCCCATTTACAATTGCACCCAAAACCATAAAATACGTAGGAATAAATCTAACCAAAGAGACACAGAATCTATACTCTGAAAACTATAAAGTACTCATGAAAGAAATTGAGGCAGACACAAAGAAATGGAAAAATGTTCCTTGTACCTGGATTGGAAGAATAAATATTGTGAAAAGGCCTATGTTACCTAAAGCAATCTACACATTCAATGCAATTCCTATCAAAGTACCATCCATTCTTTTCAAAGAAATGGAACAAATAATGCTAAAATTTATATGGAACCAGAAAAGACCTCGAATAGCCATAGGGATATTGAAAAAGAAAGCCAACGTTGGTGGCATCACAATTCCGGACTTCAAGCTCTATTACAAAGCTGTCATCATCAAGACAGCATGGTACTGGCACAAAAACAGACACATAGGTCAATGGAACAGAATAGAGAGCCCAGAAATAGACTCTCAACTCTATGGTCAACTAATCTTCGACAAAGCAGGAAGAATGTCCAATGGAAAAAAGACAGCCTCTTCAATAAATGGAGCTGGGCAAATTGGACATCCACATGCAGAAAAATGAAATTGGACCATTTCCTTACACCACACACAAAAATAGACTCAAAATGGATGAAGGACCTCAATGTGTGAAAGGAATCCATCAAAATCCTTGAGTAGACCACAGGCAGCAACCTCTTCGATCTCAGCCGAAGCTACATCTTCCTCGGAACAACGCAAAAGGCAAGGGCAGCAAGGGAAAAAATGAACTATTGGGATTTCATCAAGATCAAAAGCTTTTGCACAGCAAAGGAAACAGTTAACAAAATCAAAAGACAACTGACAGAATGGGAGAAGATAATTGCAAACGACATATCAGATAAAGGACTAGTGTCCAGAATCTATAAAGAACTTAGCAAACTCAACACCCAAAGAACAAATAATCCAATCAAGTAATGGTCAGAGAACATGAACAGACATTTCTGCAAAGAAGACATCCAGATGGCCAACAGACACATGAAAAAGTGCTCCATATCACTCGGCATCAGGGAAATACAAATCAAAACCACAATGCGATATCACCTCACACCAGTCAGAATGGCTAAAATCAACAAGTCAGGAAATGACAGATGCTGGCGAGGATGCGGAGAAAGGGGAACTCTCCTACACTGTTGGTGGGAATGCAAGCTGGTGCAATCTCTCTGCTAAACAGCATGGAGATTTCTCAAAATGTTGAAAATAGAACTGCCCTATGACCCAGCAATTGCACTATTGGGTATTTACCCTAAAGATACAAACGTAGTGATCCAAAGGGGCACGTGTACTCGAATGTTTATAGCAGCAATGTCCACAATAGCCAAACTATGGAAAGAACTTAGATGTCCATCGACAGATGAATGGATCGAGAAGATGTGGTATATATACACAATGGAATACTATGCAGCCATCAAAAGAAATGAAATCTTGCCATTTGCAACAACATGGATGGAACTAGAGCATATCATGCTTAGCGAAATAAGTCAAGCGGAGAAAGACAACTATCATATGATCTCCCTGATATTAGGAAGTGGTGATGCAACATGGGGGCTTAAGTGGGTACGAGAACAATAAATGAAAGAAGATGGGATTGGGAGGGAGACAAACCATGACTCTTAATCTCACAAATCAAACTGAGGGTTGCTGGGGGGAGGGGGTTTGGAGAAGGGGTGGTATTATGGACATTGGGGAGGGTATGTGTTTTGGTGAGTGCTGTGAAGTGTGTAAACCTGGTGATTCACAGAACTGTACCCCTGGGGATAAAATATATGTTTATAAAAATAAAAAATTATATTAAAAAAAAAGTCGCCATCTCCGTTCCTGTGTGTTCCTAGCTTTCCAACGTTTAGATACACCATTGTTCGTGGTGTATATGTTGGCAATTCTTCCAGGTTTCTGTTGTTTTGATGCTCCAACAAGACAAAACACCTTCCGCTTAGCTTTTGTCTCTCGAAGGCATAAAAACACTCTCGCTGACATAGGCACAAACACTTTAGCTGTCTTCTCCTTGGAAATAGCATAACCTATGTCTTCCCGATTTCTACACTTGTAAGCTCTGAGTATCTTTGTAGTTGAAGGAAATCTCCAATGGGCATCAAATGGATTAGCTTGTAAAATATTTGCTGTTTTTTTTTAAATGTTTTCTAACTTTGTTTTCTTTGGGTTTGTTTTGGAATTTCAACCATTCCTACCAACGGTTTGTATTGACGGGAGACTTTAGTCCTGAGTACTGAATGTATTATTGATAGGTAATAGTTCACTTTCTCATTTCGATTGGCTTTTCACTTGGATTCTATTTGCCTTACACCTATATGGTATTTTCTAGGGGTTGCTCCTTTGGTATGATTCCTCGCTTTCTCACCAACTTTTGCATGTCTAATCTTAGTGTGTGTTCATGTGTGTGTGCATGTGCATGTGTTAATGTTGTGTGGTGTGTGTGTTTCAAATCACAATTATTATTAAAATACGAGAGAATGGAATTCGGTCCTTGTGGGTAGCAATTCAATTTGACATGCCTTAAAAACTCACATTCCATCGGTTTCAGGAATTCTCCTGCAAGGAAAGTCATCTCTTGTCCTCTTCAAGAAACTCGTGTTTTCACAAAACTGCCTTCCAAGAAACACCACCATTTGAATTCCTCATTAGAGTCATACTGTTTGTCCCAATACTCTTTCGTATGTTTCTTGACTGTCATGAGTTAGTGAAATCGTCTGTTTGTTGTCATTCCGAGCAGAATAGAGGTGACAAAGCCCAATGCTCTCTGCAAGACTGCCATAAGAGACAAGTGGTAGAATTCCTTCTTGCTTATGTCTCAGTACAAATAGTGGAGACATGGAAGACAGTGAGATGGTAGTAGTGACTAATAACCTCATGCTTCTTCAGCCATAAAGGCAACAGGAAGATGAACACAACAACTGCAGTGGGGTGGAAATTGACCATTTACCTTCAAGGTAAACTCTAGAGTGAAAGAGAACGGAAGTTGCAGAGATGATGGGAGAAGGTTGGAGACATGGCTCAGGGGAGATTTGGTTGGTTTGTGGATCAGAGGGCTGGAGCCCATGAAGAGGACCAAGGCACAGAAGAGCAGGGCATACCGGGAACCCACAAGGAACCTGTTTCCCAGTGTCATTGACTGTAACACGCTGAGGGACTGAAGGGCACGACTACTTGACAACACAAGTGTTGAGGGCTGAAGGTTTCATGTCAGCAGGCTTGGCAGACATTGACTTGAAAGAACACCATCTTTTTTCCTGCATATGACACCAACAAGCGCCCAGGAGCACACAGCCTGGAGACAATGATCAGAGAGACACAATACCAAGAGACGCAGTGGGAAGATGGTGAGTTGTGGGAGTGATTCCGTGAAAGGCAGTGTTCGTGGAGATGACTCAATGTAGACATCATAAATTTTGGGCTCTCGCAACAGCAGCATGAAGAAAGAGCTACTGACCAGACACGTAGGTGAGGACATAGGCTGCCTAGCCAGCCAACATGAAATCCCAACAGTGGAACACTTGGAGGACTGCTTTCCTCAGTCGAAGATGCTAAGTCCGAGGGGAACAGACTCCCCTATAGGTGACGAGAAGAAAGCATTGACCATATGTTCTCTTCTGAACACAGCATTCTGTAGGCCTGTGTTCTGTTGAGTTGTTGGAGTTTCTCATTTCACAGGCACACCAGAGGCACCAAGGTATACCTCAGCATTTTCAGCCTTTGTCCTAAACACATCATACTGCCCAAAAGGAGAGTTACAACAAATGACTCGCCTCCAGGACCGGTCAGTCACAACACCAACATCAGATGGCATGCATGCCACATACACACTCCAAAACACACACACACGCACGCACTCAACAAATCTGAAGGGCCAGCCCTAGGTCACTCACGGATCCTTCCTCCTATATAAATTACCCTCAGGTAGGAAAACAGAATGAGCTTAACGAATACAGAGAGGTGACAGAAACCTAGATCCAACGCAAAGATGGAAGAATCAATTGATGCCCAGGTAAAGGAAGAAGGAATGATCACGGCTAGGCAATTAGAGTGAAACCACCACATAGAACACGCCCGATGCGGGATTGAAAGCAGTGGCCTGGATACTCGCTGTACATCAGAAATCATAGGAGATATCAGAGAGTCTCGAACCACAGAGATAAAACTGATAAAGATAAAATCACCTAAGGAACTCCTGAAGAGAAGATTGACAGGAGACTGGATGCATTGTCTGGGAACATGGCAGAAGTGGAGGATCCAATTAGAGAACGGGAAGAACAAGCCTAGAAAATAAGGACGCCAGTTCTAAGAGCGAAGGCAGAATGATGGAACATGATAGTGAGCTTAGGGAATCTCCAAGGAAATGAAAGAGGTGCCTCTTGTAGGCGAAGTAAGAGTGAGAGAAAGATAAGAGAGCTGATCCTAGATTGGAGAACTCGGGGCTGAAAAGGACCCTCACCTGGGAGCAGAGAAAGTGGTCCAGAATCAGAGGGACAGAGGACTCCCAACACCTTCCACAGAAGCGGAACACCTAAAGACATAGTGCCATTCCCCCTGGGAAATCTATGCATGGATGTGTTCAATTTAGGCAAATAGGCACCGGAGAATAGTTTGTCCTTAGCCAAAACACTGACTTCAAGAGGAAAAGCTATACCAGCTCTCGAAGCAGGCCGGATAGCTCAAGCAACACCAGCCCAAGCCAAAATCCTTATCCCCTGCATTTCTGAACTATGACAGAACAGCGGTTCTATCTAGAACCAGGAGGTATTCAGAAGTCATAGGTTGGGTCCCGGGTTGTGTCCATCAGTTCAGCGGCGGCCTTCAGATCAACTCATGATTCCAGGGTCTTGGCATTGACTCTGTTCTCAGTTTCTCTTCTCAGGGGCAAGTAAGCTTCTCCCTCTCCAGCTCCCCCACCCCATTGGGATCTCTCGGCCTCTCTGTCCAATACGTGCATGTGCACGTTGGATAAGATAACAAAGACAAAAACAGTGACAATAATTGACTGTGGCCAAGGATGTTTTATTGAATTTGGACCTAGGTTCCTATGGAGGGGAGCCAGGTACAGAGAACCTCCCACCATCCAAAAATGCCCGACCTTCGCTCAGAGATCCCTTGTTCATTCTCCTGTTCTTTGCCTTCCTGGATCTCCTCACCAACCTGCAGCATCCGCTGTCTGTCACGCTGTTCTGACCCCTTGTTAACACATTGTGCATCCTCTCGGGCTCCATTCGAACATGCCCATCTTCCGCAAGAGGCACTGTTTTCTTATCACATATTACCATTTGGGGGATGGTCATGAGATGGTGAAGACTGGATTGTACTTCCACACCTGCATGCAGTTCCACAGAGGGTAGCTGCTCCACCCTGAGGTAGTGCTCAAGGTTCTTCCACATTCGAATCCTCTTCAATGCGTCCTTTTGGACATACATGTTGTCTTCCTGAAACGGGTCTGGAAGTCTTTCAGATGGCTTCACTTGGGCTATGGGTCTCTTCCAACATGCTCTCCGTTGGCTCCTGTGGACTCCAAGAACATGAGTCCGTCCTGGACCTTAGGTTCTAGGGTGGAGAGTCTGCCTTGGATGCATGGTCTTTTTGGAATATCGGGAGGCCTTTTTGGCACCGTTTCTGGAGACGCTCGAGGTACTCGTGTCCTTTCTGTGGAGGACTCCAGACATGTCTTTGGCACGGTGGTGGGGATTCACTTTGAGCTTCTCTTGGGTGGCCATTTTCCTGTTCAGATGCTCCGTGTTTGGGTGGGAGGGCCTTACACTTGTGCAGGGCTCGGATTTTCTCCCCTGAGGCTTTGCTTGCAGGCTGTTAGTTTCTTGGCATGTCGTGGCTAAGATGGAGTGCGATTTTCTTTCCTTTCTCTGAGGTCCAGAGGGCTGGTGCTGACACTCACGACCAAACACTTCGAATTGGGCCATGGAGAAGGTGACACCGACTCGTTTCGCAAACTGCTTTGGTGATAGACCAAGGCTGCTCCTACGGTTTGGGATGGCTTGGCGTCCTCTTGGCCCACCCATGACTACTCCAGTCAAGTGTAGTGATCAGGCCTGGGTTGATGAGGAGTGGTTGCTATGACCTCAAATCTTTGTGACATCACAGGTGCTGGCTTCACTGAATCAGCTGTACCTCTCCAATGACCTTGGTGTCCTATGGCTTTAAGTAGGAAGCCCCAGGAAGACCGAACAAGAGCCCTCTGAACCTGATCAAGAACTCAGGATGTCTTGTGGTTTAATGTCCAACTTCCCCTTTCTGGAGTCATAGAGGAAGGAAAATGACATTCAGTATACCGTCCTTTAGGCCAACATATCCCCGGAGACGGCAAGGTGTCCTTTTCCACTACAATTTCTAGATATCTCCAAAAAAGCTGTGGAATCACGGGTATGAACAGCACTCCGTGGGATTTGTGGGGGAGAGCATACCTTGTCAGTGTCTAATGCCTATGGGTCAGTGATGACTAAGGTACGGAAATTCCCTTTCCAAGGTAAATGGTGAGGGCATCGCAATATGGTTCCATCTGTGGCCTCGTCTCCTAGTGTTCTGAAACACACGGCTAAGGGATAAGGCCTCTGTCTACCTGGCTTTTCATAAACTCCTTTGCAAAGACTTCGAGGAGAGTGACTTTCTGCATCAGAGCTAAATTTCAATGAAGAGGCCTGTTCCTGACCCGTTTTTATTATTAGGTAACTGTACTTGTTGTGGTAATGGGTATACACATGTGGACCAAGACTCTTTAGTCAGAAGGAAATGAACGGCCTATTCCGAAGGCTTGCAAGGCCCAATCAAGCAGACCTTTGGTTTAAGCCGCAATGCCCTTGCAAGGACTAGTAGATCAGGAAGTTTGGGTCCATTTATGCACCACAGTATTCCTCTGCCATTGAGTGAATGAACCCCTGCACCTTGCCTTGACATGAATGTCCCATGCCCTGCTGTTGGGAAATAGTAAAGGCAAGCAGACAAAGGGAAATGAATTATGGCTTCCCACAATATGTGCCTCTGGAGGAATACCTTGGCCCTAGTATAGGAAGGGAATACTGAAGGGCAAGATGTCAAAGAAGGAGACCCATCAGGAGTGACTCAGGACTCTGAGAATCAAGCTGAGGGTTACAGAAAAGAGAACTGCTTAATGGGTGGTCAGGTGTTGTGGCATATATTAGGAGGAGCACTAGGACGTCCATGCAACTAAAGCATCCGTGAATACTCTGTCAAAAACGGATGATGGATGATAGGCAGGCTTTCTCAACAGAACAGCAACAACAACAACATCAATTCAGAGGGAAACAATGTGGCCCTCTCAAAACCAAAGAAAGTCACAGGGAGAAAAGGAAAGAATTATATAGTTTATTATCTTTCCTTATTGAAATGACATGGGTGGGTTTCCTAAAATGTCCATCTTTGAATTGGGTCTTTATCCTTGTGAATTAGAGTTTACCCGCTTCTTCCATTTCTGGATTTGATGAGATTACATGACAATGCCTTTACTAAATACCTAGAAGCGTGGCCCAGGAAAATGATCTTTTAGACCAACCTTTCTCCAGAGATGGCAAATTTTTCCTGTTTCTTCTGAAATTTCTAGAGTTATCAGAAACAACTAGGCCTTATATATATCCTCCCGTCTTTCTGAGGTGTATCATCCTTTGGATGCAGAGTGACACTATACAAAATAGCTAATCCTTCTGGAGGAGAAATGGACAGCACTCCTTGTTACCATTTTTTATCTCTAGCTACTGTGTTATTGGGTTTAACCCTGTTCACCAAGTCTCTTTAATCAAAGGAAAATTAATGGCCTATATCAATGGCCTGCAAGGCTCACTTGAACAGAACTGAGAATTGAGCTGCAATGTCCTTGCAAAGACAAGTGGATAAAGAAGGTGTGGTCCATATTGGCAACAGAGCATTCCTCAACCATTAGGGAGGATGAACTCTTGATTCTTGCACTGACATGAATGCCACAGGACTGGGTTTGTGAAATGAAAAGGGCAAGGAGACAAAGGGAAATATCATATGGCTTCTCTCATATGTGCCTAGGAGGAATACCATGGACCTTAGTAGAAAGAAGAGAAAACTGAAGGGGGATAAGGCAGAGAAGGAGACAAACCAGGAGTAACTCAGAAATCTGAGGAATCAAGCTGAGAGTCAAGGAAAAAAAGAGACATGCAGGGAATAAGGGAACTGGCTAATGGGTGTTGAAGAGTTCTGGCATATCTTAGGAGGAGTTCTAGGTCATATATGGAACTAAAGCATCAGTGAATACTCTGTCAAAAATGGATGATGGATGACAGGCTGGCTTCCTCAACAGTACAAAATAATAAAACAAAAACAAGCTGGCCCTTTCAAATGCAGTTGAAGACAGACAGAGAAAAGGAAAGAATTATATTTTTATTATGTTTAATTATTGAAATGGAATATAATTTATTTCCTAAAATGTCATTATTTGAATTGGGTCTTTATACTAGTAAATTAGTGTTCATCCACCTCCTTTATTTGTGGAATTGATGAGAAGAAAATTGCATTGCCTTCCTTTAAATGTCTAGAAGAGTTGAACAGGAAATGATTTGCACCTCACCATCTGTGTGTGACAGGGGTTTTATTACTGCTTCAAACGCTTTAGTCACTACTACACAGCTGAGATTTTGTAGGTTTCCTGACCTAATAATTGGAGTGAATATATGTCTTGGAATTTATTTTTTTCTCTCAGTTCTTTTCTTTTGGGTTTGCTTCATTAGTGCTATTCTTCACTTCCACCCCATCTTTGTGTGTCTTATCTGTGTGTGTGTGTGTGTGTGTGTGTGTTTGTGTGTGTGTGTGTGTGTGTGTGTGTGTGTGTGCTGTCTGAGTGTGTTTCAAATAACAATTATAATTAAATTGATGGAGATAGGAAGTCGGTATTTAATGGATAGAAATTCATTTTGACATGCCTTGAAATATCACATTCCCTCTCTTTCAGCCACAATTTTTACAAAGAATGTCATATTTTGTCCTCTTTGATAAATACATATTCTCTCAAACCTGACCTCAACAAACACCACATTTTGTGTGCCTGGTTAGTGTTGTATTGTTTGTCCCTTTTTTCCTTGCTTTTTAATATGTCTTTTGACAGTCATGAGAGAGTGAAATTGTATGTTATTTGTCTTTCTGGGACTGATAGATGGGACGTAGGCTAATACCCTCCACAATTCTGCCACATGAGGCAAGTGGCAAGAATTCATTCTTGTTTATGGCTGGGTAAGATTCTCTGGGGCTTTTTCAGGACAGTGAGATGGTAGTAGTGTCTGGGAACTCCAGACTTGTCTTTATCCAGGAACAAAACAGGAAGATTACCACATCAAGTTCAACATGGCAGAAATAAACTGGAGCCTACAAAGCAAACTCCATAGCAAAAGAGAGAATAAGTCGCAAACACTATGGGAGAAGATTGGAGACATGGTTTAGGGGGAAAGTGGGAAGTTGTTAATTCAGAAGGCAGTGAGACAATGCAATGGACAAATCCACACGAGATCGGAGCACACTTGGAACCCACAAGGAGTACGTTCTCCAATTCCATTGATTCTGACCATCAGGGGGTCTGAATCGTACTACTTCATGCCAACAAAGGGCCTTGAGGCCTGGAGATTTTAGATCATCAGCCTTGGCATATCAACTCAAAAGAACACTGTATTTCTCTGAGAGAACAAATAGCCAGGTGAAGACAGCCTGGAAACCACGATTAGAGACAATACCAGGTGACACAGTGGGAAGATGGTGGGTTCTGGCTGTACATTAGTGAGAGGCAGTGTTCTTGGAGATGATTTGATGGGGGCAAAAGAAATTTGGGGCTCTCGCACAGGCAGCATCAAGCCTGAGCTACTGGCCAATGACAGGATGGTGAGGGCTTTAATTGTCTCTCCTGAAAACACGGAATTATAACCATGGAACACATAGGGTAAGGTGTTCCTCAGTCCAACTTGCTTTATTTTATGAGAACAGATTCTCCCATAGGGGACTAGAAGATAGCCCTGTCCACAGGCTGTCCCCTGACCACAGAATGCTACAGGCCTTCATTCTGTTGTGTAGGTTGAATTTCTCCTTTCACAGGCACACCAGATTCCACCAAGCTAAACCTCAGCCTATTCAGCCCAGACACCAAACACACCCAAAGGCTGGCAAAGAGAGCCTCTGAAGATGGCTGGTCTCAAGGACAGGGGGCAACTATGATACAACAGCAGAGGGCATGCATGCCACACACATACCCGATACTCCCTCAAGGGTCACCCCTTGGGCACTCCATGATCTCTTATTTCTAAAGAAATTACCATCAGGATAAAAAAAAAGAATTGATTTCTCAAATACTGAGAAAAAGTCAGAGACCTACATCCAAGACTAAGATGGAAGAACCAATTGTTGCCAAGGAAGAAGACAAGAAATGATCATAGCCAGGTAATCGGAGTGAAACCACACATATAACATGCCCAATGGAGGATTGAAAGCAGAAAGATTTCAGGGAGTCTCAAACCACATAGATTAAATTGATAGAATTAAAATAAAATAAAATAAAATAAAGTAAAATAAATATAGAGTTCCTGAAGAAAAGATTGGTAGCAGACTGAAGGAAATGTCCAGGAAGCTGGCAGAAGCAAAGGACCAAATTTTTGACCTGGCAAAAAAGGATTGGTAAATAAGGAAGTAAATACAAAGAAAGAAGGATGAATGATGAAACATGAAAATGAGCTTAGGAAAGTCATCGACACCAAGGAATAGAAAGAGGTGCTTATTGTAGGAGAAATAGGAGTGAGAGAAAAAAAAAAAAGAGTGCTGAACATGGATTTGAGAATTCAGAGCTAAAACTGTCCCTCATCTGGGAGCAGAAACAGAGATCCAGATTCAGAGGCAAGGAGGACTCACATCAGCATCCACAGAAGCATAGAACCACAAGACATAGTTTCATTCCCCCTGCAAAAGCTATCAATGGAGGAATTCTCTTTACCTAAATATGCGTGGGAGTGTAGTTTGTACATAGCCAAGTCACTTACCTCAAAGCAGGCCAGATAGCTCAAGCACACCAGCCCAATCCAAAATCCATTTCCCCTGCATTTGTAAAAAATGACAGAGCCGTGGTTCACGTCTAGAACTAGGACGTATTCAGAAGTAAAAGATTGTGTCATGGATTGTGTCTATCAGTTCAGACGCGGCCTTCAACTCAACTCATGATCCCAGGGTCTTGGCATCGACTCTGGTCTCAGGTTCCCTGCTCAGGGGTAAGTCAGCTTTTCCCTCTCCAGATCTACACCCTGATTGTGATCTCGCTGTCTCTTTGTCAAATATGTGCATGTGCATTGTTTCACAAAAAGACAAAAAAAAACAAAAACAAAAACAAAAACAGGGTACAATTATTGACTGTGGCCAGGGGATGTTTTCTTTAATTTGGACCTAGATCTCTATGAAAGGTAGCCAGGTTCAGAGAAACTCCCAACATCCTCAAATGCCAGACCTTTGCTCAGAGCTCCAATGTTCATTCTCCAGTTCCTTGTCTTCATGAATACCCTCACCAACCTGTAGCATACCCTGTTTGTGGCTCTGTAATGGCCCTTTGTTGAACCACTGTTCATCTTCTGCTGGCTCCATTAGAACACACCCATCTTCCTCAAGAGGCACTGTTTGCTTTTCCCATGAAACCATTTGGGGGATGTTCCTGAGAGGGTGAAGGCAGGCTTGTGCTGTCACATCTACATGTACTTCTCCAGAGGGTATCTGCAGGACCCTGTGGGAATGATCCAGGTTTTTTGACATTTGAATCCTCTTCAATGCGTCCTTTTGAAGATACAAGTTGTCTTTCTGAAACGGGCACGGAAGTCTTTCAGATGGCTTCACATGGGCTATGGGTCTTTTCCAACATGCTCCAGGCTTGCTCCTGTGGACTCCAAGTACATGAGTCCATTCTGGACCTAAGATTCTAGGATGTAGAATCTGCCTTTGGTACATCGTCAGTTTTGAAGATTTGGAAGTCATTTTGGCTCAAATCTAGAGACGCTACAGGTACTCGTTATAAGGGGCGCTAGGCCAGAGGGAGTCATTTTGTGTTTCTGCAGTAAACTTATATTGAACCCATGCAGTAAACTAAATTGACCCTACTCCTCCGAGAGGAGCTTACTCTCAAAGCCTAGATACAAGGGTGAATCAGGCCAGGTGAAGACATCCCATTAGAGGGGCACGCATATATCTACTAGGGTAAATTGAGATCCAATTGTCCACCCATGTGTTACCTAGCATTTTTGTTTTGTGGTGTAGGCGACTTAGCACGACTGTGCAGTTTTTTCTGTATTGTTATCTCATTGACTACCTCTGTATAGCCTGGCTAAACTACCGCTATAAATGTTAGTCTGTGAGGCTGGGAGGGGTTGCCTCTTTGCAAGAGAAGGCCATGACTGGTCAATATGATTCTTGTTTCTTTGTGCAAAAATTACGTTTGTTTGACCTTCACTTTGTATCAGTCTCGCTCCTTTGAATAAGGACCCTATCTTTGGAGGGCCACCCGAATTCAAATGATGAGAAGTGAGCCAGCATTGGAATTTTTGGAAAAGCCTCTTGAGGTAAGATCATGGGATCCTGCATGGAGCTGCAGGGTATGGCCCACTGCTAGAAGCTGGTAGCAGCCATGATCCCCAGAGCTGGTGTGGATGCAGAGATGCCCCATCCTCCCCTGGTAGATCCTATGGGGGTTCAAGTCCCCCTGGGTGGTCAGGGGGTTCGAGTGCCCCTAGATGGTCAGGGGGATCAAGTTCCCCTTGGTGGTTATAGCGGATTCAAATACTCCTAGGCGAACTCCTGGGGGTTCGAGTCCCCCTGGACAGTCAGGGGGGTTCGAGGCCCCTAGACATTCAGGGTGTTCAAGTCCCCATGGGCGGTTTAGGGTTTCGAGTCCTCCTAGGCGATCAGAGGATAAAGAAAGCCCCCACAGTGGCAGGTTATTGGTAAGAATCGTTGGGCCTACGATTTTCTTTGCCTGGTTCTTTTGTTTTCTGTTGTATTGTTTGTTATAATTGAAGGAATGGGGCAAGCAGAGAGTAAAGGGACTCTGACTTTTATTTCTCTGTTCTTCATAATAGATGTGAGGCTTCTCACTTACTCATTTCGTGTGTTAAGGGCTATGACTGTAGCCAACTGGGGTTAGTCTAAGAGTGAGTTAAGGTGCCCAATGCAGATGCTCATTGGAGCTGAGCGTGGAATATGAGTGCCTAATGGACCACTTTTGGTAAGCAGAACTGGCACTGTGGGATGAACCGACCTTGAGCTAAAGACTCTAAAAAATATTCCCAAGCAGCTGCCAAAACCCCTTTTGTTTTGGGGAATTCTTTGCCTTCTCAGGCCTGATGTGGACTGCCTAGCCCCTCCCCCTTGTTGGCGGGAGAGCATGGATCTGAAGTGGAGATAGTTATTTGTTTGTCTCAAGGATTTAATGGGTAATTTTTAAAGTGGCTTCCAAAGTCTTTGGTAACCTGAAACTGTGAACGGTTGCTTGAATGACAAATGGAATTAAATTTGTTGGACATGTAGGTCTTAACCAAATGAGATATAATACTAGACCATTAGGTCAATATCTCATCTTGACCACCACACACGCTATCATGGAACTTCATAGACTCCAACTGACTGATGGATGGGGAACACCCGAGTGACAGGGTATCAGGCCCTCCTCCTCAACAAACCAAGAGTGATCTCACAGACACCAGTGGTGCTAAATCCAGCCACACTGCTCCCAGAGGAGCTGGCTGACCATCCACACTACTGTGGGGAGGTCCTAAACCAAGTCACAGGAATTAGACTGGATCTCAGAGATATGCGCTTCCCAGATGTAGAGATGACTCTGTTCATGGAAAGAGGTATGTGAGGTATGTGAGGTCTGTGGTAGTTTATCCTGAGCAGGAATTCTGGGCAGCACCCTGACACATGGAACTTCGGCACAACAAGCAGAACTGATTGAAATCACTAGGCACGTGCAGAAGGCTAAAGGTAAAACCACCAACATCAATACAGACCACAGGTATGTCTTTGCTACTCTCCATATACATGGAGCTACTTACAAAGGAAGGAGCCTATTAACAGCAGAAGGAAAAGGAATTAAAACAGAAGAGAAATATTGGGACCCAAATGAGGTGGCTATTATGCATTTCTTGTGACACCAAAAGGGGACTGATCTTATTTCAAAAGGTAACCAATTATCATATCGAGATTTAAAGCAAGCAGCCTGAGAAACAATGCAAGAGCTAGTTACACACCTGGATCTATCCCTACCAGATAAACTGGAGGATTCAGAGGAAGATTTAAAGTATTTACAAAAATGGCTAAATTATCTTATAAAGAGGACTGGGCTAAGACTAAAAGAGGAAATTTAATTCTTCCTCGAAGACTAGGTAAGAAGTTAGTAGACCAGATACATTAGGGTACTCACCTGGGGTCACTCAATCTCAAGGAACTTAAAGGCAAGCAGTTCTAGGCTTCTAAATTTCGGCATATGGTTCAGGATATAGTTGATAGATGTGCTCAGTGCCAGGCAGTTAATGTGTGAGGAACTAGAATTGGAAGAGGGAAAAGAGAAAGAGGTAGTGTACCAGGAATTTATTGGAAAATAGATATTACAGAAATAAAACCCGGAAAATATGGGGACAGGTATATGTTAGTTTTTGTAGATACCATTTCAGTCCAGGTTGAGGCTTTTTCCAAGAAACATGAGACGGCAGGAGTGGTAGCCATAAAGCTACAAGAAAAATAATTCCTAGGTCTGGGCTGCCTCTCACGATTGGGTCAGACAATGGCCTTGCATTTTGAGTTCAGTCTCACAGGAATTGGCCAAGGCCATGGGCACAAATTGGAAACTACATTGTGCCTATCAGACCCAGAGTTCTAAGCATGTAGAGAGAATGAACCGGACTCTTAAAGAGACCTTGACAAAACTAACCCTGGAGACGGGCAGTGGATGGGTGGATCTCCTTCCTTTCACCCTACTCAGGGCAAGATGTACACACTATTTAAACAGGGTGACCCCATTTGAAATGTTTGGGAGAACCCCTGCTCCTGCTCTGTCTTCAGCTACAAAAGGTTGCCCTAGCAGAAATGACTGATCAGTCGGTACTCCAGTCACTGCAGGCATTACAGTCTGTATTAAAAAAAAATGCAGGGATCCAGACTGCCCACACTGGTATGAAGACGGAGGTGGAACCACATCATTTCCAACCCAATCACTTGGTTTGGATTTGACATTATCAAGTGGGGAGCTTGGAGCTTCACTGGATGGGACCTTTTACTGTTATCCTGACCACACCACAGCAGTAAAATTAGAACGCATTAGGGCCTGGATTCACGCATGTCACATCAAACGAGCCAAGGATGAAGATGACCCCCAAAGGTGGAAGCCACAGCCAAATATCCCGCTCACCGTGGACTAAATCTAAGACTGAAAAGACTATGAGTTTGTTTTTGTTCCTATTTTTACCCGTTTATGTAAATAATAGGTAGCTAATTAGATAAAGGACATGAGAAAAAAATGGAAAGGTTCTTTGAAGCGTTAAATGTGTAACTCATCAGATGACTGTGCACTAGTGTCATTTACACTAGTGTAAATATACAGCCGACTGTACACTAGTGTCATGTAAAAAAGAAAATGAGAGCGATAAAAATGTTAGAATTACATGCTCAATAAACCCTTTATAACCAGGGAATGTAGAGCTGGATGAAAAGTCAAGGATTGGACTAATCTCCAAAGAATAGGGAGGAATGTAAGAGCCTGCAGTATACATAGATTGACCTCATGCAGTAAATTTAGATTGATACTGCCCCTCCCAAAGGTATTTACTCTCAAAGCCTAGATATAAGCGCAGGTCAGGCCAGATGAAGATATCCACTCAGTGGGGAGCTTATATCTACTAGGTAAATTGAGATTCAATTGTCCATCCGTGTGTTACTAGCAGTTTTTTTCTATGTCTGGCAGACGTTGCACCACTGTGCAGTTTTCTCTGTGTATTGAAATCTCAAGGCCACCTGTGTATAGCCCAGCTAAACTACATCTATACATGTTAGTCTGTGATGCTGGAGGGGGTCGAATTTGGAAGAGTAGGCCCTGACCAGTCAGTATGATTCTCGATGTTAGGAATGAAATTAAGCTTTGCTTCACCTTCGCTTTGTATCAGTCTTGCTCCTTTGATAAAAACCCTAATACTTGTGTCTGCACTGTTGAAGACTAAAGACATGTATATTTCATAATTGGGGGTATTCCCTTTGAGCTTTCCTTGGGTGGCCCTTTTCCTGTTCAGAAGATCGGTGATTGGGTGGGAGGGCCTAACCTTTGTTCAGGGCTCAGATTCCCTCCCCTGAGGTTTGCTTGAGGCCTGATTGTTACTTGATCTTTCCTGGCTAAGATGGAATGGTGGATTCTTGCCTTTCTCCGAAATCCAGAGGGCTGGTGCTGACAGTCAGGACCAAACACTATGAATCAGGCCATGGAGCAGGTGATTCCGACTCACTTCACAAATTGCCTTGGTGAGAGACCCAGGCGGCTCCAGTGGTTTGGGGCGGCTAGGGGTCCTTTTGGCACACCCATGAATACTTCAACCACGTGTAGTGATCAGGCAGTGGTTTATGGGGATTGGTTGCTATGACCTCAAAGCTTTGTGACATCACAGATGCTGGCTTCACTGAAGCAGCTGTCCCTCTCCCATGATCTTGGTATCCTATGGCTTTAGTTAGGAAGCCCCAGGAAGGACAGAACAAGAGCCCTCTGAGCCTGATCAGGAACTCAGGTTGTCCTGTGGGTTGATGTCCCACTTCTCCTTTCTAGATAAATAGGAAAAAAATGATGTTCATTATACCTTCCTTTAGGCCAACATTTCTTCAGAGACAGCAAGGTGTCCTATTTCCACTACAATTTCTCGATCTTAAGAAACAGTGAGGCATCTTGGGTACCAACAGCTCTCCATGGGGTTTGTCATCCTGTGGGTGAGCAAGTCCATTGTCAGTGTCTTTTCCCAATGGGTCAGTGATGACTAATGGAGAGAAAGTCCCTTTTTGAGGAAAAAGGTGAGGGCATGGATATATGGTGCTGCCTTTGTCCTCATCTCCTAGTGTTCTGAAACACAAGGTTAAGGGATTAGGGCTCTGTCTACCTGGTTTTCCCTTAAATATTCAAAGTCTTCGAGGAAAGTGACATTCTGAATCAGAGCTAACTTTTCAGGAAGAGGCCTGGACCACACCTGTTGTCATCATTAGTTAACTGTACTTGTAGTGGAATGAGTATAGACATGTTGACCAAGTCTCTTTAGTCAAAAGGAAAGGGATGGCCTATATCGACGGCTTGCAAAGCCCACTTGAGCAGAACTGTGGACTGAGCCTCAAGGTCCTTGCAGACTAGTGATAAAGAAGGTGTGGTCCATCTTGGTAACAGTATTCCTCAGCCATCGGGGAGAATGATCCCCTTGGACCTTACATTGACATGAACGTCCCATATCTGGGTGATGGGAAATGAAAAGACAGGCAGATCATGGAAATATCATATAGCTTTCCACAATATGTTCCTCAGGAGGAATACCTTGGCCATTAGTAAAGGAAAGGAATACTGAATGGGAAGAATGCAGAGAAGGAGACCCACCAAGAGTGACTCAGGACTCAGAACCAAGCTGAGGGTTACAGAGAAGAGACTCATGCAGGGAATAAGGGAATAAGTGCCCAGGATAGGTTTTGCTTCTCTTCCATGAATTACGACTGGATTTGGACTCGAGCTCATGACCTGCGATAGACAAAGTAAGGTCGACACCTGGGAAGAACATATCTTACTGTCCTCAGAGACACAATCTTACTCATTGATCCCCAAAGATCAGGTGGTCTTGAGAGCTCATGTGGACGTCTGTAATTCCTTATCACATTCCATCCGAATGATCTGTGCTGTGCTTAACTTGGATATCATAGTCCCTAACAATATTGGATTAAAGTCCCCATCTCCCTTCCTCTCTGTTCATATGCTTCCAAAGTTTAGATACAGCCATGTTCTGGTATATATGTTGGCAGTTTTTCCAGGTTTCTGATGTTTTGATGCGCCATCATGACAAAACACCTTCCGTTCTCTTTTGTCTCTTAAAGTCATAAAATCACTCTAGATGACTTAGGCACAATCACATTGGTTCTCTTCTACTTGTCAAGAGCATAACCTACATTTCCACATTTCTTCACTTTCAAGCTATGTGTATCTTTATAGTCAAAGAAATCTCCTATGGGCAACTGAAGTTCGAGCATGTTAAATATTTGTTGTTTTCTGTTGGATCTTTTCTCGTGTTGTTGTTTTTTTTTTTTGGATTATTTTATTTCATTTTATTTATTTATTTATTTATTTATTTATTTATTTATTTATTTTTAAATTTCAACCACACCGACAAAATGTTTGTATTGACGGGAGACTTTCGTCCTGAATGCTGAATGAATTATTTTAGGTAAGAAGTTCACTTTCTCATTTCAGATTACTTCTGACTTGAATTCCCTGTGCCTTTCCCTTTTATGGTATTTTCTTTGGGGATACATCATTAGTGCGATTTCTCACTTCCTCCCCCTCTTTCGCATGTCTTCTCTGTGTGTGTGTTCGTGTGTGTGATTTGCATGTCTTAATGTGTGCATGGTCTGTGTGTGTTTCACACAAAACTTATAATTAAATTTCAAGAGGTAGGAATTAGGTCTCTTAGATTAGCAATTCAATTTGACATGCCTTGACAACTCACATTCCAGCCATTTCAAGAACATCTTCTGCAAGGAATGTCATCATTTTTCCTCTTCCATAAACACGTATTCTCAGAAAACTGCCTTCAAAAAAACACAACATTTTGTGTGCCTCATTAGAATCGTATTGTTTGTCCCTATACCCCTTGATTTTTCGTATGTTTCTTGACTGTCTTCAGGAATTGAAATCGTCTGTTTGTTTTCTTTCTGAGAATGAAGATATGACAGAGCCCAAAGCTCTCTGCAAGCCTGTCACATGAGACATATGGAAGATTTAATTCTTGCTTAAGTCTTAGTAAGAATTTGCGGTGACATGGAGGACAGTGAAATGGTAGTAGTGTCTAATAACCTCGTGATTGTCTTCAGCCATGAAGGCAAAAGGAAGATGACAACAATAACGGAAGCGGGGTGGAAATTGACCTGAAGCCTACACAGTAAACTCCACAGAGTAAGAGATCGGAGGTCGCAGAAACTATGGGAGAAGTTTGGAGACATGACGCATGGGAGATTTGGGTGGTTCGTCCTTCAGAGGGCAGTGATCCCATGCAAAGGACAAAGGCACAGGAGAACAGGGCACACTGGGAACCCACAAGGAACCTGTTTCCCAGTGCAATTGGTTGTGACGAACAGAGAGTCTGAGTTCTTGACAACACAATTCTTGAGGGCTGGAGTTTTCAGATCAGCAGGCTTGGCAGAAATCGACTCGAAAGAACACCGTGTTTTTCTTGCAGGGGACACCAACAAACAACCAGGTGCAGACAGCCTGGAGACTATGATCAGAAACAATACCAGGAGATGTATTTGGAGGAGAGTGGTTCTGGCAGTGCATCCGTGAGAGGCAGTGTATATTGGAATTATTCAATGGGTCTATAAGAAATGTTCGGCTCTCAAACCAGTAGCAACATACCGAGCTACTGGCCAAGACAGGATGGTGATACATTTCCTGCCTACCCTGCCGACATGAAAACCCAACCATGGAACACTTGGAGGACTGCCTTCCTCAGTCCAAGATGCTTAGTCCAGGGAGAACACATTGTCCCATAGGGGAGAAGAAGATAAACTGATAAAGATAAACGAACCTAAAGAGCTCCTGAGGGGAAGATTGGTAGGAGACTGGATGCAAAGTCCGGGAACATGGCAGAAGTAGACAATCCAATCAGTGACCTGGAAGAACTAGTCTAGAAACAAAGAAGCAAATTCTAAAGGAGAAGGAAGAATGACTGGCATGACAATGAGCTTAGGAAATCATCATCTCTAGGAATTAAGAGAGGCACCTCTTGTAGGAGAAGTAAGAGTTGAGTGAGTGAAAGAAAGAGGGCTGAACATGGATTTGAGAAATCGGGGCTGAAAATGACCCTCATCCGGTAGCACAAACAGAGGTCCACAATCAGAGGCACAGAGGACTCCCATCACCTTCCACAGAAGCAGAGCACCAAAATACATAGTGTCATTTCCCCCTGGAAAATCTAGGCATGGAGGAATTCACTTTAGCAAATAGATATGGGAGAATAATGTGTCCATAGCCCAGTCACTGACTTCAAGAGGAAATGCTATTCCAGCTCTTGAAGAAAGCCAGATAGCTCAAGCAACACCAGCCCAGGTCAAAACCCTTATCCCCTGCATTTCTGAACAATGACTGAGCAGCGGTTCTTGTCTAGAACCACGAGGTTCTCAGAAGTCAACAGTTGGGTCCAGGATATGTCAATCAGTTCAGAATCAGCCTTCAGATCAAGTCATGGTTCCAGGGTCTTGGCAATGACTGTTGTCTAATGTTATCTGCTCAGGGGAAAGTAAGATTCTCCCTCGCCAGCTCTAACCCTGATTGTGAAGTCTCGGTCTCTCTGTCTAATAAGTGCAAGTGCATCGTTTGACAAGATAACAAAAACAAAACCAGGTACAATAATTGACTGGGGGAAGAGGATGATTTATTGAATTTGGACCAAGGTTCCTATGGAGGGCAGCTAGGTACAGAGAACCTCCCACCACCCTAAAATACCAGACCTTTGCTCGGAGCTCCAATGTTCATCTCCTTTTCTTTGTCTTCCTGGATCTCCTCACCAACCTGAAGCATCCGCTGTGTGTCACACTGTACTGACCCCTTGTTGACACATGTTTATTTTCTTCTGGCTCCATTATAACATATCCATCTTCTAAACAGGCACTGTTTGCTTATCACATGACATCATTTGGCTGAGGGTCATGAGAGGTAGAAGGCAGGCTTGTGCTGCCACATCTCCATGCAGTTCCACCGGGGTAGCTGCACCACTCTGAGGGAGTGCTCAAGGTTCTTCCACATTCAAATCCTCTTCAATGCGTCCTTTTGGACATATAAGTTGTCTTCCTGAATCGGGCACGGAAGTCTTTCAGATGGCTTCACTTGGGTTATGGGTCTCTTCCAACATGCTCTCCCCTTGCTCCTGTGGACTCCAAGTACATGATTCCTTTCTGGACCTAAGGTTAAGGGTCTTCCATGATGCATGGTCATTTTTGAGGATTGGGAGGCCTTGTTGGCATCATTTCTGGAGAGGATCGAGGTACTCGTGTCCTCGCTGTGGAAAATTTCAGACATGTCTTTGGCATGGTTTCGAGGGTTCATTTTGAGCTCTCCTTGGGGGCCATTTTCCGGTTCAGAAGCATCTTGAGAGGGTGGGAGGCCCTGACCTGTGTGCCGGGCTCAAATATCCTCGCTGAGGCTTTGCTTGTGACCTGATTTTTTCTTGGCCTGTCGTGGTTTAGGTAGAATGGTGGATGATTGTCTTTCTCTGGAATCCAGAGGGCTGCTGCTGATAATCACGAACAAACACTATGAATTGGGCCACGTAGAAGGTGACACAGACTTGCTTCGCAAACTGCCTTGGTGAGAGACCCAGACAGCTCGGAACGGCCTGGGGTGCTCTTGGCCCACCCACGACTATTCTAGCCAATTGTATTGATCAGGGGTGATGTAATGAGGAGTGGTTGCTATGAACGCAATGCATTGTGACATCACAAATGCTGCCTTCACTGAAGCAGCTGTCCCTCTCCCATGGCCTTGGTGTTCTAAGGCATTTGTTAGGAAGCCCCCGAAGGACAGAACAAGAGCCCTCTGAGTCTGATCAAAAACTCAGGTTGTCTTGTGGGTTAGTGTCCCACTTCCCCTTTCTGGAAAAAGGGGAAAGAAAATGATGTTCACTCTACCTTCCTTTTGGCCAACATTTTCACAGAGATGGCAAGATGTCGTATTTCCACTAAAATTTCTAGCGATCTCAAGAAACGGTGAGGCCTCATGGGTATCAACAACTCTCCATGGGGTTGGTAATCCTGTGTGTGAGAGCCTCCTTTCTCAGCGTCTTTTGCCTATGGCTCTGTGATGACTAAAGGACGGAAAGTCCCCTTTCGAGGAAAATGGTGAGGGCATAGATATATGGAGCTGTCTGTGGTCTCATCTCTTAGTTTTCTGAAACACACGGCTAATGGTTTAAGGCTCTGTCTACCTGTCTTTCCTTTACACACCTTTGCAAAGTCTTAGAGGAGAGTGTCATTCTGCATCAAGGGTAAACCTAAGGAAGAGGCCAGGACCGCACCCGTTGCATCAATAGTTGTCCTTGTTGCGGTAACGGGTATAATCATGTTGACCATGTCTCATTAGTCAGAAGGATCGGTCCGGCTAATATTGATGACTAGCATGGCCCATTAGAGCAGACCTTTGCAGTGAGCCGCAACGCCCTTGCAAGGACTAGTGGATAAGGAAGGCTTGGTCCATTTTGGGTAGACAGTATTCCTCGGCCATTGAAGAGAATGAACGCCCTGGACCTTGCCTTGACATGAATGTCCCATGCCTGGCTGATGTAAAATGAAAAGGCAAGCAGAAAAAGGGAAATATCATATGGCTTCCCACAATATGTGCCTCATAAGGAATACCTTGGCGCTTTGTCCTCTTCAATAAACACGTATTCTCATAAAACTGCCTTCACACAATCACCACGATTGTGTGCCTCATTAGTGTCCTATTGTTTGTCCCTATACCGCTTGCTTTTTCATATGTTTCTTGACTGTCATGAGGGAGTGAAATCATCTGTTTGTTGTCTTTCTGAGAATGATAGATGTGACGAAGCCCAATGCTCTCCGGAACAGAGCCACATGAGGCAAGTGGAAAAATTCATTCTTTCTTATGTCTCAGTAAGAATTTGTGGTGACATAGAGGACAGTGAGATGGTAGTAGTGTCTAATAACCTCGTTCTTGTCTTCAGCCAAAAAGGCAACAGGAAGATGACCACAACAACTGCAACGGAGTGAAAATGGATGGGAAGCCTACAAGGTAAACTCGACAAAGAAGAAAGGTAGTCGCAGAGACTATGGGAGAAGGTTGGAGACATGGCTTATAGGAGATTTCGTGGTTCATGCATCAGATGGCAGCGATCCCTTGCAAAGGACAAAGACACAGGAGAGCAGGGCATGCTGGAAAAACACAAGTCACCTGTTTCCCAGTGCTATTGGCTGTGACGAGAAGAGGGTGTGAAGGGCACGAGTTCTTGACAACACAAGTCTTGTGTGCTGGAGTTTTCAGATCAGCAGGCTTGGCAGATATAAACTCGAAAGAACTCCATGTTTTTCCTGCATAGGTCACCAACAAGCAACCATATGCAGACAACCTGGAGACCATGATCAGCGACAATACCAGGACACGCAGTGGGAATATGGTGGGTCATGGCAGTGCATTCATGAGAGGCAGTGTTCGTGAAGTTTCTCAATGAGGGCATAAGAAATATTGGGCTCCCACACGAGGAGCATCAAGACGGAGCTACTGGCAAATAGAGGATGATGAGGGCATTAGCTGCCTACTCTGCCCACACGAAATCCCAACTGTGGAACACTTGAGGGACAGCATTCCAAGTTATTTACTCCAAGTAGAACGGACTCTCCCATAGGGGATGAGAAGAATGCCTTGACCACATGATCTCTTCTGAACACAGCATTCTGTAGGCCTGCATTCTGATGAGTTTGTGGAATGTCTCCTTTCACAGGCACACCAGAGCCCACGAATGTAAACCTCAGCATATTCAGCCCAGGCCCCAAACACACCAAACGGCAGGCAAGGAGAGCCACTGCAGATGGCTGATCTCAAGGAAAGCATCAGCCACAACACAAAAATCAGATGGCATGCATTCCACACACACACACACACACACACACACACACACACACACACAGGACAAATCTTAAGGGCCCGCCCTTGGTCAATCAACGATCTCTTATACCTAAATAAATTACCCACAGGATAGAAAACAGAATAAGTATTTTGAATACAGAGAGGAGATAGAGAACTAGATCTAATACAAGATGGAAGAATTAATAGATGCCAAGGAAAAAGTACAAGAAAGGATCACAGCTAGGAAATCATAGTGAAGCTTCTACATATAACACGCCCGATGTGGGTTTGAAAGCAGTGGCCTAGATCCTCCCTATACATCAGAAAACATAGAAGATATCAGAGAGTCTCGAACCACAGAGATAAATCTGATAAAGATAAAAGAACCTAAAGAGCTCCTGAAGAGAAGATTGTAGGAGACTGGATGCAAATACTGGGAACATGGCAGAAGTAGAGGATCCAATTGGTGACCTGAAAGTACAAGCCTAGAAAATAAGGAAGCAAATTCTAAGAGAGAACGAAGAATAACGAAACATGACAATGAGCTTAGGGAATAATCATCCAAAAGGAAAGGAAATAGGATGTCTATTGTAGGATAAGTAAGGGTGAGAGAAAGAAAAGAGGGCTGAACATGGATTTGAGAATCGGGGCTGTCAATGACCCTCATCTTGGAGCTGAAACAGAGGTCCTGAATTGAGGCACATAGGATTCCCATCACCTTCCACATTAGCAGAGCACCAAAAGATATTGTCCCCCTGTAAAATCTAGGCATGAGGAATTCTCTTTAGGCAAATAGGAATCGGAGAATAGTTCGTCCATAGCCCAGTCACTGACTTCAAGAGGAAAAGCTATACCAGCTCTCAAAGCAGGCCGAATAGCTCAAGCAACACTCGACCAAGTCAAAATCCTTATCCCCTGCATATCTGAATGATGACAGAGCAGCGGTTCTTGTTTAGAACCAGGAGGTATTCAGAAGTCAAAGGTTGGGTCCCTGGTTGTGTCTATCAGTTCAGAGGCGGCCTTCAGATCAACTCATGATTCCAGCGTCTTGGCTATGACTCTGAATATGACTTTTATTTGACTTTTATGTGACTTTTATATGAATTTTATAAGACTATAAAATAAATAAAAAATGAATTAAAATATAAAAAGATAATTTCTTTACAAAAAGGGATAGAATTGTTTGGGAAAAGAAGATTACCTCGAAGCTTATCTCTATATGAACATTCAAAAATAAAAATGAAAAAGGAATACACTAGACTAAACTAAACTAATTTTTTACAAAATTAGAATGCAAATGAAAAAAATGTGTATGTATCAAAATGTTCAGGTTAGAACGTTAATATGGAATTTGATATACTGGATATCTCAGTTTGAAGGTAAATAGGTTAAAAAATTATCTATATAATACAAATCAACCAGAATAGTGGGAATGAGTTAAAAATAAAAGTTGTGTCTATGAAGTAGCAGTGGTTGTTCTCTTGTAGTCTTTTTTTTTTTTTTTTTCCTGGTTGGTTTTCTGAGGCAGAGGCCTGTCAGGTGGGTTTCAGTAAATGATGTTCCCTGATTTAAATTCTCCCACCCCTCTCAAGGGGATGGGCTCTGAGGAATCCTGTTTTTATCAGGTCTTTATTCTTTGGAGGTCTTTATGTTTGTTTAGTTTTTTTTTTTTCTCTTGCCTTGACTGCTTTTGATGGCTTTGGAGATGAATGCACACTCACCCTTATCTCTCTCTCAGAGATAATCCTCAGTCTTCTCACCTGTGGGTGCTGCAGAGCCCATATAAATTCGCCCTTGCCTGCTGCCAGAGCAAATTTTGAGTCGTAGTACCAGGGAGCACAGAATCTTCTGCTTGTACCCAAACCATTGAAGCAGTGTCTGTCTAGGCAGCTCCTGACCATCAGAGAGGTACCAATTGCCATCCCACACTGAGATTTTCATGCTGGCCCTGGCTGGGAGTGCCTAGTCTTTCTCTCTAAGAGTTCTGGGCTTGCAAGCTCTCTCTCAGGGGAGGGTGTGGGTCACGCATGTCTCAGGCTCTGATAGAAGGGTGTGTGTCCGAGAGCATTAGCCTGGGCCTTCACGCACCTCTCTCAGGAGAGTGTGTGGGGTGCACGCGTGTCTCATGCTCTGATAGTATGGCACGGGTCTAAGCAATGGACTGGGCCTTGGCACACCTTTCTCAGGGGATGGTAAGGGGTGCAGGTGTCTCAGGCTCTGTTAGCATGTCTCATTGCTCTGCTGCTTGGTGAGGCTCCAAGCCCCTAACAGGAGCTGAACCCCACATGATCATGGGTGTGCTGTTGGCTCAGGGACCAAAACATCGTTTTTCCAACACACTCTCTTTGGCTCAGCACCAGGGAATCTGTACTGGGTGTGGGGACTTAAGCCCCTGTCCTTAACTGCTATGATTCACACAATTTACCTTGAATATCCTTAGCACTTTTTGAATGCTTTCAACCAGAGTCCAAGTTAAAGCTGGTCCCCAGACTTAGAACACTCTTGTATTGGGGTATTACTTTCCAATTGGTGGCCTTGGGTGGGTCACTTGATCTTTTGTTTATTTCAATAACAGTCCAACGTTCTCACTCCACTTTACCTGCCCACTGATGACTTCTGCGCTGGCAGAGATCCAGACATATATAATTCTGATCTCAGGCTGTTTTCATGGGTAATCAGAATTCTTTGGTAGGAAATCACTTCACTTTGGAGTACAGGTTGAAATGGCACCTCCTCTTACTTGCCCATCATCTTGTCTCCTCTCACATGACACTTATAATAAAATTTCAAGAGATAGGAATTTGGCATTTTATGGATAGCAAATCAATTTCATGTGCATTGAAAACTCACATTCCATCACTTTCAGCCACAATTCCTGCAAAGAATGTCCCATTTTGTCCTGTTTTATAAACACGTATTCCCACTAACATGCCTACAAAGAAAGACAAAAGTTTAAGTGTCTGGTTACAGTAGTATTGCTTGTCCATTTTCCCCTGCTTTTTACATTTTTCTTTACTACCATGACGGGGTGAAATCATACATTATTTGTCTTTCTGAGACTCAGAGATGTGACATAGCCCAATGCTCTCCACAACATTGCCACCTGAGGCAAGTGGCAAGAATTCATTCTTCCTTATGGCTGGGTAAGAGTCTGTGATGCCTTTGGAAGATAATGAGATGTTAGTAGTCTCTGGGAACTCCAGGCTTGTCATCATCCATGAACACAACTGGAAGATGACTACATCAACTGTGACTTGGTGGAAATTGACCTGAAGCCTACAGACCAAACTCTACAGCAAAAGAGAAAAGAAGTCAAAGAGACTATGGGAGAAAATTGGAGACATGGCTTAGGGAGAAGTAGGCAGTGGTGCTTCAGACGGCAGTAAGCCAATGCAAAAGCAAAGGCACAGGAGAGATGAGAACACTGGGAACCCACAGGTAGCATGTTTCCCAATGCCACTTGCTCTAACCAACAGCTTATCTGAATGGTACAAGTCCTTGCCAACAAAGGGTGTTGAGTCTGCAGTTTTCAGATCATCAGTCTTGGCAGATATCGAGTTGAGAGAACACTGTGTTTCTCCTGGAGAGGACACCAACAAACAACCAGGTGCAAACAGCCTGGAAATCATGATCAGAGACAGTACCAGCAGACACAGAAGGAAGATGGTGGTTTCTGGCAGTGTATCTGTGAGAGGCACGGCTCGTGGAGATGATTTGATGGGGGCAAAAGTAATTTGGGGCTTTAGCACAAACAGCATAAAGACCGAACTTCTGGCAAAGACAGGACTGTGAGGACATTAGCTGCCTCACGTACAAAAACGAAGTCCAAACCATGGAACACTGTGGAGACTGTCTTCCTCAGTCCAAGTTGCTTAGCCAAAGGAGAACAGACTCTCCAGTAAGGAACTAGAAGAAAGCCCTTCTACCATGGTCTCTTTAAAACACAGCATTCTGCAGGCGTTTGTCTGTTGAGTTGGTTGAACATCTCCTTTCTTAGGCAAACCAGTGCACACCAAACTAAACCACACCATATTCAGCACAGAAACACTAAAATGGCATGCAAGGAGAGACCCTGCAGATGACTGTCTTAATGTCAGGGTACAGCCACAACACAACAACAGAGGGAATGCACCCGAAACTTCCTCAATGGCCAGACCTTGGCCACTCCATGATCTCTTCTTCCTAAAGGCATTACCCTAAGGGTAGAAAACAGAATGGGCTTTGTGAATAGAGAGAAGAAGACAGAGACCTGGATCCAATGCAAAGATGGAAGACTCAATTGATGCTGAGGAAAAGAATTAGAAATGATCATAGCCAGGCAATCAAAGTTAAACCTTTAAATGTAACAAGCCCGATGAAGGATTGAAAGCAATATCCAGAATACTCACTGTACATAGAAAAAGACAAGTCTTCAGGGAGTCTCCTACCACAGAGATAAAAGTGATAAAAAAAAATAAAAACTAGGGTCTCTGATAATAAGATTGGTATCAGACTGGTTGCAAGGCCAAGAAGCTGGCAGAAGCAGAGGTTACAATTAGTGACGTGGTAGAAAAATACTGGAAAATAATGGAAGGTAAGTGAAAGAGAGAAGGAAGAATGATGGAACATGACAATAAGCTTATGGAAATCATCAACTCCAAGGGAAAAAAAAAAGAGGTGCCTATTCTTGCACACCTAGGAGTGAAAGAATAAAGAAGGCCAAATATTTCTTTGAGAAATCAGAGCTGAAAATGTCCCTGATCTTGGAGTAGAAACAGAGCTCCATATTAAGAGGCACAGAGTACTCCCATCACCATCAACAGATTCAGAGCAATACAATACAGTGTCATCCCCCCTGCAAAAGATAGCAAGGGAGTTATTCTCCTAATGCAAAAATGTGTGCGAGAGTAGTTTGTCCATAGCCAAGTCACTGACTTCAAGGTGACCAGTTATACCAGCTCTCAAAGCAGGTCGGATAGAACAATCAACACCAGCCCAAGCCAAAATGCGTATCCCCTGCATTTCTGAACAATGACCGAGCAGTGATTCTGTCTAGAACTCTGAGGTATTAAGAAGACAAAGATTGGGTCCTGGGGTGTGTCCATCAGTTCAGAAACGGCCTTCAGCTCTGCTCATAATACCAGGGTCATGGCCTTGTCTCTGGTCTCGAGTTCCCTGTTCAAGGGCAACTCTGATTCCCCATCACATCTCCAACCCGTGAGTGTGATATTTCTGTTTCTCTCTCAAGTACGTTCATGTATATTGTTGGACATAAATTTTAAAAAGTTTGCAATGATTTACTAGTGCCAGAGTATTGTTTATTTTTATTTTTTTGTTTCTAGTATTTTATTTTTTTTAATATAATTTTTATTTTTTATAAACATATATTTTATCCCCAGGGGTACAGGTCTGTGAATCACCAGGTTTACACACTTCACAGCACTCACCAAAGCACATACCCTCCCCAATGTCCATAATCCCATACCCTTCTCCCAAACCCCCTCCCCCAGCAACCCTCAGTTTGTTTTGTGCGATTAAGAGTCACTTATGGTTTGTCTCCATCCCAATCCCATCTTGTTTCATTTATTCTTCTCGTACCCACTTAAGCTCCATGTTGCATCACCACTTCCTCATATCAGGGAGATCATATGATAGTTGTCTTTCTCTGCTTGACTTATTTCGCTAAGCATGACACGCTCTAGTTCCATCCATGTTGTCGCAAATGGCAAGATTTCATTTCTTTTGATGGCTGCATAGTATTCCATTGTGTATATATACCACATCTTCTTGATCCATTCATCTGTTGATGGTCATCTAGGTTCTTTCCATAGTTTGGCTATTGTGTACATTGCTGCTATAAACATTCGGGTGCACGTGCCCCTTTGGATCACTACGTTTGTATCTTTAGGGTAAATACCCAAAAGTGCAATTGCTGGGTCATAGGGCAGTTCTATTTTCAACATTTTGAGGAACCTCCATGCTGTTTTCCAGAGTGGCTGCACCAGCTTGCATTCCCACCAACAGTGTAGGAGGGTTCCCCTTTCTCCACATCCTCGCCAGCATCTGTCATTTCCTGACTTGTTGATTTTAGCCATTCTGACTGGTGTGAGGTGATATTGCATTGTGGTTTTGATTTGTATTTCCCTGATGCTGAGTGATATGGAGGACTTTTTCATGTGTCTGTTGGCCATCTGGATGTCTACTTTGCAGAAATGTCTGTTCATGTCCTCTGCCCATTTCTTGATTGGATTATTTGTTCTTTGGGTGTTGAGTTTGCTATGTTCTTTATAGATTCTGGACACTAGTCCTTTATCTGATATGTTGTTTGCAATTATCTTCTCCCATTCTGTCAGTTGTCTTTTGATTTTGTTAACTGTTTCCTTTGCTATGCAAAAGCTTTTGATCTTGATGAAATCCCAATAGTTCATTTTTTCCCTTGCTTCCCTTGCCTTTGGCGTTGTTCCTAGGAAGATGTTGCTGTGACTGAGGTCGAAGAGGTTGCTGCCTGTGGTCTCCTCAAGGACTTTGATGGATTCCTTTCACACATTGAGGTCCTTCATCCATTTTGAGTCTATTTTTGTGTGTGGTGTAAGGAAATGGTCGAATTTCATTTTTCTGCATGTGGCTGTCCAATTTTCCCAGCACCATTTATTGAAGAAGCTTTTTTTCCATTGGACATTCTTTCCTGCTTTGTCGAAGATTAGTTGACCATAGAGTAGAGGGTCTATTTCTGGGCTCTCTATTCTGTTCCATTGATCTATGGGTCTGTTTTTGTGCCAGTACCATGCTGTCTTGATGATGACAGCTTTGTAATAGAGCTTGAAGTCCGGAATTGTGATGCCACCAACGTTGGCTTTCTTTTTCAATATCCCTTTGGCTATTCGAGGTCTTTTCTGGTTCCATATAAATTTTAGAATTATTTGTTCCATTTCTTTGAAAAAGATGGATGGTACTTTGATAGGAATTGCATTAAATGTGTAGATTTATTTTCACAATATTTATTCTTCCAATCCAGAAGCATGGAACATTTTTCCATTTCTTTGTGTCTTTCTCAATTTCTTTCATGTGTACTTTATAATTTTCTGAGTATAGATATTGTGTCTCTTTGGTTAGGTTTATTCCTAGGTATCTTATGGTTTTGAGTGCAATTGTAAATTGGATTGACTCCTTAATTTCCGTTTCTTCTGTCTTGCTGTTGGTTTGGAACTATGTCCCTATGGAATGCAGGGAGGTACAGAGCACCTCCCACCATCTTAAAGTGCCAGGTCTTCACTCTGTGCTCCCTTGTCCATTCTCCTGTTCTTTGTCTTCCTTTACCTCCTCAGCAACCTGTATCACACACTGTCTGTCCCAGTATAGTGGCCCTTTGTTGTCACATTGTTCATCCTTTCCTGGTTCCATTAGAACATGCCCATCTTCTGCAAGAAGCACCGTTTGGTTATTATCTGAAACCATTTGGGGGATGGTAATGAGAAGGTTAAGGCAGGCTTGTGCTGCCATATATCAATTCAGTTCTGCAGAGGGTAGCTACACCACCCTGTGGGCATGCTCAAGGTTCTGCAACATTCGAGTCCTCTTCAATTTGTCTTTTGTAGATACACGTTTTTATCTTGAAATGAGCAAGAGTGTCATTGAGATGGCTTCCCTTGTGCTACAGGTCTCCGCCAACATGCTTCATGCTTGCTCCTGTGGACTCCAAGTAAATGAGTCCATCCTGGGACTCAGGTTCTAGGGTGTAGAGTCTGACTTTGGTGTTGGTCAGTTTTGAAGATTGGGGCCCTATGTCATGATTTCTTGAGATGCTAGAGGAACTCATATCCTTGCTGTTGTAGACTCCAGACATAACTTTGGCAGGGTTGCAGGTGTTCCCTATGAGATTTCCTTGGGTGGCACTTTTCCTGGTCAGAAGCGCCCTGATTGGGAGGGAGAACCGTAACATATGCAGGACATCGAGTTCATCCCCTGTCTCTTTTTTGAGACCTGATTCTTTCTTGGCCTTTCGTGGGTAAGATGGATTGGGGGATACTTGTCTTTCTCCGGAGTCCAGATGGCTTTTGTAACTGTCACGACAATAGACTACAAAACCGGCCATGGAGAATGCTACACTGACTCGCTTCTCAAACTGACTTGGTGAGAGACCCAGGTGGCTACAGTATTTGGGGGAGCTGTGGATCCTCTTGGACCATTCATGACTACAACATCCAAGTGTAGATCAGGCGTGGTTTGGGGAGGACCGGGGCTATGAACTCAAAGCTTTGTGACATCAGAGAAGCTGTTTTAACTGAAGCATCAGTCCCTCTATCATAACCTTTGAGTCCTATGGCTTTAGGTAGGAAGCCAGGGAAGGGCTAAAAAGAGCCCTGAGCCTGATCAAGAACACAGGCTGTCTATGTGTTAATTTCCACTTTCCCTTTATAGAAAAATAGAAAAGAAAATGATGTACAGCATACTTTTTTTTTTTTTAGGTCAACATTTCTCCAGAGATGGCAAGGTTTTCCTATTTCCACTGCAATTTCTAGAGATCTCAATAAACAGTGAGGCCCTGGGTATCATCAGCTCTCTGTGATGTTTGTCATCCTGGGTAACAGAGTCCTTGCTCAGCATCTTTTACCTATGGGTCAGTAATGACTAAGGGACGGGAAATCCTTTTTCAAGGATAAATGTTAGAATATGTATGTATTATGCTGTCTGTGTCCTCATCTCCTCGTGTTAAGAAACACTATTCATAAGGGATTAGGGCTCTATCTACCTGGCTTTAACTTGGACAGATTTTCAAATGCTTCAAGAAGATTGACATTCTGCATGATAACTAACCCTTAAGGAAGAACCCATGAGAGCACTCCTTGTCATCTTAGTTAACTCTACCTGCTGTGGTAATGGGTATAGCCATGTTGACTACTTCTCATTAATCAGAGGATAATGAACGGCTTATATGGATGGCCTGCAAGGCCCAATAGATCAGATCTGTGGATTGAGTTGCATTGCCCTCACAAGGAATATTGGATAAAGAAGGTGCAGTCCACATTGGCAACAGAGTATTCCTCAGCCATCAGAGAGGATGAACCCTTGGTACTTGCATTGACATGCATGTCACAGGATGCCAAATGAAAAAGGCAATCAGACAAAGGGAAATATAATATGGCTTCTCTCATATGTGCCCCAGGATGAATACCATGGGCCTTAGTAGAAAGAAGGGGAAATGGAAGGGGAAGAAGTCACTGAAGGAGACAAACCAGAAGTGACTCAGTATTCTGAGGTTACAGAAAAGAAAGACATGCAGGAAATGAGGGAACTGGCTAATGGGTGTTGAGGAGTTGTGGAACATCTTAGAGTTTTAGGATGAAATATAGGTCATATATGGAACTAAAGCATCTGTGAATTCTTGTCAAAATCGAATGATGGATGATAGACCTATTTCCTCAACAGAACAAAAAATTAAAATAAAAACAAACTGGCCCTTTCAAAAGCAGGTAAAGATAGACAGAGAAAATGAAAAATTATATTTGTATTATTTTTACTTATGAAAATGGCATGGAATTTGTTTCCTATAATGTCCTTATCTGAATTGGGTGTTCATACTTGTAAATTACAGTCTACCCGCTTCCTCCATTTGTGGATTTGATGAGAAGAAACGACATTGCCTTCATCAAATGTCTAGAAATGTTGACCAGAAAAATGATTTGGATCTGACCTTCTGTGTGTTGGGAGGTGTTGGATTACTGCTTCAAACGCTTTAGTCACTACTAGAGAGCTAAGGTTTTGTAGGGTTCCTGACTTAATATGTGTTCCTGATTTGATATGTGTCTTGGAATTTAGCCTTTTTCTCAGTGTTGGAATTTTACCCTTTTTCTCAGTGTTGGATTTGCTGGAATAATTGTGTAGATGTGTCATTTCGTTTATTTTTTTTCCTTTCTATCAGTTTTCATATGATCTCATAATTTCATCTGTATGCTAGTCTCCCTGTTTAATCCAGGTAATGGCTATTCCCGTTTGTTAAAGTTTTCAAAACTGACAATTGAGTTCTCCAGATTTTTTTCTATTGTTTTGTTTGTATTTCTTTTATTCCAATGATCATATATATTATCTCTCTTTTTCTGTTCACTTTGGATTCCATTTCATCTTTTTCTAGTTCCTTATGCCATCGGTTGGGTTGCTTTTATTCGGTGCTTTGAATTTTTTGAAATAAACACATTTAGCCCTATATTCTTTCCCCAAAGAATGTTGTGGCATCATCTCATAAGTTTCTTTACTTTTCTTTGTTGAAAGTACTTTATGACTTCCCTTTGGATTGTCCTTCTTTGAGGCATTGATAGTTTGGAAGTGTTTGCGTTTTCCACCTATTAGTGTGTGGCTGTGTTTCCCATTCATATGATTTCTTTCCTTTTTCATATCTTTGTGGTCATTAGTATACAAGAAAGGATATGAATTCTCTTCTATTAATTATTACTGGGTTTTTACTTCAGCACAGGATCTGATAGACAATGTTAGGTCTGCCCTTGGGAAGAACTTCTCTTATGGTTCTCGGAGACACAATCTTATGCATGTTTCTCCTATGCTCAGGTGGTCTGGGAGAGCCCATAATGACGTCTGTTATTCCATCCCACCTATCCCTCTGCATGATTTGTCCTGTGCTAAAAGTGGATATTATCTCCTCAAAATATTGGATTGTGGTCCCCAACTCACTCCTGTTCTGTTAATATGCTTCCAACATTTAGATACAACCAAGTTGGTGGTGTATCTGTTGGCAATTCTTCCAAGTTTCTGAAGTTTTGATGCTCAATCAAGACAAAACACCTTCTGGTAATATTTTGTCTCTTGAAGGCATAAAATTTCTCTATCTGCCATAGGCACCAATGGATTGGTTCTCTTATCTTTGCCAATTGCACTACCTATGTTTTCCCAAATCCATAACTTCCAAGCTATTGTATCTTTATAGTCGAAGGATCTCCTATGGCTAACATAAGGTCGAGCTGGTTTTGTTTTGTTTGTTTGTCTGTTTGTTTGTTTTCTTGTTGGTCTTTTTGCCTTTTTTTTTTTTTTCAATTTTCATCCTTCCAACAACGTGTTTATAGGAATAGGAGTATTTAGTCCTGAATACTTCAACTAATTATTGATGGGTACAGACTTAACTTTCTCATTTTCGTTGTTTTTTTTTTGTCTTGGATTCTCAGTGCCTTTCCCATTTATGGTATTTTCCTTTGGGTTTGCTTACTTCCGTGTGATTCCTCCCATCTTCCCCATCTTTTGTGTGTCTTATTTGTGTGTGTATGTGTGTGTGTGTATGTTGTCTGTGTGTTTCACATAACAATTATAATGAAATATCAAGTAGTTAGATTTCTTTCCTTTATGGATAGCAATTCAATTTGATATGCCTTGAAAACTCACATTCCATTACTTTCAGCCACATTTCCTGCAAGGAATGTCCCATTAAGTCCTCCTTTATAAACTCATATTCTCACTAACTTGCCTTCAAAAAAACACCAAATTTTAAGAGCCTGGTTAGAGTAGTATTGTTTGTCCCCTTTTCCCTTGTATATTCATATGCTCCTTGACTAGCATGAGAGAGCAAAATCGTATGTTATTTTTCTCTCTGAGACTGATAGATGTGACATAGCCCTATGCTTTCCAAAATTATGCTCCATGAGGCAAGTGGAAAGAATTCATTCTTGGTTAAGGCTGGGCAAGAGTCCGTGGTGCTTTTGGAAGGACAGTGAGATGTTAGTAGTGTCCGGGAACTCCAGGCTTGTCTTTAGCCAGCAAGACAACTAAAAGATTACTATATCAATTGCAACATGGAGACCTGAAGGCTACAAAGTAAATGCCACAGCAAAAGATAAAAGAAGTCGCAGAGACTTTGGGAGAATACTAGAGACATGATTAGGGGAGACAGGGGATTGGTGCTTCAGAGGGCAGTGAGATAATCCAAGTAAAGAAGGCACAGGACAGTGCACACTGGGAACTCAAAAGGAGCATGCATCCTTATGCCAGTGGTTTCGACCAGCAGAAAGTCTGAATGGCCAGGAAGGTGGCAGAAGCAGAGGATCAAATTGGTAATCTAGAAGACAAATACTGGAAAATACAGAAGCAAATCCAGAGAGAGAAAAAGGAATGGTGGAACTTGACTAAGAGTTTAGGGAGGTCATCAACTCCTTGTAAAGGAAAGAGGTGCCTAATTTAAGAGAACTAGGAGTGGGAGAGAAAAAAGAGTGCTGAACATGTCTTTGAGAAATCAGAGCTAAAAATGTCCCTCATCTGGGAGCAGAAACAAGGATCCAGATTCAGAGACAAAGAAGTGTCCCATCTACGTCAACAGAAGCAGTGCATCACAAGACATAGTGTCATTCCCCCCTGCAAAATATAGCAAGGGAGGAATTCTCTTAATCGAAATATGCTCGGGAGAATTGTTTGTCCATAGCCAAGTCACGGTCTTCGAGAAGACAAGATATACCCATTCTTGAATGAGGTTGGATAGAGCATGCAACACCAGCCCAAGGGAAAATCTGTATCCCCTGCATTTCTGTACAATGACAGAGCACTGGTTCTTGTCTAGAAATAGGATGTATCAAGAGACAAAGATTGGGTTCTGTGGTGTGTCCATCAGTACAGAGACCGCCTTCAGCTCAACTCATGAGCCCAGGGTCATGGAATCGACTCTGGTCTCAGGTTCCCTGCTCTGGGGCAAGTCAGCTTCACCCTCTCCAGCTCCATCCCCTATTGTGATCTCCGTGTCTGTTGGTCGTATACATGCATGCCGATATTTTGGCAAAAAACAAAAACAAATAAACAAACAAAAAACAGTGTGCAAATACTGACTGGGGCCAGAGGATGGTTTATTTAATTTGGATTTAGGTCCCTATAGAATGAAGCCAGGTACAGAGCAACTCCCACCATCCTGAAATGCCAGACCGTCACTCTGAGCTCCCCTGTTCATTCTGTTATTCTTTGTCTTCCTGTATCTCCTCACCAACCTGTAGCATTTGCTGTCTGTCCCGCTCTAGTGTCCCTTTGTTTTCACATTTTTCATCCTCCCCTGGTTCCATTAGAACATGCCCATTTTCCGAAAGAGGCACTGTTTGTTTATCACATGAAAAATTTGGGGATGGTCATGAGAGGGTTAAGGCAGGCTTGTGCTGACACATCTCCATTCAATTCCCCAGAGGGCAGCTGCACCAACCTGTGGGAATGCTCAAGGTTCTGCAACATTCAAATTCTCATCCTTGCTTCCTATTGGAGATACATGTTGTCATCCTGAAAAGTGCACAAAAGTCTTTCAAATGATTTCACTTGGGTGATGGTTCTCTTCCAACAAGCTCTGTGCTTGCTCCTGTGGACTCCAAGTACATGAGTCCGAACTGGGCCTCAGGATCTCGGGGGTAGGGTCTGCCCTTGTGCTTGGTCACATTTGAAGATTGGGAGACCATTTTGGCACGGTGTCTGGAGACACTAGATTTACTCATTTCCTCACTGTTGAAGACTCCAGACATGTCTTTGGCATGGTTTTGGGTGTTCCCTGGAAATTTTACTTCATGGCACTTTTTCTGGTCAGAAGCTCCCTGATTGAGTGGGAGGACCATAGACATGTGTGGGGCATGGAGTTCTACCCCTGAGTCATTGTTTGATGCCTGAATCTTTCTTGTCCTATCATGGGTAAGATGGAATGGTGGATTCTTGCCTTTCTCCTGGGTCCAGAGGCAGGTGGTGATAGTCATGCCCAAAGACTACGAATTCGACCATGGAAAACATGACACCGATTCACTTCACAACTGCCTTCGTGAGAGATCCAGGAAGCTCCTGTGGTTTGGGAGGGCTTGGGATCCTCTAAGCCCCACCCATGACCACTCCATCCTAGAATAGTGATCAGGCGTGTGTTGAAAAGGAGTGGTTGCTTTGAGTTCAAACCTTGGTGACATCACAGAAGTTGGATTTTCTGAAACAGCAGTCCCTCTCTCATGACATTTGAGTCCTATGGCTTTAGGGACTAAGACCCAGGAAGGACAGAAAAAGAGCCCTCTTTGATTAGTCAATAACTTAGGTTGTCTTGTGTGTTAATTTCCCACGTCCCCTTTGTATACAAAGAAATGAGAAATGATGTTAGGTGTAGCATCCTTTAGACTAACATTTCCCCAGAGATGGCAAAGTTTTGCTATTTCCAATGCAATTTCTAGAGATCTCAAGAAACAGTGAGGCATCTTGGGTATTATCAGCTCTCAGAGGTATGTCATCATGTGGGTGATAGTCCTTTTCCAGCGTCTTTTCCTTATGGGTCAGAAAAGACTGACCCATACAGAAAGTCCCTTCTCTATCATTTTACTGGTCAACATTTCTAGACATTTAAGGAAGACAATGTCGTGTCTTCTCATTGATTCCAGAAATGGAGAACTCAGTTAGACTCTAATTTCATGTCATTGTAATAAGTAGAGATAATAAAATATAATTATTTCCTTTTCACTGTAGGTCTTCAACTGCTTTTGAAGGGGCCAGTTTTGTTGTTGTTGTTGTTGTTGTTGTTGTTGTTGTTTTGTTTGTTTTTTAGAATTGTTGATTTATTTTATTGCACATCCAAAACTAATATAACACTGTATATCAATTATATTTAAATAAAAACAACAAAAATAAAATGGGAAGGTATACAAGAATTTTTGGTACACAGTAATTTTTTTATTAAAGTTACCAGTTTATTGTTTAATTTCTATTTTTTTTTAATTTCTTTTCAGTGTGGCGGTATTTATTGTTTTTGCACTACACCAAGTGCTCGATGCAATCCATGCCCTCTCTAATACCCACCAGCTAGTATTCCCAATTACCAATCCCACACCCATTCAAAACCCTCAGATTGGTTTTCAGAGTACATAGTCTCTCATGGTTCACCTTCCCTTCCAATTTACTTCAATTCCCTTCTCCCCTACATCTCCCCTTGCCCTCCATGTTATTTGTGATGCTCCACAAATAAGTGAAACCATATATAATTGACTCTCTATGCTTGATTGTCTCCAGCATAATCTCTTCCTGTCCTGTCCATGGTATTTCAATAGTTGTGTATTCATCCTTTCTGATGGAGGCATAATACTCCACAGTCCATATGGACCACATCTTCCTTATCCATTTGTCCATCTTGTTTCTTTCCACAGTTTGACAACCGTGGCCATTGCTGCTATAAACATTGTGGTACAAACGGGTCTTCTTTTCACTACATCTGTGCCATTGGGGTAAATACCAAATAGTGTAATGGCAGGGTAATAGGGATGCTCATTTTTAATTTCTTGAGAAATCTCCACACTGTTTTCCAAACTGGCTGCACCAACTTGTATTGCCACCAACAGTGTAAGAGGGTTCCCCTTTCTCCACATTCTCTCCAACACATGTTGATCCTGTGTTGCTAATTTGGGCCATTATAATTGGTGTAAGGTGGTATCTCAATGTGGTTTTCCTTTGAATCCCCCTGAGGGCTAGTGATGATGAACATTTTTTCATGTGTCCGATAGTCATTTGTAGGTCTTCTTTGGAGAAGTGTCTGTTCGTATATTCTGCCCATTTTTTACATGATTGTCTGCTTTGTATAGGTTGAGTTTGAGGAGTTCTTTATAGGTCCTGGATATCAACCTTTTATCTGTATTCTCATTTGCAAATAGCTTCTCCCATTCCGTGGGTTTCCTCTTTGTTTGTTGACTGCTTCTATTGTTGTGCAGAAGCTTTTGATTTTGATGAAGTCCCAAAAGTTCATGTTTACTTTTGTTTCCTCGGCCTTTGGAGACATATCTTGAAAGAAGTTGCTGTGGCTGGTATCAAAGAGATTACTGCCTATGTTTTCCTCTAGGATCTGATGGATTCCTGTCTCACGATGAGGTCTTTTATCCATTTTGAGTTTACCTCTGTAAGAGAATGGTTGAGTTTCATTCTTCTACAAATGGATGTCCAGTTTTCCCAGCACCATTTATTTATTGAAGAGACTGTCTTTTTTCCACTGGATATTTTTTCCTGTTTTGACGAAGATTATTTGCCCATAGACTTGAGGGTCCATATATGGGCTATCCTCTTTATTCCACTCGTCTATGTGTCCCTTTTTATGCCAGGACAATGCTGTTTTGGTGATCACAACTTTGTAGTAAATCTTGTGATAAGGCACACAATGCCCCAGTTTTATGTTTGTTTTTTAACATTTCTTTAGATATTCTGGGTCTCTTCTGATTCTATACAAATTTTAGGATTATTTGCTCCAGCTCCTTGAAAAATACCGGTGGAATTTTGATAAAAATGGCATTAAAACGATAGATTGCGAGGGGAGGAGTCAAGATGGCGGAGAAGTAGCAAGCTGAGACTGCTTCAGCTAGCCAGAGATCAGCTAGGTAGCTTATCTAAAGATTGCAAACACCTGAAAATCCATCTGCAGATCGAAGAGAAGAAGAAAAGCAATTCTGGAAACAGAAAAACAACCACTTTCTGAAAGGTAGGACCGGCGGAGAAGTGAATCCAAAGCGATGGGAAGATAGACCCCGGGGGGAGGGGCCAACTCCCGGCAAGCAGCGGAGCAACCGCGCACAAAATCAGGACTTTTAAAAGTCTGTTCCGCTGAGGGACATCGCTCCAGAGTCTAAACCGGGGCGAAGCCCACGCGGGGTCAGCGTGGCCTCAGGTCCCGCAGGGTCACAGAAGGATCGGGGGTGTCTGAGTGTCGCAGAACTTGCGGATATTGGAACAGGAAAGCCGGCTGCAAAGACAAAGCTGACAGTAAGCTCGCAACTCGGGGTGACCTTGAACCAGTCGCAGGCTCAGTGAGCTCGGAGCGCGGCCGGAGGTCAGGCAGATGGGAGTGACTGGGCGCTGTTCTCTGAGGGCGCCCTGAGGAGTGGGGCCCTGGGCTCTCCGCTCCTCCGGGCCAGAGACCAGGAGGCTGCCATTTGTATTCCCATCCTCCGGAACTCTACGGAAAGTGCTCAGGGAACAAAAGCTCCTGAAAGCAAACCCGAGCAGATTACTCACCCCGGCCCAGGGTAAGGGTGGTGTAATTCCGCCTGGGGCAAAGACACTTGAGAATCACTACAACAGGCCCCTCCCCCAGAAGATCAACAAGAAATCCAGTCAAGACCAAGTTCACCTACCAAGGAGTGCGGTTTCAATACCAAGGAGAGCAGCAGAATTCCAGAGGAGGAGAAAGCCAAGCACGGAACTCATGGCTTTTTTCCTGTGATTTTTTTAGTCTTGCAGTTAATTTAATTTTTTCTTTTTCTTTTTTTTTTTTTTTTTCTTCTCGCCTTCGGGTAATTTTTTTTTTTTAACTGTTACCTTTTTCTTTTTTAACGATTTTTTACTAGTTTATCTAATATATATATTTTTTCTTTTTTATATTTTTCTCAGGTGTTTTCTTTTTTAAAAAATTTTTTTCTTACTTTTTTTCTTTTCTTTGTTCTTTTTTTTTCTTTCTTCCTTTTTGAACCTTTTTTTATCCCCTTTCTCCCCACTCACGATTTTGGATCTCTTCCAATTTGGTTAAAGCATATTTTCCTGGGGTTGTGGCCACCCTTTTAGTATTTTACTTGCCGCTTCATTTACTCTTATTTGGCCAAAATGACAAGACATAAAAACTCAACACAAAAAAAAAGAACAAGAGGCAGTACCGAAGGCTAGGGACCTAATCAATACAGACATCGGTAATATGTCAGATCTAGAGTTCAGAATGACAATTCTCAAGGTTCTAGCCGGGCTCGAAAAAGGCATGGAAGATATTAGAGAAACCCTCTCCAGAGATATAAAAGCCCTTTCTGGAGAAATAAAAGAACTAAAATCTAACCAAGTTGAAATAAAAAAAGCTATTAATGAGGTGAAATCAAAAATGGAGGCTCTAACTGCTAGGATAAATGAGGCAGAAGAAATAATTAGTGATATAGAAGACCAAATGACAGAGAATAAAGAAGCTGAGCAAAAGAGGGACAAACAGCTACTGGACCACGAGGGGAGAATTCGAGAGATAAGTGACACCATAAGACGAAACAACATTAGAATAATTGGGATTCCAGAAGAAGAAGAAAGAAAGAGGGGAGCAGAAGGTATACTGGAAAGAATTATTGGGGAGAATTTCCCCAATATGGCAAAGGGAATGAGCATCAAAATTCAAGAGGTTCAGAGAATGCCCCTCAAAATCAATAAGAATAGGCCCACACCCCGTCACCTAATAGTAAAATTTACAAGTCTCAGTGACAAAGAGAAAATCCTGAAAGCAGCCCGGGAAAAGAAGTCTGTAACATACAATGGTAAAAATATTAGATTGGCAGCTGACTTATCCACAGAGACCTGGCAGGCCAGAAAGAGCTGGCATGATATTTTTAGAGCACTAAATGAGAAAAACATGCAGCCCAGAATACTATATCCAGCTAGGCTATCATTAAAAATAGAAGGAGAGATTAAAAGATTCCAGGACAAACAACAACTGAAAGAATTTACAAATACCAAACCAGCTCTACAGGAAATATTGAAAGGGGTCCTCTAAGCAAAGAGAGAGCCTACAAGTGGTAGATCAGAAAGGAACAGAGACCATATACAGTAATAGTCACCTTACAGGCAATACAATGGCACTAAATTCATATCTCTCAATAGTTACCCTGAATGTGAATGGGCTAAATGCCCCTGTCAAAAGACACAGGGTATCAGAATGAATAAAAAAACAAAACCCATCTATATATTGCCTCCAAGAAACTCATTTTAAGCCCGAAGACACCTCCAGATTTAAAGTGAGGGGGTGGAAAAGAATTTACCATGCTAATGGACATCAGAATAAAGCAGGAGTGGCAAAACCTATATGAGATCAATTAGATTTTAAGCCAAAGACTATAATAAGAGATGAGGAAGGACACTATATCATACACAAAGGGTCTGTCCAACAAGAAGATTTAACAATTTTAAATATCTATGCCCCCAATGTGGGAGCAGCCAACTATATAAACCAATTAATAACAAAATCAAAGAAACACATCAACAATAATACAATAATAGTAGGGGACTTTAACACTCCCCTCACTGAAATGGACAGGTCATCCAAGCAAAAGATCAGCAAGGAAATAAAGGCCTTAAACGACACACTGGACCAGATGGACATCACAGATATATTCAGAATATTTCATCCCAAAGCAACAGAATACACATTCTTCTCTAGTGCACATGGAACATTCTCCAGAATAGATCACATCCTCGGTCCTAAATCAGGACTCAACCGGTATCAAAAGATTGGGATCATTCCCTGATATTTTCAGACCACAATGCTCTAAAGCTAGAACTCAACCACAAAAGGAAGTTTGGAAAGAACCCAAATACATGGAGACTAAACAGTATCCTTCTAAAGAATGAATGGGTCAACCGGGAAATTAAAGAAGAATTGAAAAAAATCATGGAAACAAATGATAATGAAAATACAACGGTTCAAAATCTGTGGGACACAACAAAGGCAGTCCTGAGAGGAAAATATATAGCGGTACAAGCCTTTCTCAAGAAACAAGAAAGGTCTCAGGTACACAACCTAACCCTACACCTAAAGGAGCTGGAGAGAGAACAAGAAAGAAACCCTAAGCCCAGCAGGAGAAGAGAAATCATAAAGATCAGAGCAGAAATCAATGAAATAGAAACCAAAAAAACAATAGAACAAATCAACGAAACTAGAAGCTGGTTCTTTGAAAGAATTAATAAAATTGATAAACCCCTGGCCTGACTTATCAAAAAGAAAAGAGAAAGGACCCAAATAAATAAAATCATGAATGAAAGAGGAGAGATCACAACTAACACCAAAGAAAACCAAACAATTATCAGAACATACTATGAGCAACTCTACGGCAATAAATTTGACAATCTGGAAGAAATGGATGCATTCCTAGAAACATATAAACTACCACAACTGAACCAGGAAGAAATAGAAAGCCTGAACAGACCCATAACCAGTAAGGAGATTGAAACAGTCATTAAAAATCTCCAAACAAACAAAAGCCCAGGGCCAGAAGGCTTCCCGGGGGAATTGTACCAAACATTTAAAGAAGAACTAATTCCTATTCTCCTGAAACTGTTCCAAAAAATAGAAATGGAAGGAAAACTTCCAAACTCATTTTATGAGGCCAGCATCACCTTGATCCCAAAACCAGACAAGGATCCCACCAAAAAAGAGAGCTATAGACCGATATCCTTGAAGAACACAGATGTGAAACACTCAACAAAATACTAGCCAATAGGATATAACAGTACATTAAAAAGATTATTCACCACGACCAAGTGGCATTTATTCCAGGGCTGCAAGGTTGGTTCAACATCCGCAAACCAGTCAATTTGATAGAACACATCAATAAAAGAAAGAACAAGAACCATATGATACTCTCCATAGATGCTGATAGAGCATTTGACAAAGTACAGCATCCCTTCCTGATCAAAACTCTTCAAAGTGTAGGGATAGAGGGCACATACCTCAATATCATCAAAGCCATCTATGAAAAACCCACCGCAAATATTCTCAATGGAGAAAAACTGAAAACTTTTCCACTAAGGTCAGGATCACGGCAGGGATGTCCATTATCACCACTGCTATTCAACATAGTACTAGAGGTCCTAGCCTTAGCAATCAGACAACAAAAGGAAATTAAAGGCATCCAAATCGGCAAAGAAGAAGTCAAATTATCACTCTTCACAGATGATATGATACTATATGTGGAAAACCCAAAAGACTCCACTCCAAAATTGCTAGAACTTATACAGAAATTCAGTAAAGTGTCAGGATATAAAATCAATGCTCAGAAATCAGTTGCATTTCTCTACACCAACAGCAAGACAGAAGAAAGAGATATTAAGGAGTCAATCCAATTTACAATTGCATCCAAAACCATAAGATACCTAGGAATAAACCTAACCAAAGAGACACAGTATCTATACTCAGAAAACTATAAAGTAGTCATGAAAGAAATTGAGGAAGACACAAAAAAATGGAAAAATGTTCCATGCTCCTGGATAGGAAGAATAAATATTGTGAAAATGTCCATGCTACCTAAAGCAATCTACACATTTAATGCAATTCCTATCAAAGTACCATCCATGTTTTTCAAAGAAATGGAACAAATAATGCTAAAATTTATATGGAACCAGAAAAGACCTTGAATAGCCAAAGGGATATTGAAAAAGAAAGCCAACGTTGGTGGCATCACAATACCGGACTTCAAGCTCTATTACAAAGCTGTCATCATCAAGACAGCATGGTACTGGCACAAAAACAGACACATAGATCAATGGAACAGAATAGAGAGCCCAGAAATAGACCCTCAAATCTATGGTCAACTCATCTTCGACAAAGCAGGTAAGAATGTCCAATGGAAAAAAGACAGCCTCTTCAATAAATGGTGCTGGGATAACTGGACAGCCACATTAGAAAAATGAAATTGGACCATTTCCTTACACCACACACAAAAATAGACTCAAAATGGATGAAGGACCTCAATGTGTGAAAGGAATCCATCAAAGTCCTTGAGGAGAACACAGGCAGCAACCTCTTCGACCTCTGCCGCTGCAACATCTTCCTAGGAACAACGCAAAAGGCAAGGGCAGCAAGGGCAAAAATGAACTATTGGGATTTCATCAAGATCAAAAGCTTTTGCACAGCAAAGGAAACAGTTAACAAAATCAAAAGACAACTGACAGAATGGGAGAAGATATCTGCAAACGACATATCAGATAAAGGACTAGTGTCCAGAATCTATAAAGAACTTAGCAAACTCAACACCCAAAGAACAAATAATCCAATCAAGAAATGGGCAGAGGACATGAACAGACATTTCTGCAAAGAAGACATCCAGATGGCCAACAGACACATGAAAAAGTGCTCCATATCATTAGGCATCAGGGAAATACAAATCAAAACCACAATGAGATATCACCTCACACCAGTCAGAATGGCTAAAATCAACAAGTCAGGAAATGACAATGCTGGCGAGGATGTGGAGAAAGGGGAACCCTCCTACATTGTTGGTGGGAATGCAAGCTGGTGCAGCCACTCTGGAAAACAGCATGGAGGTTCCTCAGAATGTTGAAAATAGAACTGCCCTATGACCCAGCAATTGCACTATTGGGTATTTACCCTAAAGATACAAATGTAGTGATCCAAAGGGGCACATGCACCCGAATGTTTATAGCAGCAATGTCCACAATAGCCAAACTATGGAAAGAACCTAGATGTCCATCCACAGATGAATGGATCAAGAAGATGTGGTATATATACACAATGGAATACTATGCAGCCATCAAAAGAAATGAAATCTTGCCATTTGCGACAACATGGATGGAACTAGAGTGAATCATGCTTAGCGAAATAAGTCAAGCAGAGAAAAACAACTATCATATGATCTCCCTGATATGAGGATGTGGTGATGCAACATGGAGGCTTAATTGGGTAGGAGAAGAATAAATGAAACAAGATGGGATTGGGATGGAGACAAACCATAAGTGACTCTTAATCTCACAAAACAAATTGAGGGTTTCTGGGGGGAGGGGGTTTGGGAGAAGAGGGTGGGATTATGGACATTGGGGAGGGTATGTGCTTTGGTGAGTGCTGTGAAGTGTGTAAACCTGTTGAATCACAGACCTGTACCCCTGGGGATAAAAATATATGTTTATAAAAAATAAAAAATTAAAAAAAATACAAAAACAAAAAACGATATATTGCTCTAGGCAGTATAGACATTTTGACAATGTTTTTTCTTCCAATGCGAGATCTTGGAATGATCTTCCTTTTTTGTGTGTGTCTTCTTCAATTTCTTTAATGCGTGTTCTGTAGTTCCTCAAGTACAGCTCCTTTACCTTTTCAGTTAGGTTTATTCCCAAATATCTTATAGTTCTTGGTGCTATAGTAAATGGAATCGATTCTCTAATTTTCCTTTATGCATTTTCATTGTTAGTACATAGAAAGCCACTGATTTCCATACATGACATTGTATCCTGCCATGTAGCTAAATTGTTGTATGAGTTCTAGACATTTGGAGATAGAGTCTTTGGGCTTATCCATATAAAGAATCAGGTCATCCGCGAAGCGAGAAAGTTTGACTTCTTCATTGCCAATTTAAATACCTTTTATTTCTCTTTGTCGGATATCGGAAGAATAAAAAGGGGAAAGAGCCACTAGAGTCTACCGATTGGAAAGTAATGCCCCAATACAAGAGTGCCCTGTGTCTTGGGACCACCATTAACTTGGACTCATGTGGAAAGCACTCAAAAACAGCAAAGGATCACGGGGTTAAACTGTGACAATTGAGGCGGCTAAGGACAGGGGCTTATGTCCTGGAACAAGTTTAGAATTTTCTGGTACTGAGCTAGAGAGAGTGTGATAGATTAACCAGCTCTTTGTTTCTGAGCCACCAGTGCACCTGAGGTGTGTTGTGTCCAGTTTCTGTAAGGGGTAGGAGCCACACCATACAGCAAATTGCCGAGCCTTGCCTGAGACACGTGCACCCCTCACCTTCCCCTGCCTGAAGGACCAGCTTGGTGCTCTTAAACCATGACATATTATCAGTGCCTGAGAGGCGCCTGTGACCCACACCCTCCCCTATGAAAGGTGTCACATGCCCGGTGCTCTTAGACCCAGAAAGACCAGGTGCTCCAAGCCCAGGCCAGTGGGAAAGTCTCAGTGTGCAATCACTTCTTGGAACCACTTTGGTGGTCTGGAGCTGCCCACACTGCTGCTGTGGTTTTCAGTACAAGCAAAAGATCCTGCATCCCCTGGGACCGTATCTCAATATAAGCTCTGCCATTGGCCAAAAGGGAATTTATATTTGCCCTTCAGAACCTACAGAGGAGCCAATAGAGGTTTCGCTCTGTCAGGGAGGTCAGGCTGCAGTTTACTTTCCTCTAAAACTCCAAGAACCATCAAATGCAGTCAAGGTGAGAGAGAAAAAGTGAACAAATATAAAAACCTCCAGAAAACAAAAGCCTGAAAAATACCGCTTTCCTCAGAGCCCACCCCCATGAGTGGGGAGGGAGGACTTAAATCAGGTAACATCATTGACTGAAAACCCACCTGTCAGGCCCCTCCCTCAGAAATAATACCAGGAAAGTAAAAAATTAAAAGACTACAAGAGAACAACCACCAATATTTCATGGATACAACTTTAATTTTAATTTATTCCCAATATTCTGGTTTTTTATATAGATTTTTTAATTAATTTTTTTTTATTTTCAGCATAACAGTATTCATTATTTTTACACAACACCCAGTGCCCCATGCAATCCATTCCCTCTATAATAGCCACTACTTGGTAGCCGGACCTCCCACACCCCCGCCGCTGCAAAATCCTCAGATTGATTTTCAGAGTCCATAGTCTCTCATGGGTCACCTCCCCTTCCAATATCCTCCATCTCCCTTCTCCTCAATATCTCCCCATATCCTCCATGATGCTCCACAATGAAGTCAAACCATAGGATGATTGACTCTCTCTGCTTGACTTCATTCATTCAGCATAATCTCTTCCAGTCCCATCTATATTGCTACAAAAGTTGAGTATTCATACTTTCTGATGGGGGCATAATAGTCCATAGTGTATATGGACCACATCTTCCTTATCCATTCGTCCATGGAAAGGCATCTTGGTTCTTTCCTCAGTTGGGCGACCGTGGCCAATGCTGCTATAAAATTTGGGGTAGAAATGGCCCTTATTTTCACAATATCTGTATCTTTGGGGTAAATACCCAGTATCGCAATTGCAGGGTAATAGGGAAGCTCTATTTTTAATTTCTTGAGGAATCTCATACTCTTCTCCAAGGAGGCTGCATCAACTTGCATTCCCACCAACAGTGGAAGAGGGTTCCCCATTCTCCACATCCTTTCCAACACATGTTGTTTCTGTCTTGCTAATTTTGGCCATTCTAACTGGTGTAAGTTGATATCTCAATGTGGTTTTTATTTGATCTCCCTGATGGCTAGTGATGATGAACATTTTTTCATGTGTCTGATAACCATTTGTATGTCTTCATTGGAGAAGTGTCTGTTCATATATTCTGCCCATTTTTTGATATGATTGTCTGTTTTGTGTCGGTTGCGTTTTAAGAGTTCATTATAGATCCTGGATATCAATCTTTTGTCTGTACTGTCATTTGCAAATACCTTCTCCCATTCCGTGGGTTGCCTCTTTGTTTTCTTGACTGTTTCTTTTGCTGTGCAGAAGCTTTTGGTTTTGATGAAGTTGCAAAAGTTCATGTTTTTTTTTTTGTTTGTTTGTTTGTTTCCTTTGCCTTTGGAGACATATCTTGAAAGAAGTTGCTGTGGCTGATATCAAAGAGATTACTGCTTATGTTCTCCTGTAATATTTTGATGGATGCCTGTCTCACATTGAGTTCCTTAATCCATTTTGAGTTTATCTTTGTGTATGGTGGAAGGTAATGGTCCCATTTGATTCTCCTACATATAGCTGCGCAGTTGTCCCAGCACCATTTATTAAAGAGATAGTCTTTTTCTATTGTATATTTTTTTCTGCCTTGTCAAAGATTAATTGACCATAGAGTTGAGGGTCCATATCCGGGCTCTCTACTCTCTTCCACTTGTCTATGTGTCTGTTTTTATGCCAGTACGATGCTGTCTTAGTGATCACAGCTTTGTAGTAAAGTTTGAAATCAGGTAATGTAATACCCCCCATTTTATTTTTGTTTTTCAACATTTCCTTAGCGATTCTGGGTCTCTTCTGAGTCCATACAAATTTTAGCATTATTTGCTCCAGCTCTTTGAAGAGTATCGGTGGAATTTTTATCAGAATAGCATTGAAAGTATAGATTGCTCTAGGCAGTATAGACATTTTAGCAATGTTTATTCTTCTGATCCAAGAACATGGAATTCTCTTCCATCTTTTTGTGTCTTCTTCAAATGCTTTCATGAGTGTTCTGTAGTTCCTCGAGTACAGATACTTTACCTCTTTCGTTAGTTTTATCCCCAGGTATCTTATGGTTCTTTGTGCTATAGTAAATAGAATCGATTCTCTAATTTCCCTTTCTTTATTTTCATTACTAGTGTATAAGAAAGCCACTGATTTCTGTAGAGTGACTTTGTATCCTGCCACTTTGCTGAATTGTATGAGTTCTAGTAGTTTGGGGGTGGAGTGTTTTGGGTTTTCCATATAAAGAATAATGTCATTTGCAAAGAGAGAAGGTTTGACTTCTTCATACCAATTTGGATACCCTTTACTTTTCTTTATTTTCTGATTGATATTGCTAGGACTTTTAATACTATGTTGAACAAGAGTGGTGAGAGTGGGCATCCTTGTCGAGTTCTTTATCTGAATGGGAAGGCTGCAAGCTTTTTCCCATTGAGGATGATATTCACTGTGGGTCTTTCATAGGTATATTTTATAAAGATCAGGAATGTTCCCTCTATTCCTATATTTTGAAGCATTTTAATTTGGAACGGGTGATGGATTTTGTTCAATGCTTTTTCTGCATCAATTGAGAGGACCATGTGGTTCTTGTCTCTTGTCATATTAATTTTTTCTATGACATTGATTGATTAGCGAATGTTAAACTATCCTTGTAGCCCAGGGATGAATCTGACCTGGTCATGGTGGATAATCTTTTTAATGTCCTGTCGGATCCTGTTTGCTAGGATCTTGTTGAGAATCTTAGCATCAATATTTATCAGTGATATTGGTCTGAAATTCTTTCTGGTAGGGTCTTTGCCTGGTTTGGTGATCTGGGTGATGCTGGCTCAAAAAGAGTCTGGAAGTTTTCCTTCTGCTTCAGTTTTTTTTTTTAAACAGCTTCAGGAGAATATGTGTTACTTCTTTTTTGAAAATTTGTTAGAATTCCTCAGGGAATCCATCATGTCCTTGGCTCTTGTTTTTTGGGAGGTTTTTGATCACCACTTCAATCTCGTGACTAGATATCGGTCTATACAGGTTGTCAATTTCTTCCTGGTGCAATTTCAGAGTTTATAGTTTTTCCAGGAATGCATCCATTTCATTTGGTTGCTTAGCTTATTGTCATTTAACTGTTGATAATGACTTATGAAGATTGTTTCTACTTCCTTGGTGTTCGTTGTAATCTCTCCCTTTTTATTCATAATTTTATGAATTTGAGCTTTCTCTATGTTTATTTGGATTAGTGTCACCAATGATTTATCGATCTTATTGATCCTTTCAAAAAACCAGCTTCTAGTTTCATTGAAACAGTCTCCTGTATCTCTGGTTTCTAACTCATTGATCTCAGCTCTAATCTTGATTATTTCCCTTCTTATGTGTGGAGTTTGTTTTATTTGTTATTGATTCTCCAGTTCTTTTAGGTGTATAGACAGTTGGTGTGTTCTGGATTTTTCAATTTTTTTGAGGGATGCTTTGATCGTTATGTATTTCCACCATAGAATCGTCTTTGCTGTATTAACATATTTATCATCACAGTGAGAAGTCCAGAACATCTAATTATATAATAACCTTCTAATCTGAACTTTTGGTATATACACCTGTGTTCTATTTCGCATTTTTTCTTTTTTTTTTTTTAATTTGAGGTTAGTTTAGTCCAGTTTGTTTCTTTATAATTTTTATTTTCTAATATTCATATAGAGTTTAACATCATGGCAATCCCCTTTTTCCATCAATGATACCCCTATAGGTAAACCAATTTTAAATCACACTATATCTTAGATATGTTGAGTTTTTTTTAACAAAGATATCAAGATACATCCAGGAAGAATCAACACAATCTTCCTTGCCCACACTGAGAACTTATAACCACACTCACATTATTTTTCGTTGCCAAAGTTTCCATGTTTTCTTGTTTGTCCTAATAATATATAAATCTTATATTTGGGGTTCTTTTTGCCGAGTTTCTTTTTTTATTTGCTTATAAATTTATCAGTTTTTTATTTGTCTGTTTCTGTTTGTATACTTCACAAATTTTCCTTGTGGCCCATAGGGGCTGAGCCTTCTATTTTATCTCTCTATTTCTCTCTATTCTTTTTCTTTTTTTTTTTCTCTTGTTTGTGTCAGGAATCCTATTGCTCAAAAGCATCCAGGGTGTACTTTTACTACAACATGGTCGATACATCCACCTGCATCCGTTCAGTCATCTCTCACAAAAATGACTTAGAGGAGGAATGCACAACAGAAGAAAAATGGATGGGCCTTCTGCAACTGACCTAATGGCTATCAACATATTCAGTATGTCGGAAAGATTATTCAGTCTCACAATAGCTAGGTTGCAGAAAGCCATGCATGATCAAACAAAATTATTAGAGCAGAACTGAAAGCCACCAGGTATGACATTCACAATGTAAGAGCAGAACTAAAACCACCAGGGATGAGGTTCACAATGCTCTCAATCAGCTCCAATCTAATCTAAATTCTCTAAAAGCTAGGGTAACCACACAATAAGATAGAATTAATGATCTGTAGGAAAAACAGACAGAGAAAGTATCAGGAGAAAGTCTGGCACAAATTTAGAAGCTACAAAAACAGAATCCGGGAAATAAATGATGCCATGAAATGTACCAATGTCAGAATTATTTGAATTCCTGAAGGGGAGGAGAAAGAAAGAAGTCTAGAAGATATAGTGGAACAACATCTTTATAAAAAGTTTCCTAATCTCATGAATGGAACCAGTGTTCATGTTCTAGAGGCTTAACAGTCTCCCCATGAAATTATAGATTCAAAAAAAAATGAAAGGGAACTGATAGTAAAATTGAGAAATCATAAGTATAGATACAATCGCTTTAAAGCTGCTATGACAAAGAGGATTCTTATGTACAGAAGAAAGCAGATCAGAATCATGTCAGACCTGTCCAGAGAGACCTGGCAAGCCAGAAAGTGCAGGCAAGATATTTTCAGGGTACTAAATGAGAAGAATATGCAACCAAGAATACTTTATCCAGCAAGACTGACATTCAAAATCGATGGAGAAATAATTTTCAAGAATGGCAAGGCTTAAGGGACTATGCAACCACTAAACCGACACTGCAGCAAATATTAAGGGGAGTTCTATAGAAGTGGAAAAATCCTAAGAATAGCATTGAACAGAAATATAGAAAAAAATCTACAGAATAAAAGGCTTCAAAGAAACGCGATGTCAATAAAAACATATCTATCAATAAACACTCTCAATGTGAAGGGCCTACATGCGCCCATAAAATGACACAGGGTTGCAGATTGGATTAAACGACATGACCTATCCATATGGTGTCTACTAGAGACCCATTATGAACCTAAAGATACTCCCAGACTGAAAGTGAAAGGATGGAGAAACGTCTTTCATGCCAGTGGCCTCAAAAGATGGCCGGGGCAGCAATTCTCATATCAGATAATTTATATTTTAAACTAAAGGCAGTAGTCAGAGATACAGAAAGACACTACATCATTCCTAAGGAGACTATCCACCAAGATGATCTAACAATTGTAAATATCTGTGCACCCAATATGGGAGCAACCAATTACATGAGAAAAAAGGTTAGTCAAGATAAAGAATCATATTGATATAAATAGATTAATAGTAGGAGATCTTTACATGTTTCTCTCAGAAATTGACAGAGCATCCATGCAGAAAATCCATAAAGGAACAAAACCATGAATGACACATTGGACCAGATGGACCTCATAGACATATACAGACACTCCTCCCTAAAAGAGCAGAACACTCGTTTTTCTCAAGTGCACATGGAGCCTTCTCAAAAGTAGACCATATACTGGGTCACAAATCAGGACTCAACTGATACTAATCAAAACCACGAGATACCACCTCACACCAGTCAGAATGGCTAAAATTAACAAGTCACGAAATGACAGATGGTGGCGAGGATGCAGAGATAAGGAAACTCTCCTGCAGTCTTAGTGGGAATTCAAGCTTGAGCAGCCACTCTGGAAAACAGTGTGAAGGTTCCTTAGAAAACTGAAAATAGAGCTAACGTATGGCACAGCAATTGCACTCTTGGGTATAGATCCTAAAGACAGAAATGTGGTACTCCAAAGAGGCAAGTGCACTCGAATGTTTATAGCAGCAATGTCCACAATAACCAACCAATGCAAAGAACCTAGATGCCCATCAAAAGATGAATGTATAAAGAAGATGTGGTATATATACACAATAGAATACTATGCAGCCTGCAAAAGAAATGACATCCTGCCATTTTTGACCACGTGAATTTATCTAGAGGGTATTATTCTTAGCAAAAAAAAAAAAAACTATCGGAGAAAGACAACTATCATATGATCTCTTTCATATGAGGAAGTGGAGATGGAATGTGGGGTGATGGGGGTAGGAAATGAATAAATGAAAGTACATGGGATTGAGAGGGAGACAAACAATAAAAGACTCAATCTCAAAAAACTGACTGAGGATTGCTGGGGTGTGGGGACTGGAGAGGGTGGTGGGAAAATGGATTTTGGGGAGGGTATATGCTAGGATGAGTGCTATGAAATGTATAAACCTGGTGTATAGACCTTAACCACTGGCGCTAAAAATATGTTATATGTTTATTAAACAAATTAATTTATTATTATTTTTTAAAAGAATGCTTGGATCAACCAGGGGATCAAAGAAGAAGTGAAAAAATTCATGGAAACCGATGAGAATGTAGACACTTCAGTACAAAACCTATGGGATACAACAAAGGCGGACTGAAGGGGAAAATACATAGCCATCCAAGATTTCCTCAAAAAAAAAAAAAAAAAAAGGAAATATCCACAATTCATCAGCTGTCTCTACACGTTAAAGAACTGGAGAATCAACAACAAATAAAACCATCTTCACACATAAGAAGAGAAATAATCAAGATTAGAGCAGAGATCAATGAGGTAGAAACCAGAGATACAGTAGAATGTATCAATGAAACAAAAGCTGTTTTTTTTGAAAGAAGCAATGAGATCGACAAACCATTGGCAACACCAAAGAAAAGAAAAGAGAGAAAGCCCAACTTAATAAAATCATGAATGAAAAATGAGAGATCACAACTAACACCAGGGAAGTAGGAACCATCATTAGAAGTTATTATGAACAGTTATATGGAAGGATGCTTTCCATGGAAACTATAAAGTCCCAAAATTGAACCAGGAAGAAATTGACAACCTGAATAGACCAATATCGTGTAATAATATTGAAGCAGTGATCAAATATCTCCAAAAAAAAAAAAAAAACAAGAGCCCAGGACCTGATGGATTCATTTGGGAATTCTACCAAACTTTCAGAAAGAAATAACACCTATTTTCCTGAAGCTGTTTCAAAATATTGAAGCATAAGGAAAACTTCCCAACCCTTTCTATGAATCCAGCATTACCCTGATCCCCAACCAGGCCAAAGATCCTACCTAAAAGGAGAATTTTAGACCAATATCACTGATGAAATGGATGCTATGATTCTCAACAAGATATTAGCAAACAGGATTCTACAACACATTAAGAAGATTACTCACCCTGAGCAGGTGGCATTCATCTCTGGGCTACAAGGATTGGTCAGCATTCAAAAATCAATCAATGTCATAGAACAAATCAATAAGAAAAGAGAGAAGAACCCCATGGTCCTCTCAATTGATGCAGAAAAAGCATTAGACAAAATCCAGCATCTGTTCCTGATTAAAATTCTTCAAAGTATAGGGATAGAGGAAACATTCCTGAACTTCATCAAATCTATCTATGAAAGACCCACAGCAAATACCATCCTCAATTGGTAAAAGCTTGTAGAATTCCCATTGAGTTCAGGAACAGATGGAGGCCCACTCTCACCACTCTTGTTAAACATAGTATAAAGAGTTCTAGCAACAGCAATCCAACAACAAAGAGAAATAAAAAGTATCCAAATTGGCAATAAAGAATTTAAACTCTTTTCCTTCGCAGATGAGATGATACTTTATATGGAAAACCCAAAAGACCCCACCGCCAAACTACTAGAACTCATACAGCAATTCAGCAAACCGGCAGGATACAAAGTCAATGTACATAAATCAGTGGCTTTCTTATACACTAACAATGAACATACCTAAAGGGAATTTAAACAATGTATTCCATTTACTATAGCACCAAGAACCATAAGATCAGTGGGAATAAACCTAACCCAAAAAGTAAAGGATCTGTACTCAAGGAATTGCATAACACTCATGAAAAAATTGAAGAAGACACAAAGAGAGGAAGACCATTTCATACACTTGGATCGGAAGAATAAACGTAGTGAAAATGTCTATACTGTCTAGAGCAATCTATGCTTTTAATGCCATTCCGATAAAAATTCCACCGGTAGTTTTCAAAGAGTTGGAGCAAATAATCCTAAAATTTTATGGAATCAGAAGAGACCCCAAATTGCTGAGGAAATGTTGAAAAACAAAAATAAACCTTGGGCCCTCACGTTAACTGATTCCCGGTTTTACAACAAAGATGTGTTCACCAAGACACATTGATACCGGCTTAAAAACGGACACATTGACCTTTAGAACAGAGTAGAGAACCCAGATATAGACCTTGAAATCTATGGGCAAATAATCTTCCACTGTATAGTGGAAAAAATACAGTCTTTTCAATAAATGGTGTTGGGAAACCTGGACAGCTATATATAGAAAAATAATATTCAATCATTCTCTAACACCCTATACAAAGGTAACACAAAATGGATGAAAGACTGAAATGTGAGACAGGAATCCATCAGATTCCTAGAGGAGAACATAGGCAGTAACCTCCTCGATATCAGCCACAGCAACTTCATTATATATATGGCTACAAAGGCAAAGGAAACAAAGTGAAAATGAACTTTTGGAACGTCATCAAGATCAAAAGCTTATACACAGCAAAGGAAACAGTCAACAACAACAAAAAAAATGAGGCAAAACGTGGAATGGGAGAAAATATTTCCAAATGACAGTACAGAAAAATGGTTGATATCCAGGATCTATAATGAACTCCTCAAACTCAACACACAAAGAACAGACAATCATATAAAAAAAAATAGGCAGAAGATATGAACAGACATTTAACCAATGAAGACATAAAAATGGCTATTAAACACGTGAAAAAATGTTCATCATCACTAGCCATCAGGGAGATTCAAATGAAAACCAATTGAGATCACCAGTTAGAATGGCCACAAAACAAGATGGGAACAGCATGTGTTGGAGAGGACGGGGAGAATGGAGAGCCCTCTTACACTGTTGGTGGGAATACACATTATTGCAGCTACTTTGGAGAATGGTGTAGAGATTCCTCAAGAAGTAGAAAATAGAAATTCCCTATGACTCTGCCATTGCACTACTGGGTCTTTACCAAAGATACAGATGTAGTGAAAAGAAGGGCCATTTGTACCCCAATGTTTATAGCAGCAATGACCATGGTCGCCAAAATGTAGAGAGACCCAAAGTGCCCTTCAATGGAAGAATGAATAAGAAAGATGTGGTCCATTTACACTATGGAGTATTATGCTTTCCTCAGAAGGGATAAATACCCACGTTTTGTAGTAACATGGACGGGACTGGAAGAGATTATGCTGAATGAAACAAGTCAAGCAGAGAGAATCAATTATCCTATGGTTTCACTTATTTGTGGAGCATCACGAATAACATGGAGGACAACGGGAGATGGAGAGGAGAAGGGATTTGAGGGAAATTGGAAGGGGAGGTGAACAATGAGAAACTATAGACTATGTAAAACAATCTGAGAGTTCTGAAGGGTCGTAGAGTGGTAGGATGAGGGAACCAGGTTGTGGGTATTAGAGAGGGCATGGATTGCATGGAGCAAGATAGTGTTTGAATTCTCTTCTATTAATTGCAACTGGATTTGGAATACAGCATACGATATGTAATAGACAATGCTGGGTCTGCCCTATGGAACAACTTCTCCTATGGTCCTCAGAGATACATCTTATGCATGTTTCCCCAAAGCTCAGGTGATCTAGAGATCCCGTGATGATGTAAGTTATTCCTTCCCACCTTTCAGTCCCTATGATCTGTCCTGTGCTTAAAGTGGATATCGTAGTCCTCAAGAATATTGGATTTTGGTCCCCATCTCCCTTCCTTTCTGTTAATATGCCTCTAACATCTAGATATGCCCAGGTTGGTGGTATATATGATGGAAATTATTCCAAGTGTCTTATGTTTGGATGCTCCGTCAAGCCTAAACAGCTTCTGATAATTTTTGTCTCTGGAAGGCATAAAATCTCTCTATCTGCCATAGGCACATTCGCTTTGTCTGTCTTCTCCTTGATAATTGCATATCCTATGTCTCCCCCAGTTCTTCCCTTTCAAGCTATTTGCATCTTTATAGCCAAAGGAAATCTCCTATGGCCAACAGAAGGTCAAGTTTGGTTTATGTTGTTTTCATGTTGACCTTTTTTTGCATATTTTAAAAATTTTCATCCTTCCATCAATCTTTTTATAGGGATAGGAAAATTTAGTCCTGAATACTTGATCTAATTATTGATAGGTAAGGAGTTAACTTTCTAAGTTTGGTTCATTTCTGACTTGTATTCTCTGTGCCTTTCACCTTTATGATATTTTCTTTGGGATTTGCTTCCTTTATTGTGATTCCTCACATGCTCCCCATCTTTTGTGTGTCTTATCTGTGGGGTGTGTGTGTTTTGTCTGTGCTTGTTTCATATAACACTTAAAATTAAATTTCAAGAGATAATAACTCGGTCAATAATGCATAACAATTCAATTTGATATGCCTTGAAAACTCATATCCCATCACTTTCAGCCAAATTTCGTACAAGTTAGGTCCCATTTATGCCTCTTTAATAAACACATATTCTCACTAACCGGCCTGCAAGCAAACACACAATTTTGTGTGCCTGGTTAGAGTCAGATTGTTTGTACTTTTCCCCCCTGCTTTTTCAAATGTTCCTTGACTACGATGAGAGAGTAAAATTGTTATTTGTATTTCTGAGACTGAGATATGTAATGTAGCCCAATGCTCAACAAAACTCTACCACATGAAGCTAGTGGCAAGAATTCGTTCTTGATTATAACTGTAAGAATCTGTGGTGCCTATGGAGGACAGATTTGGTAGTATTTTCTGAGAACTCCAGGCTTGTCTTCAGCCATGAACACAAACTGAAGATTACCACATATAATGAAATATGGTGGAAAATGACCTGAAGCATACCAAACTCCACAGTAAAAGGAAAAAGTAATCCCAGAGAATATGTGAGAAGATTTGAGACATGGCTGAGGGGATATGTTGTCGTTGGTACTTCAGAGTGCAGTGAGCCAATTGAAAAGGTAAAGCCAAAGGAGAGAGGAGTACACATTGGGAACCCACATGATGCATATATCCCAAAGCCATTGCCTTTGACCAGCCGAGGGTCTGAATGGCACAAGTTCTTGCCAACAAAGAATATTATTGCCCAGAGATTTCAGATCAGCCTGCTTGGCAGACATCGACTCAATAGCACATTGTCTTTCAATTGGACAGGACACCACCAAACTACCAGGTGCAGACAGCCAAGAAACCATGATCAGAGACAATGCCAGAAAACATAGTGGGAAAATGGTGAGTTCTGACAGTGCATCCATGAGAGGCAGGATTCATGGAGATGACTCGATGGGGGCATAATAAATTTTGGATTCTCGCACCAGGAGCATAAAGACTGAGTTAATGGCCAAAGACAGGACGGTGAGGACATTTCCTGCCTAACCTGCAAGCAAGAAGTTCCAATTGTGGAACACTGGAGGGACAGCCTTCCTCAGTCCAAGTTGCTTAGTCCCAGAGGAACAGACTCTCCCATAGAAGACTAGAAGAAAGCGCTGCCCACATGCTCTCCCATGACCACAACATTCTGCAGCCTTCATTCTGTTGTGTTGGTTGAATGCTTCCTTTCACAGGCACACCAGAGCCGACCAAGCTAATCCTCACCCTATTCAGCCTAGACTTCAAACACTCTGAAAATCAGGCAGGAGAGCCTCTGCGTATGACTGGCTTCAAGGACAGGGGACAGCAACAACACAACAGCAGAGGGTATACATGAAACACCCTCCTGAGACTCCCAAAAGGGCCAGCCCTTGGGCACTCCATGATCTCTTCTTTTAAAGATATTACACTCAGGCTATAAAAGAGAATGTGCTTTTCAAATACTGAGAAGAAGACAGAGACCTGTATCTAATGCAAAGATGGAAAAATCAATTGATGACGAGGTAAAAGAACAAGAAATGACCATGTCCAGGCAGTCAAGGGAAACTTTTGCATGTAACGTGCCTGATGGAGGATTGAGAGCAGCAGCCAGAATACTCACTATACATCAGAAAAATCAGAAGTCATCAGGGAGTCTTGAACCACACAAATATAAAGTGATAAAAATAATATAAATAAAATAAAATAAAATAAAATAAAATAAAATAAAATAAAATAAAAAAGAGTCCTGGATGAAATGATTGATAGCAGATTGAATTGAATGCAAATACGTAAAGATAGGTAAAGATAATTAAAATACACTTCTTTCCTTTTCTCTGTCTGTCTTCATCTGGTTTTGAAAGGTACAGATTGTTTTTCTTTTAATTTATTTGTTATTTGAGGAAGCAAGCCTATCATCCATCATCCATTTTTGACAGAATATTCATGAATGCTTTCATTCCATATACAACCTAGTGATCATGCTAATATATGCCACAACTCCTCAACACCAGTTCCCTCATTCCATACATGTCATTCTTTTCTGCAACCCTCAGCTTGGTTCTCAGAGTCCTGAGTCACTGCTGGTTTGTCTCCTTCTCTGACTTATTCCCCTTCTGGTTTCCCTTCCTTTCTAAGGGCCATGGCATTCCTCCTAGGGCACATGCAAGAGAAGTCATATGATATTTCCATTTGTCTGCTTGCTTTTTTCATTTTGCATCACCCAGTCATGTGGCATTCATGTCAATGCAAGTACCAGGCTTTCATCGTCCCTGAGGGCAAAAGAATACTGTGTTGTCAACATGGCCCACACCTTCTTTATCCAAAAATCATTGCAAGAGCATTGTGGCTCAGTCCACAGTTCTGCTCGAGTGGGCATTGCATGCCATTGATATAGACCATTCCACTTTCTCAGATTAAGATATTTGGTCAACATGGGTATAGCCAATGCCACAGCAGATAGAGTTAACTAATGATGACAAGGTGTGCTGTCCAAGGCTCTTCCTTAAGCGTTAGCTCTCATGCAGAATGTCACTCTACTTGAAGACTTTGTAAAAGTGTTTAAATTAAAGCCGAGTAGACAGAACCCTAATCCCTTATGACTAGTCTTTCAGAACACTGGGAGATTAGGACAGGCATCACAATACATCCATGCCCTAACATATTTTCTTGAAAACAGACTTTCCGTCTCTTAGTCTTCACTGACTCATAGGGGAAAGACACTGACAAAGGACCCTCTCATGCACAGGATCACAAACCCCACGGAAGGCTATTTATAGCCAAGATGCTTCACTGTTTTTGAGATCTCTAGAAATTGAAGTGGGAATTGTAACACCTGGCCATTTATGGAGAAATATTGGCCTTAAGGATGGTATACCGAAGGTCATTCTCTTTACTCTTTGTCTAGAAAGGGAAAATGGGACATTAACACAAAGACAACCTGAGTTTTTGATTAGGCTCAGAGAACTGTTTTTTAGTTCTTCCTGGGCTTCCTACCTAAAGCCATAGGACTCAAAGGTCATGAAACAGGGACTGCTGCTTCAGTGAAGCCAGCTTCTGTGATGTCACAAAGCTTGGAAGACATAGAAAACACTCCTGAAAACTACACTTGCCTGGAGGAGTCATGTGTGGGCCAAAAGTGTCCCAAGCACTCACAAACCACTGGAGCCGCCTGGGTGTCTCACCAAGGCAGTTTGCAAAGCAAGTTGTTGCATGGCCGAATTTGTAGTTTGGTCATGACTATCAGCACCGGCCCTCTGGACTCTGAAGAAATGCAAGGATTCAGCATTCCATCTTACCCATGAAAGACCAAGAAACAATCAGGCTGCAATCAAAGCCTAAAGGTTAGAACTCTGTACCCTGCACATAGGTATGTTCCTCCCACCCAATCAGGGCACTTCTGTCCAGAAAATGGGCCACCCAAGGAAAGTTTAAATGGAATGCCTGCAACTATGCCAAAGACAGGTCTGAAGTCTTCAACAGTGAGGACTTGAGTACTTCTAGCGTTTCAAGAAATCATGCTAAAACTACCTCCCAAACGTCAAAACTGACCAAGCACCAAAGACAGACTCTACACCCTCGGACCTTAGGTCCAAGAAGGACTCAAGCACTTGGTGTTACAGGAGCAAACATGGAGGATGTTGGAAGAGAGCCATAGCCCTATTAGAGCCATCTGTAAGACTTTCATGCCTGTTTCAGGATGACAACTTGTATCTCCAAAAGGACCCATTGAAGAGATTTCGAATGTCGAATGTCTAAGAACCTTGAGCATTCCCACAGGGTGGTGCAGTTACCCTCTGGGGAGCAGCATGGAGATGTGGCAGGTCAAGCCTACCTTAACCCTCCAATTACCATCCAACAAATGGTATAAAGTGATTAGCAAACAGTGCCTCTTGCAGAATATAGGGATAACCTAATGGATCCAGGAGAGGAGGAACAATGTATAAACAAGGGGCCATTACACCAGGTCAGACTATGAAGCTACAGGTTTGTGAGAAGATACAGGAAGACAAAAACAAAACACACACACACACACACACACACACACACACACACACACACACACACACACAATAAGAACAAAAAAGCTCAGAGCCAAGGTCTGGCATTTTAGGATAGTGCTCTGTACCAGGCTACATTCCATAGGGACCTAGGTCCAAATTAAATAAAACCTCCTCTGGCCCCATTGAATCCTTGTACCCTGGTTCTGTTTTTGTTTTTTTTCAAATGATGCACATGCACGTATTTGACAGAGAAACAGAGAGATCACAATGAGGTGGTGGAGCTTGAGAGAGAGAAACTGACTTGCCCCTGAGAAGGGAACCTGAGACCAGAGTCAATGCCATGGCCCTGGGATCATGAGATGAGAGAAGGCCATCTCTGAACTGATGGACACACTCTGGACCCAGTCTTTCTTTTCTGAATACCTCCTAGTTCTAGGCAAGAACCACTGCTCTGTCTTTTTCAGCAATTCATGGAATGCAGATTTTGGCTTGGGCTGGTGTTGCTTGAGTTTTCTAACCTGCTTTGAAGCTGATGTATCTTTTTCCCTTGAAGTCAGTGATTGACTATTGACAAACTACTCTCCCACGCATATTTGGGTACATAAAATTTCTCCATTGTAGATTTTTTTGGGAATAATACTATGTCTTGTGTTGCTCTGCTTCAGTGGTTGAGAGTCCTCTTTGCCCCTGAATCTGGATCACTGCTTCTGCTCCCAGAAGAGGGACATTTTCTGAGTGATTTATCAAAAAAAAAAAAATGTTCGGCCGTCTTCTTTTCTCTTGTTCCTAGTTCTCATAAAATAGGCACATCTGTCCATTCCTTGGAATTGATTATTTCCCTAAGCTCATTGTCATTTCAATCATTATTCCTTCTCCCTTTGGATTTGCTTTCTTATTTTCCAGTATTATTCTTTCAAGTCAATAATTTTATCCTCAGATTCTGTCAGCTTTTTTGACTTTACATCCAATCCGCTACCCATCTTTTCATCATGAACTCTTTATTTTATCTTTTTTTTAATCAGTTTTATCTCTGTGGTTAAAGACTTCCTGATGTCTTCTGTCTTTTTTTTTTTTATGTACAGGGAGTATCCTGGCTATAGAGTTTGATCCTCCATTGGGCGTGACACTTGTAGAGGTTTCACTCGTATTGCATGGCCATGATCATTTTTTTGTTCCTTTTCCTTGGCATCAATTGATACTTCCATCTTTGAATATAATCTAAATCTCTGTCTTCTTCTCTGTACTCAAAATCCAATTCTGTTTTCTAGCCTGAGAGTAATTTATTTAGGAAGAAGAGGTGGTGGAGTGCCCAAGGGCTGGCCATTGAGAGAGTCTAAGGTGTGTGTGGCATGCATGCCCTTTGATGTTGTGTTGTTGCTTTCCCCCTGTATTAGAGGCCAGTTATCTGCAGGGGCTCTAGTTTCCTGCCATTTGATGTGTTTGGGGTCTGGGCTGAATATGCTGAGGTTTAGCTTGCTGGGCTCTGGTGTGCCCATAAAAGGAGACATTTAACCAACTCAACAGAATGAAGGCTTACAGAGTGTAATAGCCATAAGAGAGGTTGAAGGAAGGGCTTTCTTTCAGTCCACTACAGGAGAGTCTGCTTTCCTGGGACTAAGCATCTTGGACTGGGGAAAGCATCCGAAAGTGTTCCGGTGCTTGGGATTTCTTGTTTACAGGTTAGGCAGCTAATATCCTCACGGGCCATTTTCCCACTGTTTCTCCTGGTATTGTCTCTGATTATGGTTTCCAGTCTGTCTGCATATGGTTCCTTGTTGGTGTCCTCTCCAGGAGAAAACCAGGGTTCTCTTGAGTCGATGTCTGCCAAGCCTGCTGATATGAAATCTCCAGGATTCAAGACCCTTTGTTGGCAAGATGCATACAATGCAGACCCTCTGCTGGTCACAACCAATGACATTCGGAAATATGCTCCTTGTGAGTTTCCAGTATGCTCCACTCTCCTGTGCCTTTGTCCTTTGCATTGGCTCACTGCCCTCTGAAGCACCAACTGCCCATGTCTTCTTAAGCCATGTCTCCAATCGTCTCCCCTAGTTTCTGCAACTTATTTTCTCTTTTGCCATGTAGTTTAGTTTGTAGGCTTTAGTTCAGTTTCCACCAAGTTGTAGATGATGTGGTAATCCTCCACTTGTGTTCATGACTGAAGGAAGCGTGGAGTCCTCAGACACTACTACCATCTCACTGTCCTCCAAAGGTACCTCGGATTCTTACTGAGTCGTTAGAAAGAATGAATTCTTGCCACTTGCCCCATGTGGCAGTGTTATGGAGAGCATTGGGCTTTGTCACACCTATCAGTCTCAGAATGACAAATAACATACGAATTTACTCTCTCGTATTAGTCAAGAAATGTGTGAAAAAGCATAGGAAAAATGTACAAACAATACAGCTCTAAACAGGCACACAAAATATGGCGTTTGTTTGAAGGTAGGTTTCTTAGAATATGTGTTTATAAAAGAGGACTACCTGGGACATACTTTGTAGGATATGTGGCTGAAAGTGATGGATTCTGAATTTTCAAAGCATGTCAAATTGGATTGTTATCCAAAGAAGACCAACTTACTACCTCTTGAAATTTAATTATAAATGTTATGTGAAACACACACAGACAAATACACACACACACTCACACACAGATAATATGCACAAAAGATGGGGACAAAGAGAGGAATCACAATAAAGGAAGCAAACACCAAATAAAATGATATACAGGGGAAAGGCACAGAGAATCCAAGTCAGAAATCAACCAAAATGAGAATGTTTTCTCCTTACCTATCAATAATTAGTTCAACTATTCAGGACTAAATTCTCCCATCACTACAAACAGATTGTTGAACTGGATGAAAATTAAAAAAAAAAAGAAGAAATAAAGGATAAAAAAATAAAGGCCAAACTGTCCACAAGAAAACAACAAAAAGTAAACGAGCTCGACCTTCTGCTACCCATAGGAGATTTCCAAAGAAAATAAAGATACACATATCTTGAAAGTGAAGGTATTGGGAAGATATAGGTTATGCAAATGACAAAGAGAAGGAAGCCAAAGAGATTGTGCCTATGGCAGATAGAGAGATTTTATGACATTGAGAGACAAAAGATTACCGGAAGGTGTTTTGTCTTGATGGAGCATAAAGACATCAGAAACTTGAAAGAATTGCCAATATATACACCACCAACATGGATGTATCTAAATGTTAAAACCATATTAAAAGAAAGGAAGGGAGATGGGGTCCTCAATCCAATATTGTTGGGAACTACGATATCCTATTTCAACACAGTACAGATCATCCAGACGCAAAGGTGGTAAGGAGTAACAGACATCATCATGGAGTCTCTAGACCACCTGACCAAATGCATAAAATTTTGTCTCTGAGGACCATAAGAGAAGTTCTTCCAAAGGGCAGATCTAACTTTGTGTATCACAGATAGTGTGCTGGAGTTCAAATCAAGTCGTAATTAATGGAAGTATATTAAGTGAAAGAATGGAAGAATAAGTATCTTGTATACTTATGACCATGAAGGTATGAAAATGGAAAGAAATCACTTATGAATGTGAAACAAACCCAGACACTAGTAGGTGGAAAACACAACACACTACTAAACTAGCAATGAATCAAAGAAAGAACATCCAAAGGAAGATCAGACAGTGCCATGAAATAAGGAAAGCTAAGAAACTTAACCTATATTGTTTTCCCATAAAATGTTTTCGGGATGATGTGAAAACATTTTATGGGGAAACAATATAGGTTAAATGCATGTATTTCCAAAAATTAAAAACACAGGAAAATAGCGACCTAACTGAATGTCATACGGAATAATAATAAGAAGAAGAACCAAACAGAAAAAATGAAATACTACATTTGACTATAGAAATAAAGGAAACACAAACAAACCAAAAGGAAAAAATCAAAAGAACTCAAACGTCACTTTTGAAAACTTTAATAAACTAGGGAAGCCATTACCTGAATAAAACAGGGAGATAAGCACACAGCTGAAAGTATAAATCCACATGACAGCTGATAGAAAAAAAAAAACCTGAAATACCCCTCTACACAATTATGCCAGCAAATCCAAGAACTGAGAGAAAAGAATTTATTCCAAGACACATATCAACTCCCAAGTTTAGGTCAGTAAATCTACAAAATCTGAGCTCTCTACTAGTAACTAAAGCATTTGAAGCAGTAATCAAGCCTTTGCCACACACAGAAGGCCAGGTCCAAATCATTTTCCTGAGCAACTCTTCTAGACATTTAATGAAGGGAAGGTTGTTTCTTCTATTGATTCCAGAAATGGACGCAGGGAGACTTTAGTTTACAAGTTTAAGGACCCAATTCAGTTAAAGACACTATAGGAAATAAATTATATGCCGTTTCAATAATTAAATATAATAAAATTATAATTCTTTCCTTTTCTCTGTCTCTAATCATCTGGTTTTGCAAAGGCCAGATTGTTTTTCTTTTAATATTTTTTGTTCTGTTGAAACCAGCCTATCTACTGTCATTCGTTTTTGACTGAGTATTAACGGATGTTTCAGTTCCATATATGACCTAGTGCTCCTTTTAATATATGCCATACTCCTCAACAACCATTAACCAGTTCCCTCATTCCCTAAATGACTATCTTTTCTGTAACCCATAGCTTGGTTCTCAGAACCTGAGTCACCCCTGGTTTGTCTACTTCTCTGACTTCTTCCCCATCAGTTTTTCTTTCTTTACTAAGGGCCATGGTATTCCTCCTGGGGACATATGAGGGAAGCCATATGATATGATATTTTACTTTTTTTTTTTTCTGCTTCCCTTTTTCATTTCACATGACCCAGTTCTGTGTCATTCATGTAAAGGCAAGTACCAGGTTTTCATCCTCCCTGATGGCTGAAAATAATCTGTTGACAATATGGACCACACTTTTTTTAATCCAAGAATCTTTGCAAGGACATTGTGGTTAAATCCACAGCTCTGCTGGAGTGGGGATTGCAGGCCATCAATATAGGCCGTTCCTTTTCCGATAATTAAAGGGACTTTGTCAACATGGCTATTCCCTTTACCACAGCAAGTAGAGCTAAATAACGATCACAAAAAGTGCTGTCCAGGGCTCTAAATTAAGAGTTAGCTCTGATGCAGAATATCACTCTTCTTGAAGCCTTTGCAAATGTGCTTAAGGTAAAGACATGTAGATATAGCCCTAATCCCTTATGACTAGTGTTTGAGAACACTGGAGATGAGGAAACAGAAAGCAAAATACATCTATGCCCTAACACTTTTCCTTGGAAATGGACTTTCCATCCCTTAGTTATCATGGACCCATAGGGAAAAGATGCTGAGAAAGGACTCTCACCCACAGGATGACAAACCCCACGGAGAGCGTTGATACACAAAATGCCTCACTGTTTATTGAGATCTCAAGAAATTGCAGTGGAAATAATTAAATCTAACCATCTCTTGAGAAATTCTGGCCCTAAAGAATAGTATACTGAATGTTTTTTTCTTTTCTCTTTGTCTAGAAAGGGGAAGTGGGACATTAAACCCAAGACTACCTGAGTTCTTGATCAGGCTTAGAGGGCTATCTTTCTCTTTCCCAGGACTTCCTACCTAAAGCCATATGACTCAAAGGTCATCAGAGAGGGACTGCGCTCCCGTGAAGCCACTTTCTGTGATGTCACAAAGGGCATAGCAAGCACTTATCATCAATCCACGCCTGAGCAGTATACTTGGCTGGATTAGTCATGGGAGGGCCAAGGGGATCCCAAGCCTCCCAAACCACTGAAGGCACCTGGGTCTCTCACCAAGGCTGTTTGTGAACCGAGTGGGTGTCACCTTCTCCATGTCCGAATTGGTAGTCTTTGGGGGGTGACTCTCAGCACCAGCCCTATGGACACCGGATAAAGACAAGAATCCGCCATTCTACATTAGCCGCCAAAGGTCAAGAAGCAATCAGGTCTCAAACAAAGCCTTAGTGAAGTAATTCCACGCCTTGTATATGGGTATGGTCCTCCCACCCAATCAGGGCGCTTCTGACCAGGAAAAGGGCCACCGATGGAAACCTTAAAGGGAACACCCACAACCATGCCAAAGACATATCTGGAGTCTTCAACAGCGAGGACATGAGTACCTCCAGTTTCTATGGAAATGGTGCCAAAACAGCCTCCCAATCTCCAAAACTGACCAAGCACCAAAGGCATACTCTATACCCTAGACTCTTAGGTCCAGGAAGGACTCATGCATTTTATGTCCACAGGAGCAAGCACGGGGCATGTTGGGAGAGACCCATAGCCCAAGTGAAGCTATCTGAAAGACATTCATGCCCGTATCATTATGACTACTTTTATATCCAAAAGGCCGCATTTGAGAGTATTTGAATGTTGAAGAACCTTGAGCATTCCCACAGGCTGGTGCAGCTACCCTCTGGGGAAATGAATGGAGATATGGCAGCACAAGCCTGCCCAAAAACTCTCATGACCATCCCCCAAGTGGTTTTATGTGATAAGCAAAAAGAGCTTCTTGCCTATAATGGGCATGTTCTCATGGAGCCAGGAGAGGATGAATAATGTGTCAACAAGGGGCAACTACCGGGGGACAGACAATGGATTCTACAGTTTGGTGAAGAGATCCAGGAAGACAAAGAGCAGGAGAATGAACAAGGAAGCTCTGAGCAAAAGTCTGGCATTTTAGTATGGGAGGAGTTGCTCTGTACCTGGCTGCATTCCATAAGAAATGGGTCCAAATTAAATAAAACTTCCTCTGGCCCAAGTCAATCCTTGAACACTGGATTTTGTTTTTTTTGTTTTTGTTTTTGTTTTTTTGTCAAATGATGCACATGCAAGTATTTGACAGAGAGACAGAGAGATCACAATGAGGGGGTGGAGCTGGAGAGGGAGAAACTGACTTGCCCCTGATATGGGAACCTGAGACCAGAGTCGCTGCCATGGCCCTTGATCATGACTTGAGCTTAAGCCTGCCTCTGAACTGATGGAAACACCCCGACACCCAATCTTTGCTTCTTTATACCTCCTAGTTCTAGACAAGTACCGCTGCTTTGTCATTGTTCAGAAATTCAGGCGATTCAGATTTTGGCTTGTCCAGGTGTTGCTTGAGCTATCTGACCTGCTTCAAGAGATGATCTAGCTTGTCCTCTTGAAGTCAGTGCCTTGGCTATGGACAAACTATTCTCCCACGCATATTTGGGTAAAGAGAATTCCTCCATTGCTATCTTTTGCAGGGGGCATGACACTATGTCTTGTGGTGCTCTTCTTCTGTGGATGGTGATGGGAATCCTCTGTGCATCTGAATTTGGATCTCTGTTTCTGCTACCAGATGAGGGGCATTTTCAGCACAGGTTTCTCAAAGACAAGTTGAGCCCTCTTTTTATCTCTCACTCCTATTCTCCTTCAATAGGCACCTCTTTCTTGGAGTAAGATGACCTCCTTAAGCTAATTGTCATGTTCCACCATCCTTTCTTGTCTCTTCAGATTTGATTCCATATTTTCCAGTTTTTTCTTCCAGGTCACCATTTGTATGCTCTGCTTCTGCCAGCTTCCTGGACTTTGCACCCAGTCTGCTACAAATCATTTCAGCAGTGACTCTTTAATTTTTTTAATCACGTTTATCTCTGTGGTTCGAGACTCCTTGATGTCTTCTGTGTTTTTCTGATGTACAATGAGTCTCCTGGCTGCTGATTTCAATCTTCCAATGGGCGTGTTACATGTCAAAGTTTAACTTCAATTGCCTGCACATGATCATTTCTTGTTCTTTTTCCTCGACATCAAATGATTCTTCTATCTTTGCAATGGATCTAGGTCTCTGTCTTCATTTCATTAGTTGAAAAGCCTATTTTGTTTTCTATCCTGGGTGTAATTTTTTTAGGATAATGAGATCATGGCATACCCAGGGGCTGCCCCTTGAGGGATTCTCCCATATGTGTGGCATGCATGCCCCATGGTGTGTGTTGTGGCTGTCCCTGGTCCTTGGAGCCAGTCATCTGCAGAGGCTCTCCTTGCCTGCCATTTGGAGTGTTTGGGGTCTGGGCTGAATATGATAGGCTCAGCTTGGGGTGCTCTGGTGTGCTTGTGAATGGAGATGTTCAGCCAACTCAATGGAATAAACGCCTGTTGAATGCTGTGGTCAGGGGAGAGCATATAGGTAGCGCTTTTTTCTAGTCCCCCACGGAAGAGTCTGTTCTCCTGGGTCTAAGCAACTGGGACTGCAGAAGGGACTTCCCTAAGTGTTCCATGGTTGGGATTTTGTGTTTGCAGATTAGGCTGCTAATGACCTCACTGACCTGTCTTTGGCCAGTATCTCAGTCTTTATGTTACTGGGGCAAGAGCCCAAAATTTTTTCTGTCCCCATCGAGTCATGAACACTGGCTCTCATGGATGCATTGCCAGAACCAACCATCTTCTTACTGTGTCTCCTGGGATTGTCTCTATTATGGCTTCCATGCTGTCTGAATCTGTTTGCTTGTTGGTGTCATCTCCAGGAGAAACACATTGTTCACTCGAGTCGATGTCTTCCAAGAGTGCTGATCTGAAAACTCTGGACTTTGTTGGCAGGAACTCGTGACATTCAGACCCTCTGCTGGTCGCAGCCACTGGCATTGGGAAACATGATTATGTGAATTCAGAGTGTGTTCCTCGCTCCTGTGCCTTTGTCCTTTGCATTGTCTCACTGCCCTCTGAAGCACTCCCCATGTCTCCCAAAACCATGTTTCCAGGCTTCTGCCAAAGGTTATTTGAATTCTTTTCTCTTTTGCTGTGGAGTTTGATTGTATGCTTCAGGTTCATTTTGCCATATTGCACCTAATGTGGTAATACTCCAGTTGTGTTCCTGGGAGAAGACAATCCTGGAGTTCTCAGATACTATTACCATCTCACTGTCCTCCCAAAGCACCGCAGATTCTTACCCAGCCATAAGCAAGAATGAATTCTTGCCACTTGCCCATGTGGCAGTGTTGTGGAGAGCATTGGACTACATCTATCAGTCTCAGAAAGACAAAAAATATACAATTTTATTCTCTAATGGTAGTCAAGGAACATAGTAAAAATCAAGTGAAAAGGGGACAATAAATATGACTCTAACCAGGCACCCACAATTTGGTGTTTGTTTGAAGGCAGATTAGTAATAATATGTATTTATAGAAGAAGACTACCTGGGAAATTCTTTGCAAAAACTGTGGCTGATAGTGATCAAATGTGAGCTTTCAAGGCATATCAAATTGAATTGCTATCCTTAAAAGACCGACTTCCTATCTCCTGAAATTTTGTTATCAGTGTTATGTAAAACACAGACAACACACACACAACACACACACACACACACACACACAAACACACATCAAAAAGACACACGAAATATGGGATGGAAGTGAGGAATTGCTCTAAAGGAATCAAACTCCAAATAAAATACCATAAAGGGGAAAAGGACAGTGAATCCAAGTTGGACAAAAACAAAAATGAGAACATTAACTACTTACCACTCAATAATTAGTTAAAGTATTCAGGACTAAATTCTCATTTCCCTTTAAACAGATATTTGGAAAGATGAATATTTAAAAGTAAAAAAAAAAAAAGGCAAAAAAGGTCCACAAGAAAACAGCAAAAACTAAACAGGCTTGTCCTTCCGTTGCCCATAGGAGATTTCTTTCCACTAAAGATACACATAGCTTGGAAGAGACCTATAGCACAAGTGAATCCATCAGAAAGACAAGATTTCCCATTTCAAGATTTAAACGTGTATCTCCAAAAGGACGTATTGAAGAGGATTCAAATTTGAAGAATCTTGAGCACTCTCACCAGATTTTGCAGCTACCTCTAGGAAACTGAATTGAGAAATGGCAGCAGAAGACTTCATTAAATCTCTCATTACTATCCAAAAATGGCTTCAGATGATAAGCAAACAGTGCCTCTTAAGAAAGATGGGCATGTTTTCATGGAGCCCTGAGAGGATGAACAATGTGACAACAAAAGACCATTACATTGGGACAGACAGTCCCACTGTATGCTACAGTCCCACCATATGCTACAGGTTGGAGGGGAGATCCAGGAAGACAAATAATAGGAGAATGAACAAGGGAGCTCAGACCTAAGGTCTAGCATTTTAGCATGGTGGGAAGTACTCTATACCTGGCTGCATCCCATGGGGACCTAGTTCTAAATTAAATAAACCATCCTCTGTCCTAAGTCAATCCTTGTAATATGTTTTTGTTTTTGTATTTGTTTTTTTATCAAATGATGCACATGCACGTATTTGACAGAGAAACAGAGAGATTACCGTCAGGTAGTGGCACTGGAGAGGGGGGATCAGACTTGTCTCTTAGCATACTCTGAGACCAGAATCGAGGCCATGACCCTTGGATCATGAGATGAGTAAAGCCCGCCTCTGAACTGATGGACACACAGTGGCCCAAACTTTTGTCTTTTTAATACCTCATAGTTCTAGACAAGAACCACTTCTCTGTATTGTTCAGAAAATGCTTGGTCAGGTGTTGATTGCTCTATATGACCTGCTTCTAGACCTGCTATAACTTGTTTTGAAGTAAGTGACTTGGCTATGTACACACTACTTCCCCACACATAATTGGGTAAAGAGTATCCCACCATTGCCAGCTTGGCAGGGGGAATGACACTATGCCTTCTGTTGCTCTACTTCTGTTGATGGTTATGGGACACCTCTCTGACTCTTAATATGGATCTCGGTTTCTGCTCCCAGATGAGGGATAATTTCAGTTCTGATTTCTCAAAGAAATATTTGGCCCTCTTTCTTCTCTCGCTCCTAGTTCTCCTACAATAAACACCTTTTTCCATTCCTTGGAGCTGATGATTTCCCTAATCTCATTGTCATGTTCCATCATTCTTCACTTTTTCATTGGCTTTGCTTCGTTATTTTCCAGTGTTTGTCATCCAGGACACTAATTTGATCCTCTGCTTCTTCCAGGTTCTTGAGATTTGCCTGCAGTCTGTTACCAATCCTTTCATCAGAGACTCTTTATTTTATTTTATTAATTTATATTATTTTATTTTTATCACTTTTATATCTGTGGTTCAAGACTCCCTAATGCCTTCTGTGTTTTTCTGATGTACAGTGAGTAACCTGGCTGCTGCTTTCCATCTTTTTGTGGTCGTGTTACATGTACAGGTTCCACTTCGATTGCCTGGTCATGATCATTTCTTCTTTGCCTTTGGCATCAGTTGATTTTTCCATTTTGCATTGGATCCAAATATCTCTTTTCTTCTCTGTATTCAAAAAGCCCATTCTTTTTTCTATTTTTTAAAAATGTTTAGCATAACAGTATTCATTATTTTTGCACCACACCCAGTGCTGCATGTAATACATGGCCTCTATAATATCCACCATCTGGTTCCCCCAACCTCAAACCCCCTGCCACTTCAAACCCCAAAGATTGTTTTTCAGAGTCCATAGTCTCTCATGGTTCACTTCCCCTTATTTCCCTCAACTTCCTTCTACTCTCTAACTCCGCAAGTCCTCCATGTTATTTGTTATGCTCCAGAAGTAAGTGAAACCATATGATACTTGACTCTCTCTGCTTGAGTTACTTCAATAGAATAATCTCTTCCAGCCCCGTCCATGTTGCAAAATGTTGGGTTTTAATCCTTTCTGATGGAGGCATAATACTCCATACTGTATATGAACCATATCTTCCTTATCTATTCATCCCTTGAAGGTATCTTGGTTCTTTCCACAGTTTGGCGACCGTGGGAATTGCTGCTATAAACTTTGGGTTACAGATGACCCTTCTTTTCACTGCAGAGTCATAGGGAAGCTCCATTTTTTATTTCTTGAGAAATATCAATGCCGTTCTCCAAAGAGGCTGCACCAATTTCCATTCCCATCAACAGTGTAAAAGGGTTCCCCTTTCTCCACATCCCCTCCAGCACACGTTTCCTATCTTGCTAATTTTGGTCATTCAACTGGTGTAAGGTGATATCTCAATATGCTTTTCATTTGAATCTCCCTGATGACTGGAGATGATGAACTTTTTTTCATGTGTCTGACAGCTCTCTGTATGTCTCCATTAGAGAAATGTCTGGTCATAACATTTGCCCCTTTTTTGATATGATTGTCTGTTTTGTGCGAGTTGAGGTTGAGGAGTTCTTCATAGATCGTGGATATCAAACTTTTGTCTGTACTGTCAATTCCAAATATCTTCTCCCACTCCGTGAGTTGCCTCTTTGTTTCTTGTCTGTGAAGAAGCTTTTGATTTTGACCCCTTTCCCTCTAACTACCCATGTACTCCATGCTTTTAGTTATGCTCCACAAATATGGGAGGTAAATACCCAGGAGTGCAATGGCAGAGTCATAGGGAAGTTCCATTTTTAATTTCTTGAGGAAACTCCACACTGTTCTCCAAAGAGGCTGCACCAACTTGCATTCCCACCAACAGTGGAAGAAGGTTCTCCTTTCTCCACATACCCTCCAACACATGTTGTTTCCTGTCTTGCTAATTTTGGCCATTCTAACTGGTGTAAGTTGATATCTCAATGTATATCTTGAAAGAAGTTGCTGTGGCTCATATCAAAGAGATTACTGCCTATATTCTCCTCTAGGATGCTGATGGATTCCTGTCTCACGTTGAGGGCTTTTATCCATTTTGAGTTTATCTTTGTGTATTGTGTAAGAGAATGGTGGAGTTTCATTCTCCTACATATCATATAGCTTTCCAGTGTTCCATCACCATTTATTGAAGAGACTGTATTTTTAACACTGTATATTTTTTCCTGTTTGTCGAAGATTATTTGCCCATAGAGTTGAAGGTCCATATTTGGGCTATCTATTCTATTCCACTGGTCTATGTGTCTATTTTTTATGTCAGGACCATTCTGTCTTGGTGATCACAGCTTTGTAGTAAAGCTTGAAATCAAGTAATGTGATGCCCCCAGTTTTATTTTTGTTTTTCAACATTTCCTTAGCGATTCAGGGTCTCTTTTGATTCCATTCAAAATTTAGGATTATTTGTTGCATCTCTTTGAAGAATACCAGAGGAATTTTGATTGGAATGGCATTAAAAGAATACATTGCTCTAGGCAGTATAGACAATTTCACACTGTTTATTCTTTTGATGCAAGAGCATGGAATGGTCTTCCATCTTTTTGTGTCTTCTTTAATTATTTTCATGAGTGTTCTGTAGTTCCTCGAGTACAATTCCTTAACCTCTTTGGTTAGTTTTATTCCCAGGTACCCTATGGTTCTTAGTGCTATACTAAATTGAATTGATACTTTAATTTCTTTTTCTGTATTTTCATTGTTAGTGTACAAGAAAACCACTGATTTCTTCACATTGACTTTGTATCCTGCCAAGTTGATGAATTGCTGTATGAGTTCTAGTGGTTTGGGAGTGGAGTCTCTTGGGTTTTCCATATAAGGAATCATGTTATCTGCAAAGAGAAAAGGTTTGAATTCTTCATTTCCAATTTGGATACCTTTTATTTCTCTTTGTTGTCTGACTGCTGTTGCTAGGACTTTTAAAACTGTTAATCAAGATAAAAAGTCATATTAATATGAATGCATTAATAGTAGGAGATCTTAACACACCTATTTTATAAATAGACAGATCATCCAAGAAGAAAATCCATAAAGAAACAATAGCATTTACTGACACATTGGACCAGATGGACCTCATAAATATATACAGAACATTCCTCCCTAAAACAACGGAACACTCATTCTCTCAAGTGCACATGGATCTCACTCACTATCCACCAAGACGAACAAACATCTTAGAAACCATGAAAAAGAATGAGGGAAATAAATAATGCCATGAAACGTTCCAACGTCAGAATTATCGAAATCCCCAAGGGAAGGATAAAGAAACAAGTCTCAAAAATCTAGTGAAATAAGTTCTTCACGAAAAATTTCCCAATCTCACATATTGAACCAGCAATCATGTACTAGAGATCTAACAGTCTCCTCCCAAGATTATAGATAACAAATACAAATCATCAAGAAAACTGATAGTCAAACTGAGGAATCAAAATTGAAGGTATAATATTTTGAAAGCCACTAGTACATAGAGGTTCCTTACAGAGGAAAGCCCATCAGAATCACGTCAGACCTCTCCACAGAGACGTCTCAAGCAAAAAAGGCCTGGAAAGATATATTCAGGGCACTAAATGAGAAGAATATGCAGCCAGGAATACTTTATCCAGCAAGACTGAGATTCAAAATGGATGGAGAGATAAAGAGTTTCCAAGACCGGCAAGGCTTAAAAGACAATGCAACTACCAAGCCGACACTAAATGAATATAATTGGGGTTCTATAAAAGAGGAAAAAATTCTAAGAATAGCATTGAACAGAAATATAGAGACAATTTACAGAAAGATAGACTTCAAAGGTCACACAATGTCAATAAAAACATATCTATCAATAATCACTCTCAATGTGAAAGGCCTAAATGTGCCACCCCAAAATGGCACAGGGTTGCAGGTTGGATAAGATGACAGGATCCGTCCATACTTTGTCTACGAGAGACTTTTGAACCTAAAGATACACCCAGACTGAAAGTGAAAAAACGGAGAAACATCTTTCATGCCAATGTACTCAATAGAACGCTGGCGTAGCAATTCTCATATCAGATAAATTAGATTTTAAACTAACGACTATAGTCAGAGATACAGAAGGACATTACATAATTCTTAAAGGGACTATCAACCAAGATGATCAAACAACTGTAAATAGCTCTGCCCCCAATATGGGTGCAGCCAATTACATAAGAAAACTGTTAATCAAGATAAAAAGTCATATTAATATGAATGCATTAATAGTAGGAGATCTTAACACACCTCTTTTATAAATAGACAGATCATCCAAGAAGAAAATCCATAAAGAAACAATAGCATTTACTGACACATTGGACCAGATGGACCTCATAAATATATACAGAACATTCCTCCCTAAAACAACAGAACACTCATTCTCTCAAGTGCACATGGATCTCACTCACTATCCACCAAGACGATCTAACAATTGTAAATATCTATGCCCCCTATATAGGAGCAGCCAATTACATAAGAAACTGTTAGTCAAGATAAAGAGTCATATTGACATGAATACATTATAGTAGGAGATCGTAACCTGCCTAACATCATCCAAGCAGAAAATCCATAAAGAAAGCATTAAATGACACATTGGACCACATGGACCTCATAGATATATACAGAATATTCCACCCTAAAACCACAGAATACTCATTTTCTCAAGTGCACATAGAACATTCACAAGAATAGACCACATACTGGCTCATAAATCAGGACTCAACCTATACCAAAAGAATGGGAATATTCCTGGCATATTCTCAGATCACAATGCTTAGAAACTGGAGATCAATCACATGAAAAAGTTCCTAAGGAACTCAAACAACTGGAAGCTAAAGAGCTCCTTGGTTAAGAATGCTTGGATCACCACACACAAAAAGAGATTCCCAATGGATGAAAGACCTCAATGTGAGAAAGGATTTCATCAAATCCTTGAGGAGAACAGAGGCAGCATCCTCTTTGACCTCAACCACAGCAACATCTTTCTAAGAACATCACCAAAGTCAACAGAAGCAAGGAAACAAATGAACTATTGTGATTTCATCAAGATCAAAAGGAAACAGTGAGCAAGACCAAAAGACAACGGACAGACTGGGAGAAGATATTGCAAATGACATATCCAATAAAGGGACAGTATCCAATATGTATAAAGAGCTTGGAAAACTCAACACACAAAAAACAATGTAATACTCTGCAACCATCAAAAGAAAAGAAATCTTGCCATTTGCAATGACGTGAATGGAACTAGAAGGTATTATGCTTAACAAAATAAGCCAATCGGAAAAAGATAACCATCATATGATATCCTTGATATGAGGAAGTGGAGATGCAATATGGGGAGTTTGGGGAGTACGAAAAGAACAAATGAAAGAACATGGGATTGGGAGGGAGACAAGCAATAAAGGACTCAATCTCAAAAACTAGATGACGGTTGCTGGTGTGAGGGGGGACAGGAGAGGGTGGTGAGGATATGGACTTCGGAGAGGGTATATGCTATGATTAGTCCTGTAAATTGTGTAAACTTGGCGATTCACACACCTGCATCACTGGGGTTAAAAATAAGTTATATATTGATAAAAATAATGAATTAATTACTTTAAAAATTTTTAAAAAGATAGAAATCTTGAATCATCCAGGAGATCATAGAAGAACTCAAACAATTCAGGGAAAACAATGAGAATGAAGACATTTTGGTCCAAAACCTATGGGATACAGCAAAGATGGTCGTAATGGAGAAATACATAACCATCCAAGCTTCCCTCAAAAAATATGTAAAAATCCAGAATACACCAGCTGTCTCTACACCTTAATGAACTGGAGAACCAACAACAAATCAAACCAACTCCATACATAAGAAGGAAAATAATCCAGATTAGAGCTGAGATCAATGAGGTAGAAACCAGAGATACAGTAGAACGTATCGATAAAACTAAAGTTGGTTTTTTGAAAGAATCAATAAGATCGACAAACAATTGGCCACACTAATCTTAAGGAAAGAAATAAAGCCAAAATTAATAAAATTATGAATAAAAAGGGAGAGATTCAACTAACACCAAGGAAACAATTATCAGAAGTTATTATCAATAGTTATATGCTAATAAGCTAAGCAATCTAAATGAAATAGATGCATTCCTGGAAAAATTTAAATTCACAGAATTAAACCAGGAAGAAATTAACAACCTGAATAGAATGACATCTAGTAACTAGATTTAAGCAGTGATCAAAAACCTCCCCAAAAACAAGAGCCTAGTACCTGGGGGATTCCCTGGGGAATTCTACCAAACTTTCAAAGAAGAAATAACACCTATTCTCCTGAAGCTGTTTCAAAAATTGAACCAGAGGAAAAACTTCCAGACTCTTTCTATGAATCCAGCATTACCCTGATCCTTTAAGCAGGCAAGGACCCTATCGGAAAAAAGAATTTTAGACCAATATCCCTGATGAATATGGATGCTAAGATTCTCAGCAAGATCCTAGAACAGGATACAAGAGCACATTAAAAAAAAAAATCCACCATTACCAGGTGGGATTCATCTCTGGGCTACAAGGATGATTCAACATTTGCAAATCAATCAATGTGATAGAACAAATCAATATGAGAAGATAGAAGAACCACATGGTCCTCTAAATTGATGCAGAAAAAGCATTGGACAAAATCCAGCATCCGTTCCTGATCAAAACTCTTCAAAGTATAAGGATAGAAGGACCATTCATGAACTTCATCAAATCTATGAAAGACTCACAGCAAATATCATTGTCAATGGGAAAAAGCTTGCAGCCTTTCTTTTGTGATCAGAAACTTAACTAAACCCACTCTCACCAATCTAGTTCAAGAAAATATTAGAAGTCCTAGCAATAGCAATCAGACAACAAAGAGAAATAAAAGGTATTCAAATTGGCAATGAAGAAATTAATCTCCTCTCTTTGCACATGACATGATTCTTTATATGGGAAATCCAAAAGACTCCACCCCGCAAACTACTAGAACTCATATAGCAATTCAGTAATGTGTCAGGATACAAAGTCAATGTATAGAAACAGGGGCTTTCTTTTACACTAACAATGAAAATACCGAAAGGGAATTTAGAGAATCAATTCCATTTACTATAGCACCAATAAGCATAAGATACCTGGGAATAAACCTAAACAAAGAGGTAAAAGAACTGTATTTGAGGAACTATAGAACACTCGTGTAAGAAATAGAAGAAGACACTAAAACAAGGAAAACCATTCCATGCCCTTGGATCCGTATAATAAACATTGTGAAAATGTCTATACTGCCTCTAGCAATCTATCCTTTTAATGCCATTTCCATCAAAATTCTACAGGTATTTTTCAAAGACCTGGAGCAAATAATCCTAAAATTTATATGGAATCAGAAGAGAAGCTGAATTGCTAATGAAATCTTGAAAAACAAACATATAACTGAGAGCATCGCATAACCTGATTCCAAACTTTACTACAAAGCTGTGATCACCAAGACAGCATGGTACTGGCTTAAAAAGTGACACATAGACCAGTGGAACAGAGTAGAGAGCCCAGATATGGACCCTCAACTCTATGGACAAATATTCTTCAACAAATCAGAAAAAATATATACAGTGGAAGAAAGACAGTCTCTTCAATAAGTAGTGATGGGTACACTGGACAGCTATATGTAGAAGAATGAAACTCGACCATTCTCTTACACCCTACACAAACATAACTCATAATTGATAAAGACTTCAGCATGAGACAGGTATCCATCAGAATCTTAGAGGAGAAGATAGGCAGAGATTTCTTTGATATCAGCCACAGCAACATCTTTCTATATATGGCTGCAAGGAAAAAAAGAGAAAAAATAAACTTTGGGCTTTATCAAAATCAAAAGCTACTGCACAGCAAAGGAAACAGTCAACAAAACAAAGAGGCAACCCATGGAATGGGAGAAGATATTTGCAAATGACAGTACAGACAATAGGTTGATATCCAGGATCTATAATGAACTCCTCAAACTGAACACACACAAAACAGATAATCATATTAAAAAATGGGCAGAAGATATGAACAGACTCTTCTCTAAGACCTACAAATGGCTATCAGACACATGAAAAAATGTTCATCATCACTAGCCATTAGGGAGATTCAAAGAAAAACCACATTGAAATACCACCACATCATTTAGAATGGCCAAAATTAGCAAGACAGGAAACAACATGTGTGGGAGAGGATGTGGAGAAAAGGGAACCCTTTTCCACTGTTGGTGGGAATGCAAGTTGGTGAATCCGCTTTGGAAAACAGTTGGAGGTTCCTCAAGAAATTAAAAATAGAGCTTCCCTATGACCTTGCAATTGCACTAGTGGGTATTTACACCAATGCTACAGATATAGTAAAAAGAAGGGCCATCTGTACCCACTGTTTATAGCAGCAATGCTCATGGTTGTCAAACTGTGGAATGAACCAAGATGCCTTTCAATGGACGAATGGATAAGGAAGATGTGGTCCATATAGACTATGGAGTATTATGCCTCCATCGGAAAGGACGAATACCCAACTTTTGTAGCAAAATGGAAGGGACTGGAAGAGATTATGCTGAGTGAAATAAATCAAGCAGAGAGAGTCAATTATCATACGGTTTCATTTACTTGTGGAGCATAACAAATAGCATGGAGGATAAGGGGTAATCAAAAGGAGAAGGAAGTTGAGGAAAATTAGAAGGGGTATAGAGAATCATGAGAGACTATAGAATCTGAAAAACAATCTGAGCGTTTTAAGAGGTGGTGGTTTGGAGGTTGGGAGATCCAGCTGGTGGGAATGGGAGAGGGCCTGGATTGCATAGATCACTGGGTGTGGTGCAAAAACAATGAATAAAATAAAGAAAAAAAAGAAATTAACAAAAAATAAGTGTTATGTGCAATGCACGCTGACAACACACACACACACACACACACACTCACACACACAGAGAGATAAGACACAAACAGATGGGGAGGAAGTGATGAATCGCACTAAAGGAAGCAAGCCTCAAAGAAAATACCATAAAGGGGAAAGGAACAGAGAATCTAAGTCACAAACCAAACAAAATGGAAAATATAACTCCTTCATTATCAATAAGTAGTTCAGGTATACAGGACTAAAGTCTCCTATCACTACAAAAACATTGTTGGACTAAATGAAAATTTAGAAGAAAAAAAAAAGGCCAAGAAGTTCACGAGAAAGAACAAAAACAAAGTGAGCTCAACCTTATGTTAACCATAGCAAATTACCTTCCACTATAAAGATACACATAGATTGAAAATGAAGGATTTGGGAAGACAAAGATTATGCTATTGGCAACGAGAAGAGAGCCAAAGTAATTGTGCCTATGGCAGATAGATTTTATAGCTTTGAGAGACAAAAGATTACGGCAAGGTGTTTTGTCTTGATGGAGCATCAAAACATCAGAAATGTAGATGAATTGCAATGTATACACCACCTTCTGGCTGTATCTAAATGTTGGAAGCATATTATCAGAATGGAATGGAGATTAGGACCACAATCCAATATTGTTGGGACTATGATATCCACTTACAGCACAGGACAGATCATCCAAATGGAAGATGCTAAGGAATAAAAGACGTCATCATCGGCTCTCTAGACCAACTGAACTTTGGGGAAACATGCATAAGATTGAGTCCCTGAGGACCATAAGAGAAGTTCTTTACAAGGTCATACCTTACATTGTCTATCACAGATACTGTGCTGGAGTCCAAATCTAGTCGTCATTAGTAGAAGACATTTCAATTACTATTTTAGAAACTTATGAACACAAAGGTAAGAAAAAAGAAAAAAAGTCACTTATGAATGGGTAACACAGACAGACACTAATAGGTGGATAACAGTACACACTCGAGAACTAGCAATGAATCAAAGAAAGAAAATCAAAAGGAAAATAAGAAAGTACCTTGAACAAAGAAAATTCAAGAAACTTATAAGATGATGCCAAAATATTTTATGGGGAAAGAATATAGGATTAAATGTGTGTACTTCCAAAATTTCAAAACACTGAAAAAAATGAACCTAACATGAGGCCATAAAAACTAAAAAAGAAGAATCAATCTCTAAGTTAACAGGAAAAAAAAAATAATTCATATGATCATCAAAATAAAAGAAATACAAACAAATCAATACGAAAAATTCAGGAGAACTCACAGGTCAGTTTAGAAAACTTTAACAAACTGGAGGAGCCATTACCTGGAAAAAACTGGGAGACAAGCATACAGCTGAAAGAATGAGACCACATGACAACTGATAGAAAGGAAAAAAAAAATCTAAAAGACTTCTATACAGAATTATGCCGGCAAATCCAAGAACTGAGAGAAAAGGATTTATTCCAAGACTCATATCAAATTCCAAGATTAGGTCAGGAAACCTACAAAGTCTGAGCTCTCTACTAGTGACAAAGCGTTTGAAGCAGTAATCAAACACTTCCCAATACACAGAAGGCCAGGTCCAAATCATTTTCCTGGTCATTTCTAGATATTTAATAAAGTCAATGTCGTTTCTTCTCATCGATTCCAGAAATGGAGGATGCAGGCAAATTCAGATGTACAAGTATAAGGACCTAATTCAGATAAGGACATTATAAGAAACAAATTCCATGCCATTTTAATAAGTAAAGATAATAAATAAATAATTCTGTCCTCTTCTCTGTCTGTCTTCATCTGGTTTTGCAAGGGCCAGTTTTTATTTATTTTAAGTTTTGTTATGTAGAGGAAGCCAGTCTATCATCCATCATTTGTTTTTCACAGAGCATTCACTGATACTTTAGCTCTATATACGACCTAGTGCCCATCTTAATATATACCACAACTTCTCAAAACCCATTAACCAGTTTCCTCATCCCCCTCATGTCTATCTTTTCTGCAACCCTAAGCTTGTTTCAAAGAGTGCTGAGTCACTAAGGAGTGATATCCACTTGCCTCCTTCTCTAATTTCTTCCCCTTCAGTGTTCCCTTTCTTTACTAAGAACCAAGGTATTCCCCTTCCTTTACTCAGGGCCAGGGTATTTCTCATGAGGCACACACAGGGGAAGCCATATGATATTGCCATTTGTCTGCTTGCCTTTTTCATTTTGAATCACCCTTTTCTGTATCATTCCTGTCAATGCAAGTACCAGGGTTTCATCCTCTCTGATGACTGAGGAATACTCTGTTGCCAATATTAACCACACTTTCTTTATCCTCTAGTCTTTGCAAGGGTATTGCCACTCAATCCACAGTTCTGCTCCAGTGGGCATGGCAGGCCATTGATATAGGTCATTCCTTTTCCTCTTATTGAAAGTACTTGATCAAAATATCTATACCCATTACCACAGCAGGTCAAGTTACCTAATGAGGACAAGGGGTGCTGTGCAGGGCTCTTCCTTCAGCATTAGCTCTCATGTAGAATGTCACTCTCCTTGAAGCCTTTGCAAAGGTGTTTAAGGTAAAATCAAGTAGACAGAGCCCTAATCCCTAATGACAGGTGTTTCAGAACAGTAGGAGATGAGGACACAGAAAGCACAATACATCCATGCCCTAACATTTTTCCTTGAAAACGGACTTTCCATACCTTAATCCTCACTGACCCATAGTGAAAAGTCAATGAGAAAGGACTCTCTCACCACAGGATGACAAACATCACAGAGATCTGATGATATCCAATAGGACTCATTGTTTACTGAGATCTGTAGAAATTGCAGTGGAAATAGGGAAACCTTGCCATCTCTGTATAAATGTTGGCCCAAATGATGGTATACCGATTGTCATTTTCTTTTATCTTTGTCTAGAAAGGGGAAGTGGGAAATTAACACAAGACAACCTGAGTTCTTGATCAGTCTTAGAGAGTTCTTTTTCTGTCCTTCCATGGGCGTCTCCCAAAGTCATAGGATGCATAGGTCATGAGAAAGGGAATGGTGCTTCAGTGAAGCCAGCTTTTATGATGTCACAAAGCTTTGAGGTCATAGCCATGCCTGAACACTACACTTGGCAGGAGTAGTCATGGGTGGGCCAAGAGGATCCCATGCCCTCCCCAACTGCTGGAGCAGCCTGGGTCTCTCACCAAGGCAGTTTGCAAAGCAAGTTGGTGTCTCATTCTCTTTTGCCAAATATGTAATCTTTGGTCATGACTGTCAGCACCATCCATCTAGACTCTGGATAAAGGCAAGAACCCAACATTCCATCCTACCCACAAAAGGCCAAGAAAGAACCAGGCCTCAAACAAAGCGTCAGGGGAGGAACACCACACACCACACATACGTATGGTCCTCCCAGCCAATAAGGGTGCTTCTGGCCAAGAAAAGGGCCACCCAAAAAAAGCTCAAAGGGAACACACAAAACCATTCCAAAGACATATCTGGGGTCTTCAAAAGCAAGGACTCCAGTACTGTAACGTCTCAAGAAATCATGCCAAAAGAGTCTTTTAATCTTCATAACTGACCAAGCACCAAAGGCGGATTTTACAACCTATAACGTGAGGCACAGAACAGACGCATGTACTTGGGGTCCACATGAGTAAGCATGGATTATGTTGCAAAAAGCCCATAGCCCAAGTGAAGCCATCTGAAAGACTTTCATGCCCATTTTAGAATGTCAACATGTATCTCCAAATGTCATCATTGAACATGATTCGAATGTCTAGGAACCTTGAGCATTCCAACAGGGTGGTGCAACTACCCTCTGGGGAACTGAATGGAGATGTGGTAGCACAAACTTGCCTTAACCATTTCATGACCATCTCCGAAATGGTTTTATTTGATAACCAAACAATGCTTCTTGCGGAAGACAGGAATGTTCTAATGAAACCAAGACAGGTTGAACAATGTGACAACAAAGGGCCATTACAGCGAGACAGACAGCTGATGGTACAGGTTGGTGAGGAGATACAGGAAGAAAAGAACAATAGAATTAATAAGGGATCACATAGCGAAGGTCTGGCATTTTAGGATGGTTGGAGGTACTCTGTACCTGGCTGCATTCTATAGGGACTTAGGTCCAAAAAAAAAAAAAATCCTCTGGCCCCAGTAAATCCTTGTAAACTCTTTGTGTGTGTGTGTGTGTGTGTGTGTGTGTGTGTGTGTGTGTGTGTTTGAAAATGATCCACATGCACTTTCGACAGAGAGACAGAGATAACAGTCAGGGGGTGCAGCTGGAGAGGGAGAAGCAGACTTTTCCCAGAGCAGGGAATCTGAGACCATTGTTGATGCCATGATCCTGGGGTCATGAGGTGAGCTAAAGGCTGCCTTTGAACTGATGGACACACCCTGGGACCCAAACTTTGTCTTCCTAATACCTCCTAGTTCTAGAAAAGAACCACGACTCTCTCACTGTTCAGAAATGCATGGGATACGGATTTTTGATTGGGCTGGTGTTGCTTGCTCTGTCTGAACTGCTTCAAGAGCTGGTATTGCTTGTAAACTTGAAGTCAGTGACTTGACTATGAAGACATTTCTCTTCCATGGATATTTTCTTAAAGAGAATACATTCATTGCGAACTTTTGAAGGGGTTTGGCACTATATCTTGTGTTGCCCTTTTTCTGTTGATGGTGATTGAAATCCTCTCTATCTCCAAATACAGTTCTCCATTTTTGCTCCAAGATGAGGGACATTTTCAGCTCTGATTTCACAAAGAAAAGTTTGGCCCTCTTTTTTCTTTCTCTCCTAGGTCTCCTCACATAAGCACCTCTTGCTATTACTTGGAGTCAATGATTTCCCTAAGCTCATTGTCATGGTCCATCATTCTTTCTTCTCTCTTTGGATTTGCTTCCTTATTTTCTAGTCTTTTTCTTCCAGGTCACTCATTGGATCCTCTGATTCTACCAGACTGCTGGACTTTGCATCCAATCTGTTACCAATCTTTTCACCAGGAACTCTTTATTTTCTTTTATTTTTATCAGTTTTAACTCTGTGATTCGAGACTCCCTGATATCTTCTGTGTTTTCTGATGTACAGGGAGTATTCTGGCTGCTGCTTTCAATCCTCCATCGGGCGTGTTTTATGTAGAGGTTTCACTCTGATGGTCTGGCCAAGATCATTTCTTGTCCTTTTTCCTCGGCATCAATTGATTGTTTCATCTTTGCACTGGATCTAGGTCTCTGACTTCTTCTCTGAATTCGAAAAGCCCATTCTGTTTTTTACACTGAGGGTAATTTCTTTTGGAAAATGGATCATAGATTGCTCAAGACTGGCCCTTGAGGCAGTCTTGCGGGTCTGTGGTGTGCATGCCCTCTGCTGTTGTGTTGTGGCTGTCCCCTGTCCTTGACGGGAGTCTTCTTCAGAGGCTCTCACGCCTGAGCAAAATAGGGTGAGGTTTAGCGTGGTGGGCTCTGGTGTACCTGTGAAAGAAGATGTTGAACCAACTCATCAGAACGGATGGCTGCAGAATGCTGTGGTCAGGAAAGAGCATGTGGGCAGAGCTTTTTTCTAGTTCCCTACAGGAGACTCTGTTCTCCTGGGACTAAGCAACATGGACTGAGGAAGGCAGTCCCCCCAGAGTTCCACAGTTAAGACTTCGTGTTTGCAGGTTAGTCCTCATCACCCTATCTTTGGACAGTAGGTCAGTCTTGATATTGCTCGTGAGAAAGCCCAAAATTTATTTTGCCACCATAAAGTCATCTCCATGCACATTGCCTATCATGGATGCACTGCCAGAAGCCACTGTCTTCCCACTGTGTCTCCTGGTACTGTCTTCGATCATGGTTTCTAGGCTGTCTTCACCTGGCTGCTTGTTGGTGTTTTCTCCAGGAGAAACTCAGTGTTCTCTCAAGCCTATGTCTGCAAGTCTGCTGATCTTAAATCTCCAGGACTCAAGACTCATTATTGGCAAGAACTCATGCCATTCAGACCCTTTGATGGTCACAGCCAATGGTTTCAGGAAACATGCTCCTTGTGACTTCTCAGTGTGCTCCTGTCTCCTTTGCCATTTTCTTTCACATTGGCTCACTTTTTTCTGAAGCACCAACTGTCCATGTCTTCCCAAAGCGATGTCTTCAACTTCACCAATAGTCTCTGCTACTTCTTTTCTCTTTTGCTGTGGAGTTTTGTTTGTCCCTTCAGGTCATTTACTGCCATGTTGCTTTTGATGTGGTAATCTCCCAGTTTTGTTCAAGCATGAAGAAAAGCTTGAGTTCCCAGCCACTACTACCATCTCACTGTCCTCTGAAGACACTGCAAACTCTTACCCAGCCATACAAGAATAAATTCTTGCCCCTTGCCTCATATGGCAGAATTGTGGAGAGCACTGGGCTACGTCACATCTATCCTTGTCAGAAAGAGAAATAACACACAATTTCACTCTCTCATGGTAGTCAAGAAACATGTGAAAAAGAATAGGAAAAAGGGACAAACAATACGCCTCTAATCAGTCAGACAATTTTTTCTTTGTATGTTTGAAGACCAGTTAGTGAGAATATGTGTTTATAAAAGAGGACTAAATGAGACATTCTTTGTAGAAAATGTGGCTGAGTAATGGAATGTGAGTTTTCAAATCATATCAAATTGAATTGCTATTCATAAAAGACCAATTTCTTATCTCTTGAAATTTCATTATAAGTGTTATATAAAACACACACACACACACACACGCACACACACACACACACACGCACACACACACACACACGAGACACACGAAAGATGGGGAGGAAGTGAGGAATCACACTAAAGGAAGCACACCCCAAAGAAAATATCATAATGTGGAAAGTTACATTAGAACTCCAAGTTAGAATTCAACCAAAATGAGAAAGATAACTCCTAACCTATCAATAATTACTTCAAGTATTCAGGATAAAATTCTCCTATCACTATAAACAGACTGTTGGACTGGATAGAAAAATTTAAAAAAAGGAAAAAAATGTCAATAGGAAAAGAACGGAAACTAAACAAGCTCGACCTTATGTTGCCCATAAGAGATTTCCTTCAATGATAAAGATACACACAAAGATACCTTCTAATATAAAGTGAAGGAATTAGGAAGTCCTAGGTTATGCAACTGGCAAGGAGTGGAGAGCCAAACTGTGCTTTTGGTAGAAAGAGAGATTTTATGGCTTCAAGACACAAATAAGTTAAAAGAAATTAACAGAAAATTAACAGTTAACAGAAGTTAAAGTTAACAGAAAACTTAAGAGTTATAAGAATAAAAGTTAGCAGGAGAATTAAAATAATGCATATGATCATCAAAATAAAAGAAATATAAACAAACTAATAGGAAAAATTCAGGAGAACTCACACATCAGTTTAGAAAACTTTAACAAACTGGAGGAGGCAATACCTGGATAAAACAGGGAGACAAGCATACAGCTGAAAGTATGAGAAAAAATGACAATTTATAGATAGGATAAAAAATTTCCTAAAAGAAACCTTTACACAATTATGCCAGCAAATCCAAAAATAGGATAAATTCTAAGAAACATATCAATTCCCTCGTTTAGGTATAAAACCTACAAAATCGAGCTCTCTAGTCAAGACCAAGGTGTTTGAAGCAGTAATTAAACACCTCCCAAAAGACAGAAGGCCAGGTCCAAATCATTTTCCTGGTTAACTCTTTTAGACATTTAATGAAGGAAATGTATTTTCTTCTCATCGATTCCAGAAATGGAGGAGGTGGGTAGACTCTAATTTACAAGTATAAAGACCTAATTCAGATAAGGACATTTTAGGAAACAAATTCCATGACATTTCAATAAGGAAAGATAATAAAAATGCAATTCTTACCTTTTCTCTGTCTTCACCTGCTTTAGAAAATACTAGTTTGTTTTTATTTTAATTTTTTATGTTGAAATAGAAGGCCTATCCACCATGATACGTTTTTGACAGAGTATTCACGGATGTTTTAGTTCCATATACGACCTAGTGCTCATCGTGATATATGCCACAACTCCTCAACACGCATTAGCCAGTTTTCTCATTCCCTGCATGTCCCTCTTTTATGTAACCCTCAGCTTGGTTCTCAGAGTCAGGAGTCACTCCTGGTTTCTCTCTTTCTGTGACTTCATCTCCTTCAGTTTTCACTTCTTTCCTTCCATGGTATTTTTCCTGGGGCACATAGGAAGGAAAATATATGATATTTCCCTTAGTCGGCTTGCCTTTTTTGTTTTGCATAATCCAGTCCTCTGGCATTCATGTCAATGCAAGTACCAGGGGTTCATCCACCCTGAGGAATACTCTGTTGCCAAGATGGACCAGACCTTCTTTTTTTTTTTTTAAGGTTTCATTTATTTATTTGTGAGAGAGAGAGTGAGAGCGAGCACAGGCAGACAGAGTGGCAGGCAGAGTCAGAGGGAGAAGCAGGCTCCCTGCGGAGCAAGGAGCCTGATATGGGACTCGATCCCAGGACGCTGGGATCATGACCTGAGCCGAAGGCAGCTGCTTAACCAACTGAGCCACCCAGGCGTCCCTGGACCAGACCTTCTTTATCCACTACCATTTGCAAGGGTATTGCAGCTCAATCCACAGTTCTGCTCAAGTGGGCATTGCAGGGCATCCCTATAGGCCGTACTTTCCTTTGATTGAAGATACTTGGTTAACATGGCTATGCCCATTACCACATCAGGTAGCGTTAACTCTTGATGACAAGGAATGCTCTCCAGGGATCTTCCATAAGGCTAAGCTATTATGCAGAATGTCACTCGCTTGAAGACTTCGTAAATGTGTTTAAGTTAAAACAAGGTAGACAGAGCCCTAATCCCTTATTACTAGTGAATTGAACACTAGGAGATGAGGACACAGACAGCACAATACATCCATGTCCTAACATTTCTGCTAGATAATGAAATTTCCATCCCTTAGTCATGACTGACCCATAAGGAAAAGATGCTGAGAAAGGACTTTCTCACCCATAGGAAGACAAACCTCAAAGAGAGCTAATGATACCCTCTATATTTTCAGTGGAAATAGGAACAACTTGCTTTCTCTGGAGAAATGTTGCCCTAAAGGATGGCATACTGAACGTAATTTCCTTTTCTCTTTGTCTAGAAAGGGGAGTGGGAAATTAACACGCAAGACGACCTGGAGTCTTGATCAGACTCAGAGGGCTCTTTTTCTGTCCTTCCAGGGGCATTCTACTTAAAGCCATAGGATTCAAAGGTCAGGAGATAGTGTCTTCAGTGAAGCCAGCTTCTGTGATATCACAAAGCTTTGAGGTCATAGCAACCACTTTTTTCAAAAACATGCCTGATCACTACACTTGGCTGGAGTAGTCAAAAGTGGGCCAAGAGGATCCCAAGCCTCGCAAACCGCTGGAGCCACCTGGGTCTCTCACTAAAGCAACTTGGTAAATGAGTATGTGTTACCTTCTCTATGGCCGGATTCATATTCTTTGGTCGTGAATATAAGCACCAGCCCTCTGGACTCCAAAAAAAAGGCAGAAATCCAACATTTTATCCTACCTACAAAAGGCCAAGAAAGTTTAGGCCTCAAACAAAGCATGACGGGAAGAACTCCATAGCCTGCACATGGCTATGGTCCTCCCAGTCAATCAGGGCGCTTCTGACCAGGAAAAGGGCCACCCAAGGAAAGCTCAAAGGGAACACCCACAAGCACACGAAAGACATGTCTGGAGTATTCAACAGCAAGGGCAGGAGTACCTTGAGCGTCTCCAGAAATCATGACAATATGGCATCCCATGCTTCATAATTGACTAAGCACAAAAGACAGACTCTACACCCTCGACCCTTAGGTCCAGGATGTACCCATTTACTTGGAGTCAACAGGAGCAAGTGTGGAGCTTTTCGAAGAGACCCATAGCCCAAGTGAAGCCAATGAAAGTTATTTATGCCCGTATCAGAATGACAATGTGTATCTCCAAAAGGACACATGGAAGAGGATTGAATGTCAAAGAAGCTTGAGCACTCCCACATGGTGGTGCAGCTACACTCTGGGGAACTGAATGGAGATGCAGCAGCACAGGCCTGCCTTAACCATTTCATGACCATCCCCCAAATAGTTTCATGTGATAAGAAAACAGTGCCTCTTGTGAAAAATGGGCATGTTCTAAAGGAGCCAGGAGAAGGGAATAATGTGTCAACTAGGGCCATTATAGGGGGACAGACACCGGATGCTACAGGTTGGTAAGGAGATACAGGAAGACAACAGGAGAATGAGAAAGGGAGCTCAGAGCAAAGCCTGGCATTTTAGGATGGTAGGAGCTACTCTGTACCTGGCTGCCTTCCTTAGGGACCTAGGTCCAAATTAAATACACCATCTTCTGGCCCCAGTCAGTCCTTTCACACTGGTTTTGTTTTTGTTTTTTGTCAAATGATGCACGTGCAAATATTTGAAAGAGAGACAGAGAGTTCACAATCAGGGGGTGGAGCTGGAGAGGGAGCTGACTTGCTCCTAAGTAGGTAAACTACTCAGTGCCTTTTAATCTTATCTTTGTTTCTGTTCCCACATAAGGGTAATTTTCAGCTCTGATTTCTTAAAGAAATGTCCAACCCTCATTTTTCCTTGTCCCTAGGTCTCCTACAATAGGCACCAGTTTTTATTCCCTGGAGTCAATGATTTCCATAAGCTAATTTTCATTTTCCACCATTCTTCCTTCTCTCTTTGGTTGCTTACTTATTTTCCAGTATTTGTCTTCAAGGTCACTAATTGGATTCTCTGCTTCTGCCAGCTTCCTGGCCTTTCATCCAGTCTGCTACCACTCTTCACCAGGGACTCTTTGTTTTACTTTATTTTATTTTTTAACACTTTTATCTCTGTGGTTCGACTCTACCTGATGTCTTCTGTGTTGTCTGATGTATAGTGAGTATCCTGTCCGCTGCTTTCAATCCTCTATCAGGCGTGTCACATGTACAGGTTTCTCATTATTTGTTTTTTTTTTTTTCCCTTGGCATCAGTTGATATTTCCAGTTTTGCATTTGCTCTAGATCTCTGTATTCTTCTCTGTATTCTCAAGGCCTAATCTGTTTTTTAGCCTGGGGGTAATTCCTTTAAGAGAAAAGATCACGGTGTGCCCAAGGGATGTCCCTTGAAGAAGTTTCCGGTGTTTGTGTCATGCATTCCATCTACAGTTGTGTTGTAACTGTCCCCTGTCCTTGAGGCCAGTCATCTGCAGAGGTTATTCTTGCCTGCTGTTTGGAGTGTTTGATGTCTCGGCTGAATAGGATGAAGTTTAGTTTGGTGGTCTCTTGTGTGCCTGTGAAAGATGTTAAACCAATGCAAAATTATGAAGACCTGCGGAATGCTGCAGTCAGGGAAGAATATGTGTGCATGTCTTCCTTCTAGTTCCTATGGGAGAGTCTGTTCTCCTAGGACTAAGCAACGTGGACTGAGGAGGAAGTCCCCCAATATTTCCATGGATGGGATTTCATGTTTGTAGGTAAGGCAGCTAATATCCTCACTGTTCTGCCTTTGGCCGGCATCGGTCTTGATGCTGCCGATGTGAGAGCTCAAAATTTTTTGCCCCCTTTGAGTAATCTCTGAGAATACTGCCTCTCACGTATGCACTGATACAACCCACCATCTACCCACTGTGTCTCCTGATATTGTCTCTGATCATGGCTTCCAGACTGTCTGCACCTGATTGCTTGTTGGTGTCCTCTCCAAGAGGAACACAATTTCTCGACTCAATGTCTGCCAAGTCTGCTGATCGGAAATCTCCTGGCCTCAAGACCCTTTGTTGGCAAGAACTCGTGCCATTCAGAGGCTCTGCTGGTCACAGTTGATGGTGTCGGATTACATGTCCCATGTGGATTGCCAGTGTGTCCTCCTCTCTCCTGTGGCTTTGTCTTTTCCATTGGCTCACTGAACTCTGAAGCACCAATCCACAACATATCCCTTAAATCTTGTCTCCAATCTTCTCACATAGTTTCTGTGACTACTTTTCTCCTTTACTGTGGAGTTTGATTGGTATGCTTCAGTTCATTTTCCTCCATATTGCACTTTATGTGGTAATCATCAGGTGTTGTTCATGACTGAAGACATGCCTGGAGTTCCCAGACACTACTATCATCTCTTTGTCCTCCAAAAGCCCCTCAGACTCTTACACTGCCATAATGAAGAATAAATATTTGCCATTTCCCTGTGGTAAAGTTGTGGTAAATATTTGCCTATGTCACATCTATCAGTCTCAGAAAGACAAATGACATACGATTTTACTCTCTCATGGTAGTCAACAAACCTGTGAAAAAGCGAGGGAAAAAGGGGCAAACAATATGACTCTAACCACGCATGCAAAAATTTGTGTTTGTTTGAAGGCCGCGTAGTGTGAATACGTATTTACAAAAGAGTGATAAATGGGACATAACTTGTACGAAATTTGGCTGAAAGAGATGGAATGTGAGTTTTGAAGGCATATAAAATTGAATTGCTATCCAAAAGAGACCGACTTTCTATCTCTTGAAATTTCATTTTAAGTGTTATCTGAAACACACACACACACACACACACACACACACACACACACACACATAAAATCAGAAAGTACCATGAAGAAAGGAAATTCAAGAAACTTATGAGATGATGACAAAACATTGTATGGGGAAACAATATAGAGTTAAGTGCTTGTATTTCCAAAAATTAAAAACGCCAGAATAAAGCAACCTAACTTGATGCTATAAGGAAGTAGATGAAGAAGAGACAAATTCCAAAGTTAATAGAAAGAATGAAATAATACATATGATCAAAGAAATAAAAGAAATATAAATAAATCAGTGCAAAAAATCAGGTGATCTCAAACATAAGTTTTGAAAATGTTAACAAACTGGATGAGGCATTACCTGGATATAACACCTCCCCTACCAATTTCGCTCAACTCCCTTCTCCTCATCTCCCCATGTCCTCCATGCTTTTTGTTATGCTCCACAAATAAGAGAAAACATATGATAATTGACTCTCTCTGCTTGACTTATTTCACTCAGCATAATCTCTTACAGTCCCATCCATGTTGCTACAAAAGTTGGGTATTCGTCCTTTCTGTTGAAGACATAAGACTCCATAGTGTATAGGACCACATCTTCCTTATTCATTCATCCGTTGAAGGGCATCTTGGTTCTTTACACAGTTTGGAAATTGTGGCCATTGCTGCTATAAACATTGGGGTAGAGATGGCCCTTCTTTTCACATCTGTATCTTTGTGGTAAATACCCAGTAGTGCAATTGCAGAGTCATAGGGAAGATTTATTTTTATTTTCTTGAGGAATCTCTACACTTTTCTCCAGAGAGGCTGCACCAACTTGCATTCCCACCAACAATGGAAGAGGGTTCCCGTTTCTCCACATACCCTCCAACACATGTTGTTCCCTGTCTTGCTAATTTTGGCCATTCAACTGGTGTAAGGTGATATCTCAATGTGGTTTTCATTTAAATCTCCTTGAGGGCTAGTTATGATGAACATTTATTCATGTGCCTGATAGCAATTTGTATTTCTCCATTAGAGAAGTGTCTTTCATATCTTCTGCCCATTTTTTGATATGATTTTCTGTTTACGGTGTGTTGAGTTTGAGGAGTTCTTTATGAATCCTGGATATCAATCTTTTGTCTGTACTGTCACATGCAAATATCTTTTCCCATTCCTTGGGTTGCCTCTTTGTTTTTTGACTGTTTCCTTTGTTGTGCAGAAGTTTTGATCTTGATGAATTCCCAAAATTTTATTTTTGCTTTTGTTTTCTTTGCGTTTGGAGACATATCTTGAAAGAAGTTGCTGTGGCTGATATCGAAGAGATTATTGCCTATGTTCTACTCTAGGATTCTGATGGATTCCTGTCTTACATTGAGGTGTTTTATCCATTTTGAGTTTATCATTATATAGGGTGTAAGATAATGGTCGAGCTTCATTCTTTTAGATATAGCTGCCCAATTTTCCCAGCACCATTTATTGAAGAGACTCTCTTGTATTCACTGTATATTTTTTCCTGTTTTGTCGAATATTATTTGCCAATAGAGTTGAGGGTCCATATCTGGACTCTCTACTCTGTTCCAATGGTCTATGTGTCTGTTTTTATGCCAGTACCATTCTGTCTTGGTGATCACAAGTTTATAGTAAAGTTTGAAAACAGGTAGCATGATGGCCCAAGTTTTATTTTTGTTTTTCCACATATTTTAGCGATTCGGGTCTCTTCTGGTTCCATAAGAATTGTTGGATTATCTTCTCCAGCCCTTTGAAAAATCAATAATTCTTGGAATTTTGATCTGTGTCGCATTAAAAGTCTAGATTTCTCTAGGTAGTATAGACATTTTAACAATGTTTATTCTTTTGATACAAGAGCATGGAATTGTATTCCATCTTTTTGTGTCTTCTTTTATTTATTTCATGAGTGTTCTGTAGTTCACTGAAGTTAAATCTTTGGTTAGGTTTCTTTCTAGGTACCTTATGTTTCTTCGTGCTATAGAAAATGGAATCAATTCTCTAATTTTTATTTTCTATATTTTCTTTGTTAGTGTATGAGAAAGCCACTGATTTCTATACATTGACTTTGTATAATGCCATGTTGCTGAATTGCTGTATGAGTTCCAGTAGTTTGAGGGTGGAGTCTTTTGGGTTTCCCATATAAAGAATCATGTCATCTGCAAAGAGAGAGTTTGAATTCTTCATTGCCAATTTTGATATCTTCTATTTCTCTTTGTTGTCTTATTGCTGTTACTAATACTTTTAATACTGTGTTGAACAAGAGTGGTGAGAGTGGGAATCATTGTTGTGTTCCTGATCTCAATGGGAAGGATGCAAGCTTTTTCCCATTGGGGATGATATTTGATGTGGGTCTTTCATAGATAGATTTGATGAAGTTCAGAAATGTTCTCTCTATCCCAATACTTTGAAGCATTTTAATCAGGAACAGATGCTGGATTTTGTCAAATAATTTTTCGGAATCAATTGAGAGGACCATGTGGTTCTTCTCTCTTCTCATTAATTTGTTGTATCACACTAATTGATTTGCAAATGTTGAACCATTCTTATAGCCCAGGGATCAATCCCACCTGGTCTTGGTGGATAATCTTTTTTATGTGCTCTTGGATACTGTTTGCTAGGATCTTGTTGAGAATCTTCATCCATATTCATCAGTGATATTGGTCTGAGATTATCCTTTCTGATAGGGTCTTTGCCTGGTTTGGTGATCAAGGTAATGTTGGCTTCATAGAGTGAGTCTGGGAGTTTCCCTTCTGCTTCAATATTTTGAAACAGCTTCAGGAGAATATGTGTTATTTCTTCTTTGAAAGTTTGGTAGAATTCCCCAGGGGATCCATCAGGTCCTTGGCTCTTGTTTTTTTTTGGGGGGGGAGGTTTTTGATCACTTCTTCAATCTCATTACTAGATATTGGTCTATTCAGGCTGTCAATTTCTTCCTGGTTCAATTATAGGAGTGTATAGTTTTCCAGGAATGCATCCATTTCATCTACGTTGCTTAGCTTATTGGCATATAACTCTTGATAAAAACTTCTGAAAATTGGTTCTACTTCCTTAGTGTCAGTTGTAAGCTCTTTGTTTTTATTCATAATTTTGCTAAATTGGGCTTTCTCTCTTTCCTTTTGGATTAGTGTGGCCAATGTTTTATCGATCTTATTGATTCTTTCAAAAAACCAGCTTCTAGTTTCATTGATACATTCTACTGTATTTCTGGTTTCTAACTCATTGATCTCAGCTCTAATCTTGATTATTTCTCTTCTTGTGGGTGGAGTTGGTTTGATTTGTTGTTGGTTCTCCAGTTCTTTAAGGTGTAGAGACAGCTGCTGTGTTCTTTATTTTTCAATTTTTTTGAAGGAGGCTTGGATGGCTATGTATTTCCCCCTTAAGGCCACCTTTGCTGTATCCCATAGGTTTTTTACCAAAGTGTCTTCATTCTCATTGGTTTCCATGATATTTTTCAATTCTTCTTTGATCTCCTGGTTGATCCAAGCATTATTAAGCAAGGTGGTCTTTCACTTCCAGGTGTTTGAGTTCCTTAGGAACTTTTCCTTGTGATTGAGCTCCAGTTTCAAAGCATTGTGATCTGAGAATATGCAGGGAATTATCTCAGTCTTTTGGTATCAGTTGAGTCCTGATTTGTGTCCCAGTATGTGATCTATTCTTGAGAAGGTTCCATGTGCACTTGAAAAGAATGAGTATTCTGTTGTTTTAGCGTGAAATATTCTGTGTATATCTCCGAAGTCTATCTGGTCCAAAGTGTCATTCAATGCTCTTGTGTCTTTATTAATTTTTTGCTTCAATGATCTGTCTATTTCTGAGAGAGGTGTGTTAAGATCTCCTACTATTAATGTATTCATATTAATATGACTCTTTATCTTGATTAACAGTTTTTTTATGTAATTGGCTACTCCCATATTAGGGCATCTATATTTACAATTGGTATATCATCTTGGTAGATAGTCCCTTTAAGAATGATGTAGTGTTCTCCTGTATCTCTGACTACAGTCTTTAGCTTAAAATCTAATTTATCTGATAGGAGAATCGCTACCCCAGCCTTCTTTGAGGCCCATTGTCATGAAAGATGCTTCTCCATCCTTTCACTTTCAGTCTGGGTGTATCTTTAGGTTCAAAATGAGTGTCTTGTAGACACCATATCAATGGGTCCTGTCGTTTTATCCAATCTTCAACCCTGTGCTGTTTTATGGGCGCATGTAAGCCATTCACATTGAGAGTGATTATTCATAGATCGTTTTTATTGACATCGTGTTACCTTTGAAGTCTTTCTCTCTGTAGACTGTCTCTATATTTCTGTTCAATGCTATTCTAACGATTTTTCCTCTGTTATAAAACCCTGCTTAATATTTCATGCAGTGTCGGCTTGGTGGTTGCATTGTTTTTTAAGCCTTGCCAGACTTGGAAACTCTTTATCTCTCTATCCATTTTGAATGTCATTTTTGCTGCATAAAGTATTCTTGGCTGCATGTTCTTCTTATTTAGTGTTCTGAATATATCTTGCCAGCCCTTTCTGCCTTGCCAGATGTCTGGGACAGGTCTGACGTTATTCCGATGGGCTTTCCCCTGCAAGAAAGGAGCCTCTTTGTCCTAGAGGCTTTCAAGTGATTATACCTCCATTTGTGATTCCTTAATTTGACTATCAGGTGCCTTGATGTTTTGTTATCTATAATATTGGGTGGAGACCGTTTGGCCTCTAGTACATGAACACTGGTTCCAATCGTGAGATTGGGCAAATTCTCATGAAGAACTTGTTCCACTCTATCTTCTAGACTTCTTGCTTTTCCCTCCCCTTCAGGGATTCCAATAAATCTGATTTTGAAATATTTCATGGTATGATTTATTTCCCTGATTCTGTTTTCATGGTTTGTAAGCTGTTTGTTCCAGGCTTCCTCCTGATCCTTTCTGTCTGTTTGTCCTCCAGATCGCTAATTCTACCTTCTTTCTCAGTTACGTTAGCTGTGAGAGAATTTAGATGAGATTGGAACTCATTGAGAGCATTGAGAACCTACCTCAGCCCTGTTAGCTTTTAGCTCCTCCTTAACATTGTGAACATCCTTTATGGGCGCTTTCAGCCTGGCTCTAATCAATTCCATTTGATCATCCATGGCTTTGTGCAAGCTAGCTATCGCCTTGATAATTGTTAGCCTGGATTCTATTTCCAACATATTGTCTATGTTGATAGCCATTAGCTCTGTTGCAGAAGGTCCATCCTCTGTATTTTTCTTCTGTTGGGCATTCCTCCTCCTAGTCATTTTGGAGAGAGATGACTGAACAGATGTAGCTGGATGTGTTGACTGTGGTGCAGTCAAGGTGCACCCAGGAACAGTTCTGAGCAATCAGGATTCCCCACCCAAATGAGAGACAAAAGAAAAGAAAAAGCAAAAGAATAAGAGAGAGAGAGAGAGAGAGAGAGAGGTAAGATGAAAGGTGAAAGAGATTGTTTAGCCCAATTGGGTCCTAAGGTAAGAATTATGAAGTAGACAAACAAAAACAGACAAACAAAAAGACAGATAAAATATATGACAAGAGAATATATATATACACATATATATATTCATTTAAAGGAAGAACCTCGTCAAAATGAACCCCAAGTGTAAGATATATATGCTATCAGGACAATCACAAAAACACAGAACCAGTGATGGAAGAAAAGTATGGAAGAGTGGTTATAAATTCTTAGTGTGGGTGGGGAAGGTTGTTTTGATTCTTCCTGGATGTATCTTGATATCTATTTTAATGGGCTGAACTTTCCTAAGATAAATGGGATTAAAAATTGGTTTACCCAGTGGAAAAGTGTAGAGAGCCCAGATATGGATCCTCAAATCCATGGTCAATTAATCTTCAACAAAACAGGAGAAAATACACAGTGCAAAAAGACAGTCTCTTCAATAAATGGTGCTGGGAAAACTGGACAGCTATATGTAGAAGAATGAAACTCGACCATTCTCTTAAACCGTACACAAAGATAAACTGAAAATGGATAAAATACCTCAATGTGAGAGAGGAATCCATCAGAATCCTAGAGGAGAACATAGGCAGTAATCTTTTCAATATCAGCCACAGCAACTTCTTTCAAGATATGTCTCCAAAGGCAAAGGAAACAAAACGAAAATAAACTTTTTGGACTTCATCAAAATCAAAAGCTTCTGCACAGCAAAGGAAACAGCCAAAAACAAACAAACAAACAAACAAACAAACAAACAAACAAACAAAGAACAAAGGGGCAACCCACGGAATGGGAGAAGATATTTACAAATGACAGTACAGACAAAAGGTTGATATCCAGGATCTATAATGAACTCCTCAAAGTCAACACACATGAAACAGGCAAACATATTAAAAAATGGGCAGAAGATATGAACAGACACTTCTCCAATCAAGACATACAAATGGCTATCAGACACATGAAAAAATGTTCATCATCATTAGCCCTCAGGGAGATTCATATTAAAAGCACATTGAGATATAACCTTACACCAGTTAGAATGGCCAAAATTAACAAAACAGGAAACAACATGTGTTCAGGAGGATGTGGAGAAAGGGGGACCCTCTTCCACTGTTGGTGGGAATGCAAGTTGGTGAAGCCTCTTTGGAGAACAGTGTGTAGATCCCTCAAGAAATTAAAAACAGAGCTTCCCTGTGACCCTGCTATTGCACTCCTGGGTATTTATCACAAGGATACAGATGCAAAAAGAAGGGCCATCTGTACCCCAATGATTAGAGCAGCAATGGCCACGGTCGCCCAAATATGGAAAGAACCAAGATGCCCTTCAATGGATGAATGGATAAGGAAAATGTGGTCCATTAACACTATGTAGTATTATGCCTTCATTAGAAAGGGTGAATACCCAACTTTTGTATCAACATGGACGGGATTGGAAGAGATTATGCTGAGTGAAATAAGCCAAGCAGAGAGAGTCAATTATCATATGGTTTCACTTATTTGTGGAGCATAACAAATATCATGGAGGACAAGTGGTGTTAGAGAGGAGAATGGAGATTGGGGATATTGGAAGGGGAGGTGAATCATGGGAGATTATGGACTCTGAAAATCAATCTGAGGGGTTTGAAGTGGCGGGAGTGGGTGGGAGGTTGGGGTACCAGGTGGTGGGTATTATAGAGGGCACGAATTGCATGGAGCACTGGGTGTGGTGAAAAAATAATGAATACTGTTTTTCTGAAAATAAATAAATTGGTAAACAATAAACACCATATATTGACCTAAAAAAATTGTTTACCTATGAGGGTAATATTCATTAGGAAAGGGGGATTAATTTGAAGTTTAACTCTATGTGAATATTAGAAAATAAAATAAAAAGGAATAAACTAGACTAAACCAAACTAGAATTTAAAAAAAAAAAATTCAAAAAATAGAAATGCATAAAGAAAAACACAGGTGTATGTATCAAAAAGTTCATGTTAGAAGGTTATTAGGGAATTTGATGTACGTGACAGCTCACTGTGATGGTAAATTGGTTAAAAAAATTATCTATGTAAAAAAAAATGAACCAGAATAGTGGGGAAGAGTTAAAAATAAATGTAGTCCTATGTATTCCTATGAAGTAGTGGTGTTGTTCTCTTGCAGTCTTTTATTTTTTTCTTTCTTGGTTTGTTTTCTGGGGTAGTGGCCTGCCACATGGATTTTCAGTCAATGATGTTCCCTAAGTTAACTCCTCCAGTTCCCCTCAAGGGGTTGGGCTCAGAAGAAACAGGTTTTTATATAAATATTCTCACTAACCTGCCTTCAAACAAACAAAATATTGCGTGTCTGTTAGAGTTGTATTGTTTTTGTTTTGTATTGTTTTTCCTTGCTTTTTCACATGATAATTGAGTACCATGAGAAAGTGAAGTGATATGTTATTTGTCTTACTGAGACTGATAGATGTGACGTAGCCCAATGCTCTCCACAATTCTGCCACATGAGGCAAGGGGCAAGAATTAATTCTTGCTTATGGCTTGGCAAGAGTCTGTGGTGATTTTGGAGGACAGTGAGATGGTAGTAGTGTCTCGGAACTCCACGCTTGTCGTCAGCCAGAAACACAACTGGAAGATTACCCCATCAAGAGCAACATGGTGGAAATGCGCCTATAGCCAACAAAGCAACTCCACAGCCAAAAATTAAAAGAAGACTTTGGGAGAAGAATTGAGGCATGGCTTAGGGGAGATGTGGGCGGTTGGTGCTTCAGAGGGCCATAAGTCAACACAAAGGACAAAGGCACAGAAGAGAGGAGCACACTGAGAATCCACAAGGAGCATGTTTCCCAAAACCACTGGCTGCGAACAGCAGTGGCTCTAAACGGCATGAGTTCTTGTCAAAGGGTCTTGAGTCCGGAGATTTCAGATAATCAGGCTTGGCAGGCATCGCCTCGAGAGAACACTGTGTTTCTCCTGGATAGGACACCAACAAGCAACCAGATGCAGGAAGCATGGAAACCATGATCATAATCAATCCTAGTAGGCAGAGTGGGAAGATGGTGGTTTCTGGCAGTGCATCCGTGAAAGGCAGTGTTTGTGGAGATGACTCTATGACTCGATGTGGAGATGACACGAAATTTGGGGCTCTCGCACCAGTAGCATATACATGGAGCTATTTGCTACTAAAGGACGGTGAGGACATTAGCTGTTGAACCTGCAAACATGAAGTCCTTAGTGTGGAACATTGGGAGGACTGCTTTCCTCAGTCCAAGTTGCTTTGTCCCAGGAGAACAGACTCTCCTGTAGGGGGCTAGAGGAAAACTCTGCCCACATTATTTCTCCTGATCACAGCATTCTACAGGCCTTCATTCTGTTGAGTTGGTTGAAAGTTTCTTTTCACAGGCACACCAGAGCCCACCATGCTGAACATCATCATATTCAGCCCAGATACCAAACACTCCAAATGGCAGGCAGGAGAGCCTCTATATGACTGGCTTCAAGGACAGGGGAAAGCCAAAACACACCAGCAGAGGGCATGCATGCCAAACACATCTGAGAGTCCCTCAAGGGCAAGCCCTTGGTCATTCCATGATGTTTTCATCCTAAAGAATTTACTCTCAGGGTAGAAAACAGAATGGGCTTTCTTTTTTATAAAGTAGATAAGATATTTTTATGGAAAAGACTAAAACTTTGATGCATAAATATCATTTTTTAAAAAATTTTGAGCATAAAAGTATTCATTGTTTTTGTACCACACCCAGTGCTCCATGCAATCCATGCCCTCTATAATACCCACCACTTGGTACCACGGCCTCCTACCCCCCACCCCTTCAAAACCCTCAGATTGATTCTCAGAGTCCATTGTCTCTCATAGTTCACCTCTCCTTCCAATTTCCCCCATCTCCCTTCTCCTCTCTATCTCCCCATGTCCTCCATGCTATTTGTAATGCTTCACAAATAAGTGAAACTATATAATAATTGACTCTCTCTGCTTGACTTATTTCACTCAGCATAATCTCTTCCATTCCCGTCCATGTTACTACCAAAATTGGCTATTCCTATTTTCTAATAGAGGCATAATACTCCATAGTGTATATGGACCACATCTACCTTATCCATTCTTCCCTTGAAGGGCATTTTGTTCTTTCCACAATTTGGTGACTGTGGTCATTGCTGCTATAAAGATTAGGGTACAGATGGGCCTTCTTTTTACTACATCTAAATCTTTGTGGTAATACCCTTAGTGCAAATGCAAGGTCATAAGGAAGTTCTATTTTTCATTTCCTGAGGAATCTCCACACTGTTCTTCAAAAAGGCTGCACTAACTTGCATTCCAACCAACAGTGGAAGAGGTTTCCCTTATGTCCACATCCCTTCCAACACGTTTTGTTTCCTATCTTGCTAATTTTGGCCCAGAAAGGACTTTTTCAATATAGAGAAGACAGAGACTGGGATCCAATGCAAAGGTGGTAGAATCATTGGACGCTGAGGAAAAGAACAAGAAATAATCCTGTCCAGGCCAATCAAAATGAAACGTCTACATGTAACATGTTTGATGGAAGCTTGAAGCAACATCAGGATATTAACTGGGCGCAGGGAGGGTTTAATTAATTTCGATTTAGGTCCCTATGGAATGCAGCCAGGTTCAGAGCATGTCCTACCATTCTGAGATGCCAGACTGTCGCTCTGATCTTCATAGTTTATTCAGCTTGTCTCTGTCTTCCTGTATCTCTTCACCAACCTGTAGCATCCACTGTCTGTCTCCTTGTAGGAGCTCCTATTTGTCACGTCCTTCATCCTCTACTGGTTCCATTAGAACATGCCCATCTTCACAAGGGGCACTGCTTGCTTATCACCTGAAGCCATTTGGGGGATCGTCATGAGAGGTTTAAGGCAGGCTTGTGCATCCACATCTCCATTCAGTTCCACAGAGGGTAGCTGCACCAACGTGTAGGAATGCTCAAGTCTCTGCAACATTCGAGTCCTCTTTCTTGCATCCATTTGGAGATGCATGTTGACATACTAAAACGGGCACGATAGTCTTTTTCAGATGGTTTCCCTTGGACTATGGTTCACTTCCAACAAGCTCCATGCTTGCTTCTGTGGACTCCAAGTACATGAGTATGTCCTGGGCCTCAGTTTATCATGTGTAGGTTCTGCCTTTGGTGCTTGGTCACTTTTGAATATTGGGAGACCATTTTGGCATGGTGTCTACACACACTAGGTTTACTCGTGTCCTCGCTGTTGATGACTCCAGACATATCTTTGGCATGGTTGCAGGTGTTCCCTGGGAGCATTCCGTGGTGGCACTTTTCCTGGTCAGAAGTGCCATGATTGTGTGGGGGAACCATAGACATGTACGGAGCATGGAGTTCCACCCCTGAGTCATTGTTGGAAGCCTGATTCTTTCTAGGCCAGTCATGGGTAAGATGAAATGGTGGATTCTTGCCTTTTTCCAGAGCCCCGAGGGCTGGTGGTGACAGTCACGACCAAAGACTATAAATTTAGCCATGGAGAAGGTGCCACCGACTCACTTTGTAACTTCCTTGGTGAGAGACCCAGGCTGCTCCAGTGATTTGAGAGGGCTTGGGGTCCTCTTGGCCCACCTATGAATACTCAGGCCAAGAGTAGTGATCAGGTGTGGGTTGAGGAGTTGGTGCTATGGCCTCAAACCTTGGTGACATCACAGAGGTTGTTGGCTTCACTGAAACAGCAGTCCCTCTGTCATGACCTTTGAGTCCTATGGCTTTAGGTACTAAGCCACGTGATGGATAAAAAAAAAAAAAAGCCTTCTTAGCCTGACTAAGAACTTAGGTTGTCTTGTGTGTTAATTTCCCACTTTCCCTTTCCAGACAAAGAGAAATGAAAATGACGTTCGGTATACCATCCTTTAGACCAACAATTCTCCAGAGACGGCAAGGATTTCCTATTTCTACTGCAATTTCTAGAGATCTCAAGAAACAGTGAGGCTTCTTGGGTATCATCAGTTCTCTGTGAAGTTTGTCATCTGGTGGGTGAGGGAGTTCTTTCTCAGTGTCTTTTCCTTATGGGTCAGGGAAGACTAAGGAATAGAAAGACCCTTCTCAGGGAAAAATATTAGGGCATGAATGTATTGTGCTGTCTGTGTCCTCATTTCCTAGTGTTCTGAAACACGAGTCATAAGGCATTAGGGCTCTGTCTACCTGGTTTTACTTTAAACACCTTTGCAAATGTTTAAAGTAGAGTGACATTCTTCATGATAGCTAACCCTTAAGGAAGAGCCTTGGATATCACTCCTTGTCATCTTTAGTTAACTCTACCTGCTGTGGTAATGGGTATAGACATGTTGACCAAGTCTCTTTAATCAGAGGAAAAGGAATAACCTATGTCGGTGGCCTTCAAAACCCCCTGGAGCAAGACAGTAGATTGAGATGCAGTGCCTTTGCAAAGACTAGTGGATAAAGAAAATGTGATTCCTATTGGCACAGAGTATTCCTCAGGCACCAAGGAGGATGAATCCCTGGTACTTGGCATTGACATGAATGCCACAGGACTGGGTGTTGCAAAATGAAAAAGGCAAGCAGGAAAGGGAAATGTCATATGGCTTCTCATCAATGGGTCCTAGAAGGAATACCATGGGCCTTAGTAGAAAGAAGGGAAAACTGAAGGGAAAAATGTCAGAGGAGGAGACAACCCAAGAGTTACTCAGGACTCTGAGGAACTAAGCTGAGGGTTACAGAAAAGAGAGACATGCAGGGAATGAGGGAACTGGCTAATGGGTGTTGAGGAGTTGTGGCATATATTAGAAGAAGCACTAGGTCGTATATAGAACTAAATACTCCGTGAATACTCTGTCAAAAATGAATGATGGATGATAGGCCTACTTCCTCAACACAACAAAATATTAAGATAAAAACAAACTGGTCCTTTCCAAAGCAGTTGAAGACTGACAGAGAAAAGGAAATAATTATATTTTTATTAACTTTACTTATTAAAATGACATGTACAATGTTTCCTAAAATGTCTGTATCTCAATTGGTCTTGATATTTGTAAATTAGAGTCTCCTCGCCTCCTTCATTTCTGGAATTGATTAGTTGAAATGGCACTGCATTCACTAAATGTCTAGACGAGTTGCCCAGGAAAGTGCTTTGGACCTGGACTTCTCTGTGTTGGTAGGGGTATGATTACTGCTTCAAATGCTTTAGTCACTAGGAGAGAGTTCAGATACTGTAGAGTTCCTGACCTAATCTTGGGAGTTGATATGTGTCGTGGAATTTATCCTTTATTACAGTTCTTGGATTGGCTAGCATAATTGTGTAGAGGGGTTTTAGGTTATTTTTTTGTTCCTTTATATAAGTTGTCCTGTGGTCTGCTACTTTCAACTATTTGCTTGTCTCCCCTTGAATCCAAATAATGGCTCCACCAGTTAAAGTTTTCAAAACTGATGTGTGAATTCTTTTGAATTTTTCCTATCGGTTTGTCTGTATTTCTTTATTGCAATGACCATATGTATTATCTCCTTTTTTTCTGTTTACTTTGGAGTTTGTTTCACCTTTTTATATTGCCTTATGCCACCGTTTAGGTTGCTTTTCTTCAGTGTTTTTAATTTTTGGAAATAAACGCATTTAGCCCTATATACTTTCCTCATACAAAATTTTGGTATCATCCTGTAAGTTTCTTGACTTTCCTTTGCTCAAGGTATTTTCTGATTTTCCTTTTGCTTGTCCTTCCTTGACTCTGCTAGTTCGGGAGTGTGTTGTGTTTTCCACCTTTTAGTGTCTGGCTGGGTTTCCCATTCGTAAGTGATTTCTTTCTGTTTTCATATATTCGTCGTCCTAAGTTACAAGATAAGATTTGAATTCTCTATTAATTACGACTGGATTTGGACTCCAGCAGAGGATCTCTGATAGACAATGTTAGGTCTGCCCTTGGAAAGAACTTCTCTTATGGTTCTCAGATACACAATCTTATGTATGTTTCCCCAAAGCTCAGGTGGACTAGAGAGCCCATGATGACGTCTATTATTCCTTACCACCTTTCCCTCTGGTTGATCTGTCTTGTGCTGTAAGTGTTTATCATAGTCCCCAACAATATTGGAATGTGGTCCCAATCTCCTTTCCTTTCTGTTAATATGCTTCCAACATTTAGAAACACCCACATTGGTTTTGTATCTGTTGGCAATTCTTCCAAGTTTCTGATGTTTTGTTGCTGCATGAAGACAAAACACCTTCCGGGAATCTTTTGTCTCTTGAAGTGCTAAAATCTCTCTACTTGTCATCGTCACAATCACTTGATTCTCTTCTCCTTGGCAGTTGAATGAACTATATCTTCCCAATTTCTCCATTTTCAAGCTATGTGTATCTTGATAGTCGAAGGAAATCTCCTTGTAGTTGAAGAAAATCTCCTTCTACTGTATGGCTAACGTAAGTTCAAGCTTGTTTTGTTTTTTTTTGTTGAACTTTTTTGCCTTTTTTTAAAATTTTCATGTTTCTAATAATCTGTTTATAGGGATTGGAGAATTTAGTCCTGAATACGTTAACTAATGATTGACAATGAAGGAGTTAACTATCTCATTTTCATTGTTTTCTTACTTGTATTCTCTGTACCTTTACCCTTCATGGTATTTTTGGGGGGTTTGCTTCCCTTGATCCACAATTCCTCTGGATTACTCACGTGTCATTTCTGTGTGTGTGTGTATGTGTGTGTGTGTTTGTTTGTGTCGATGCTGTCTGTTGTGTTTCACATAGCACTTATAATGAAATTTCAAGAGATGGGAAGTTGGTCTTTTATGGATCGCAATTCAATTGGATATGCCTTTAAAACTCCCATTCCATCACTTGGAAATTGTATGTTATTTGTCTTTCTTAGACTGATAGATGTGACGTAGCCCAATGCTCTCCACAAATCTGCCACATGAGACAAGGGGCAAGAATTTATTCTTGCTTATGGCTGGGCAAGAGTCTGCAGTGCTTTTGGAGGACAGTGAGATGGTAGTAGTGTCTGGGAACTCCAGGCTTGTCTTCAGCCAGGAAAACAACTGGGATATTACACCATCAAGTGCAACATGGTGGAAATTGGTCTGAAGCTTGCAAAGCAAACTCTACAGCAAAAGAGAATTGAAGTAATAGAAACTTTGGGAGAAGATGGAGGCATGGCTTAGGGTAGATGTAAGCGGTTGGTGCTTCAGAGGGCAGTGAGACAATGCAAAGGACAAAGGCACAGAAGAGAGGAGCACACTGAGAACACACAAGGAGCATGTTTCCCAATGCCACTGGCTGCGACCAGCAGTGGCTGTGAATGGCATGAGTTCTTGTCAAAGAATTGTCTTGATCCTGAGTATTCAGATCATCAGGCTTGGCAAACATTGATTCGAGAGAACACTGTATTTCTCCTGGAGAGGACACCAAAAGCAACCAGGTGCAGGCAGCCTGGAAATCTTGATCAGAGACAATCCCGGGAGACTCGGTGGAAAATGGTGGGTTCGGGCAGTGCATCCGTGAGAGGCAGTGATCGTGGAGATGACTCAATGGGGGCACACGAAATTTTGGGCTCTCACACCAGTAGTACAAACACAGAGCTACTGTCCAAAGATAGTATGGTGAGGACACTAGGTGTTGAACCTGCAAACACGAAGTCCTGGGCATAGAACACTGGGGGGACTGCTTTCCTCAGTCCAAGTTGCTTTGTCCCAGGAGAACGGACTCTTCTGGAGGGGACTAGAAAAAATCCCTGCCTACATGCTTTCTCATGATCACAGCATTCTACTGGCCTTCATTCTGTTGAGTTAGTTGAAAGTCTCCTTTCACAGGCATGCCAGAGCCCAACAAGATGAACATCATCATATTCAGCCCAGACACCAAACACTCCAAATGGCAGGCAAGGAGAGCATCTAGATGACTGGCCTCAAAGACAGGGGACAGCCACAACACACCAGCAGAGGGCATGCATGCCACACACATCGTGAATACTTCAAGGGCCAGCCATTGGCCACTCCATGATGTCATCATCCTAAAGAATTTACTCTCAGGGTAGAAAATAGAATGGGTTTTTTGAATAAAGAGAAAATAGAGACCTGGATCCAGTGCAAAGATGGAAGAATCATTGGACGCTGAGGAAAAAGATTGTCCAGGCCAATCAAAATGAAACGTCTACATGTAACATGCTCGATGGAAGATTGAAAGCAACAGCCAGTCTACATCTGTTCTGTACATCAGAAACACACAGAAGATATCAGGGAGTCTCAAACCACAGAGATAAAAGTGTTTAAATAATAAAATAAGGAGTCTTTGATGAAAAGATTATGAGCAAACTATGCAAAGACCAGGCAGCTGACAGAAGCGGAGGATCAAATTTGTCATCTGGAAGACCAGTACTGAAGAGGAAGGAAGCAAATCCAGAGAGAGAAGGAAGAATGATGGAACATGACAATGAGCTTAGGGAAGTCATCAACTCCAAGAAATGGAAAGCGGTGCCTATTTTAAGAGAACTAGGAGTAAGAGAATAAGAGTGCTGAACATTTCTTAGAGAAATCAAAGCTTCAAATGTCCCTCACCAGGAGCAGAAACAGAGATCTTGATTCAGAGGCACAGAGGTGTCCCATCTATGTCTACAAGAAGCAGTGCAACACAAGACACATTGTCACTCCCCCTGCAAAAGCTAGCAATGGAGGAATTCTCTTTACCCAAATATGCTTGGGAGAGTTGTGTGTCCATAGCCACATCACTGACTTCAAGAGGACAAGCTCTACCAGCTCTTGAAGCAGATCAGATAGAACAAGCAACACCATCCCAAGCCAAAATCTGGATCCCCTGCATTTCTGAGCAATTACAGAGCAGTGGTACTTGTCTAGACTAGGAAGGATTAAGAATACAAAGTTTGGGTCCTGTGAAGTGTCCTTCGGTACAGAGGCGGCCCTCAGCTCAACTCATGATCCCAGGTTCACGGCATCAACTCTGGTCTGTCTCAGGTTTCCTGCTCAGGGGCAAGTCTGCTTCTCCCTTTCCAGCTCCATTCCCTGATTGTGATCTCTCTGTCTCTCTGTCAAGTACAAGCTTGTCCTTATTTAGACAAAAAACAAAAACAATCACACAAAAACAGTGTATAAGGATTGACTTGGCCCAGAGGATGGTTTATTTAATTTGTATTTAGGTCCCTATGGAATGCAGCCAGGTTCAGAACACATCCTACCACCCTGAAATGCCAGACTGTCGCTATGAGCTTCTTTGTTTATTCGGATTTTCTTTGTCTTCCTGTATCTCCTCACCTACCTCTAGCATCCACTCTCTATACAACTGTAGTGGCTCCTATTTGTCACGTTCTTCATCCTCTCCTGGTTCCATTAGAACACAACCATCTTCACAAGGGACACTGCTTGCTGATCAGATGAAGCCATTTGGGGGATTGTCATGAGAGGGTTAAGGAAGACTTGTGCTGCCACATCTCCATAGAGTTCCCCAGAGGGTAGGTGCACCAACCTGTGAGAATGCTCATGGTTCTGTGATATTTGAATCCTCTTCCTTGAGTTCTTTTGGAGATACATGTTTGTATCTCAATGTATACATGTTGTTTGGACAACCTGAAACAGGCACAAAAATCTTTCAAATGGCTTCATTGGTGCTATGGTTCTATTCCAACAACTCAACACTTGCTCTTGTGGACTCCAAGTACATGAGTCCGTCCTGGGCCTCAGGTTCTCAGGTGAAGGGTCTGCCTTTGGTGCTTTGTCACTTTTGAAAATTGGGAGGTTATTTTGACATGGTGTTTGTAGAAGCGAGGGTCACTCATGTCCTCGCTGTTGAAGACTCCAGACATGTCTTGGGCATGGTTGCCGGTTTTCTCTGAGAGCTTTCCTTGGTGGTACTTTTCCTGTTCAAAAGCGCCAGGATTGAGTGGGAAAATCATAGACATGTGCAGGGCATGGAGTTCCAGCCCTGAGTCATTATTTTATGCCTGATTCTTCCTTGGCCAATTGTGGGTAAGATAGAATGGCAGATTCCTGCCTTTCTCCAGAGCCCAGAGGGCTGGTGGTGACAGTCATAACCAAAGACTACGAATTCAGCCATAGAGAATCTGCCACCGATCTCACTTTGCCACTGCCTTAGTGAGAGGCCCAGGTGGCTCCAGTGGTTTGGGAGGGCTTGGAATCCTTGGACCACCCATGAATACTCCAGCCAATGTTGTGATCAGGCGTGGTTTGGAGAAGAGTAGTTGATATGACCTTAAGCCTTGGTGACATCACAGAAGTTGGCTTCCCTGAATCATCAGTCCCTCTCTCATAATCTTTGAGTACTATGGCTTTAGGTAGGAATCCCCGGGAATGACAGAAAAAGAGTCCTCTGAAGTTGATCAAGAACTCAAGTTGTTTTGTATGTTAATTTCCCACTTCCATTTTCTAGACAAATAGAAAAGATAATTATATTTGGTATACTATCCTGTAGGCCAACAATTTTCCAGAGACAGCAAGGTTTTATTATTTCCACTGAAATTTCTAGAGATCTCAAGAAGCAGAGAGGTCCCTTGGCTATCATCAGCTCTCTGTGATGTATGTCATCCTGTGGATTAAAGAGTACTTTTCAGTGTCTTTTCCTTATGTTAAGGGATTATTAAGGGTCGGAAATTATGGGTATAGCCATGCTGACCATGTCTCTTTAGTCAGACGAAAAGGAACTTCTTATATCCATGGCATGCAATGGCTCCTCCAGTAGAACTGTGGATTGAGCTGCAACTCCCTTGAAAGGACTAATGGATAAAGAAGGTGTGGTCAATATTTCCCATTGGACAAGTGTCTTTTCCTATCTTCTGCCCATTTTTTTATATGATTGTCTGTTTGTGAGTGTTGAGTTTGAGAATTTCTTTATAGATCCTGGATATCAACCTTTTGTGTGAACTGAGATTTGCAAATATTTTCTCCCATTCCATGGGTTGTGGCTTTGCTTTTTTTTTCCCATAATTTTAAATTTATATTTTTATTTATTTTCAGATAACAGTATTCATTATTTTTGAACTACACACAGTGCTCCATGCAATCCGTGCCCTCTATAATACCGACAACCTCACACCCCCCTCACCACTTCAAACTCCTCAGAATTTTTCAGAGTCTCTAGTCTCTCATGGTTCACCTCCCCTTCCAATTTCCCCCAACTCCCTTCTCCTCTATAACCCCCATGTCCTTAATGATATTTGATATGCTTCACAAATAAAGGAAACCATATGATAATTGAGTCTCTCTGCTTGACATACTTCACTCAGCATAATCACTTTCAGTCCCGTCCATGTTGCTACAAAAGTTGGGTATTTATCCTTTTTGATGGAGGCATAATACTCCATATTGTATATGGACCACACCTTCCTTATCTATTCATCTGTTGAAGGGCATCTTGCTTTTTTCCACAGTTTGCAACTGTGGCCATTGCTTCCATAAACATTGGGGTACAGATGGCTCTTCTTTTCACTACATCTGTATCATTGGTGTAAATACCCAGAAGTGCAATGGCAGGGTCATAGGGAAGTACTATTTTTCATTTCTTGAGGAATCTACACACTGTTCTCCAAAGAGGCTGCACCAACTTGCATTCCCACCAACAGTGTGAGAGGGTTCTCATTTCTCCACATCCCCTCCAACACATGTTGTTTCCTGTCTTGCTAATTTTGGCCACTCAACTGGTGTAAGGTGGTATCTCAATGTGGTGGTCATTTGAATCTTCCTAGTGGCTAGTAATGATGAACATTTTTTTTCATGTGTCTGATAGTCATTTGTATTTATTCAATGGAGAAGTGTCTGTTCATGCATTCTGGCCATTTTTTGATATGGTTGTCTGTTTTGTCTGTGTTGAGCTTGAGGAGTTCTTTATAGACCTTGGATGTAACCTTTTGTCTATACTGTCATTTGCAAATATCTTCTCACATTCCATGGGTTACCTCTTTGTTTGTTGACTGTTCCCTTTGCTGTGCAAAGAATTTTGATTTTTCTGAAGCCCCAAAAAATTCATTTTCACTTTTGTTTTTTTGCCTTTGGAGACATATCTTGAAATAAGTTGCTGTGGCTGATATCGAAAAGATTATTGCCTATGTTCTCCTCTAGGATTCTGATGGATTCCTGTCTCACATCGAGGTCTTTTATCCATTTTGAATTTATCTTTATGTACAGTGTAAGAAAATGGTTGAGTTTCATTCTTCTACATATAGCTGCCCAGTTTTCCCAGCACCATTTATTGAAGAGACTGTCTTATTCCACTGTATATTTTTTCCTGTTTTGTCGAAGATTATTTGACCCTAGAATTTAGGGTCAATATCTGGGCTCTATACTCTGTTCCACTGGTATATCTCTCTGTTTTTATGTTAGGTCCATGCTGTCTTGGTAATCACAGCTTTGTGGTAAAGCTTGAGATCACATAACGTGATGCCCCCAGTTAAATGTTTGTTTTATAATATTTACTAAGTGACTCTGGGTCTCTTCTGATTCCATACAAATTTTCGGATTATTTGACAAGCTCTTTAAGAGCTGGAGCATATAATATATATGTATATTATATTTATTTGTTTGTTTATTTTCTGCTTGAAATTTTTGAAAGAGGCGTGTTAAGATTTTCTTCTATTAGGGCACCTTGTTGCTCAGTGGGTTAAAGCATCTGCCTTTGGCTCCAGTCATGATCTCAGAGTCCGGGATGGAGTCCCTCATTGGTCTCTCTGCTCAGCAGGGAGCCTGCTTTCTCCCTCTCTCTCGGCCTACTTGTGAACTCTGTCTGTCAAATAAATAAATCTTTTAAAAGTCAAAAAAAGATCTCCTACTATTAATGTATTCATATCAATATAACTCTTTATCTAGACTAATAGTTTCCTTATGTAATTGGCTGCTTCCATATTGGGGTCATAGATATTTACCATTGTTAGATCATCTAGGTGTAGAGTTCCTTTAAGAATTATGTAGTGTCCTTCTGTATCTCTGACGACAGTCTTTAGTTTAAAATCTAATTTATCTCATATGAGAATTGTTACCCCGACCTTCTTTGGGGGCCAATTGTCATGACAAATGCTTCTCCATCCCTTCACTTTCAGTCTGATTGTATCCTTAAGTTCAAAATGGGTCTCTTGTAGGCAGCATATGGATGGGTCTTGTCGTTTTATCCATTCTTCAACCCTGTGTCATTTTATGGGTGCATTGAGGCCATTCATTTGGAGAGTGATTATTGATAGATACGTTTTTTATTGACATAGTGTGACCTTTGAAGTCTTTCTTTCTGTAGATTGTCTCTATTTTTCTGTTCAATGCTATCCTTAGGATTTTTCCTCTTTTCTTGAACCTTCCTTAATATTTCCTGCAGTATCAACTTGGTGATTGCATAGTCTTTTTAGCCTTGCCGGTCTTGGGAACTCTTTTTCTCTCCATCCATTTTGAATGTCTGTCTTGCTGGGTAAAGTATTTTTGCTGGATAAAGTGTTCTTTTCATTAAGAACCCTTTCTGGCTTGCCATGTCTCTGTGGACAAGTCTGATGAGATCCCGATGGGCTTTCTTCTGTACATAAGGAGCCTCTATGTCCTAGCTGCTTCAAGAGATTGTATCTATATTCATTATTTCTCATTTTTACACTCAGGTTTCTTGATTTTTTTTTTTGAAATCTATAATCTTGGGGGGAGACCCTTCTGTCTTTAGTACATGAATGCTGGTTCCAATTGTGAGATTGGGAAAATTGTCATGAATAACTTGTTCTACTATATCTTCTAGACTTCTTTCTTTCTCCTCCCCTTCATAGATTCCTATAATTATGGAGTTGGAATTTTTCATGGTATCATTTACTTACCTGATTCTGTTTTCATGTCTTCTAAGCTGTTTGTGTCAGGCTTCCTCCTGATCCTTTCTCTCTATCTCTTTGTCCTCAAGATCACTAATTCTATCTTCTGTCTCAGTTACCTAGCTTTTAGAGAATTTACATTAGATTGGAACTCATTGAGAGCATTGTGAACCTTATCCCTGGTATCTTTCAGGTCTTTCCTATTCAATTACATTTGGTCATCCATGGCTTTCTTCAACCTAGCTATTGCTTGGAGAATTGTGAGCCTGAATTCTCTTTCTGACATATTACCTATGTTGGTAGCCATTAGCTTTGTTGCAGAAGGCCCGTCCTCTGTATTTTTCTTTTGTTGGGCAATTCTCCTCCTATTCATTTTGATGAGAGATGACTGAACAGATGTAGCTGGATGTATTGAACATGGTGCAGTCCAGGTGCACCCTGGAATGCTTCTGAGAAATCAGGATTCCCCACCCAAATGAGAGAAAAACGAAAAGAAAAAGAAAAAAGAGAGAGAGAATGAAACAGGGAAAAAATGGAAGATAAAAGTGAAGGTTCAGATCAAATGGGCCCTAAGGATAGATTTATATAGTATACAAACAAAAACAAACAAAAATACTGATAAAATTATATGATGAGATAAAATATAATATATATATATATAATTCTTATATATAAGTATGCAAGTATACATGTATATAAGTATATAAGTCTTCTATATAAGTATATTATTGTTATACTTGGGTTTTTTACAGGTTCTTTCTTTATTTGCTTAAATATATATATATGTATAAAAGTGTATACATATACAAGAGAAGAGAAAAAAATACATATAATATATATTTACATATATTTCTATTTTATATATATTTATATATATATATATGTATATATATACATATATATATATATTTGGGTTTTGGTTTTAGGAGGTTTAGAGGAAAGCAAACTGCACCCTGATCTCCCTCTCAAAGGGAAGTCTCAGTCATCTCCCCTGTGGGTGCTGCAGAGCCCTTATAATTCCCCCTTGGCTGCTGGCAGTGCAGATTTTAGTCGTGGTCCCAGGGGATGCAGAACCTTCTGCATGTACCAAACTACAGCAGCAGTGGCTTTCTGGGCAGTTCCAGACTGCCAGAGAGGTTCAAAACAGTGATTCCACACGGAGGTTTTCCCGCTGGCCCTGGCTGAGAATGCCTAGCCTTCTGGGTCTAAGAGTGCCTGGCTTGCAAGCAACTCTTTCAGGGGAGTGTGTGGGGTGTCTGCATGTCTCAGGCTCTGATAGTATGGTGTGGGTCTAAGAGCACTAGGCTGTTTTCAAACACCTCTCTCAGAGGATGGTAAGGGGTGCATGTGTCTCAGGCTCTTTTAGCAAGGCTCTGCGTTCTGCTGTCTGGCGAGGCTCCCAGGACATCACAGGAGCCAGACCCCACGCGATTTCAGGCGTGCTGGCGGCTTAGGAACCAAGACCTGTTTTCTCCACCTCACTCTCTCTGGCTCCATGCCAGGGGAGGCTGTCCTGCATCCAGGAACTTAAGATCCTATTCTTAGCTTCCCCATTTCCCACAATTTATCCCCGTGATCATTTGCACCTTTTGAGTGCTTTCAACCAGAGTCCAAGTTAATGCTGGTCCCCAGATGCAGGGCACTCTTGTATTGGGGTATTACTTTCCAACCAGTCGCCTCTGGTAGCTTCCTTCCACTTTTCTTTATCTTTTATAGTAAGTCTGATGTTCCAACTCTGCTTTTCCTGCCCACTGGTGTTTTCTGCCCTTGTAGAGATCCAGATGTTTATAATTCTGATCTCAGGCTTATTTCATGGGTGATCAGAGTTATTTGGTAGGAAATCACATCAATTTAGGGTACAGCTTGAAATGGTACCTCCTCTTACTTCCCCTTCATCTTGTGTCACTTCACATAACACTTACAATAAAATTTCAGGAGATAGGAAGTCAACCTTTTATGGATAGCAATTCAATTTGATAGGCCTTCGAAATTCACATTCTATCACTTTCGTATTTCCTGCAAAGAATGTCCAATTTAGTCCTCTTTTATAAACACATATTCCCACTAACCTGCCTTCAAAGAAACAATGGTTAGAGTCGTATTGTTGATCCCTTTTCCCCTGCTTTTTCACATGTTCCTTTACTACCATTATAGAGTGAAATTACAGGTTATTTGTCTTTCTGAGACTGAGAAATATGACGTAGCCCAATGCTCTTCCAAACACAGCCACATGAGGCAAGTGGCAAGAATTCATTCTCTTTTATGGCTGTGTAAGAGTCTGTGGTGCCTTTGGAGGACAGTGCGATGGTAGTAATGTCTGGGAACTCCAGGCTTGTCATCAGCCATAAACACAACTGGAATATTAACACAACAACTGCAACTGGGTGGAAATTGACCTGAAACCTACAATTCAATCTCCACATCAAAAGAGAAAGGAAGTCATAGATACTATAGCAGAAGATTGGAGAAATTGTTTAGGGAGTCGTGGGTGATTGTTGTCTCAGATGGATGTGAGTCAATGCAAAATAAAGGCACAGGATAGAGGAGCAAACACACCAAACACACCAAAAGGCAGTCAAGGACAGCCTCTGCAGATGATGGTGTTAAGGTCAGGGGACAGCCACTACTCAACAGCAGAGGACATGTATGCCACACACACCAGAGACTCCCTCAAGAGCCAGCCCTTGGGCACTCCAAGATCTCTTCTTCCTAAAGACATTACCCTCAGGGAATAAAACAGAATGTGCTTTGAGAATAAAGAGAATAAGAAAGAGACCTAGATCCAATGCTAAGATGGAATAAGCAATTGAAATCAAGGAAAATGAATAAGAAATGATTAAGGCAAAGCAATCGGAGTGAAACCTCTAATGTTACACACCCGATGGTGGATTTAAAGCAGCAGTGAGGATACTCACTGTACATCAGAAAAACACAGAAGATATCAGAAAGTCTCTAACCACAGAGACAAATGTGATAAAAAAAGGAAATAAAATATAGGGTCCCTGATGAAAAGATTGGTAGCAGACTCAACGCAACATCGAGGAAGCCTGCAGAAGAAGATGATCAAATTAGTGACTTAAAAGTAAAAGACTAGAAAATAAGGAAGCAAAGCCAAACAGAGAAGGAAGAATGATGGGCCATAATAATGAGCTTAGAAAAGTCATCGAATCCAAGGAATGGAAAGAGGTGCCTACTCTAGGAGATCTAGGAGTGAGAGTATAAAGACCAAACATGTCTTTGAGAAATCAGAGCTGAAAATGTCTCTCATCTGGGATCAGAAACAGAGATCCAGATTCAGAGGCAGAGAGGGCACCCATCACCATCACCCATCACCAGAAGGAGCACCACAAGACATAGTGTCATTTCCCCTGCAAAACCCGGTAGTGGAGGAATTATCTTTACACAAATATGCGAGGGAGAGTTGTGTGTTCATAACCAAGTCAGTGACTTCAAGACGACAAGCTCTACCAGTTCTAGGAGCAGGTCGGATAGAGCAAGCAACACCAGCCCAAGCCAAAATCTGTATCCCCTGCATTTCTGAACAATGACAGAGCAGTAGTTCTTGTCTAGAACTCTGAGGTATTAAGAGGACATATGATCCTCGATATGATCCTCCATTAGTTCAGAGGCGGAATTCAGCTCAACTCATGAGCCCAGGGCCATGGCGTCAACTTTGGTCTCAGCTTCCCTGCTCAGGTGCAAGTCTGTTTCCCCTCCCCAGCTCCACCCTCTCATTGTAAACTTCTGCTTATCTCTCAAGTACGTGCATGTGTATCCTTTGATTAAAAAGACAAAAACAAAAACAAAACCAGTTTACAAGGATTTACTCGTGCCAGAGGACGGTTTATTTAATTTGGACCTATAGCTCTGTGGAATGCTGCACCTCTTACCATGATAAAATGCTAGATCGTTGCTCTGAGCTCCATTGTTCATTCTCCTATTCTTTGTCTTCCTATATTTTCTCACCAACCTGTAGCATCTGCTGTCTGTCCAGCTGTAATGGCACCTTTTTTCACTCTCCTGGCTCCATTAGAACATGCCCATCTTCTGCAAGAGGCACTGTTTGGTTATTATATGAAACCATGTAGGGTATGGTCATGAGATGGTTAAGGCAGGCTTCTGCTGCTGTATCTCAATTCAGTTCCCCAGAGGGTGGCTGAACCACCCTGTGGGAATGCTCAAAATTCCTTGACATTCGAATCCCCTTCAACATGTCCTTTTGGAGATACACATTTTCATCTTGAACCGGCAAGAGTGTCATTCAGATCACTTCACTTGTGCTATTAGGTCTCTTGCAACATGTTCCGCGCTTGTTCCTGTGGACTCCAAGTAGATGAGTCAGTCTTGGGCCTCAGGTTCTAGGGTGTAGAGTATGCCTTTGGGAGTTGTTTACTTTTGAAAATTGGGTGGTTCTTTTTTCATGATTTCTGGAGACACTAGAGTTACTCGTGTCCTCACTGTTGAAGACTACAGACAGGTCTTTGTCATGGTTTTGGGTATTTCCTTTCAGCTTTACTTGGGTGGCCTTTCTCTAGTCAGAAGCACCCTGATTGGGTGGGAGTATCAAACACATGTGAGGGACATGGATTTCCTCCCCTGAGTCTTTGTTTGAGACCTGCTTCTTTCTTGGACTTTCGTGGTGGGTAAGGTGGAATTGTGGATTCATGCCTTTCTCCGGAATCCAGATGGCAGGTGCTGACTGTCACAATAAAAGACTAGAAATTTGGCCATGGAGAAATTAACACCAACTCACTTCACAGGCAGCTTCAGAAGTTTGGGAGGGCTTGGGATCTTCTTGGCCCACCCATGACAACTACCGCCAAGTGTACATAAGGCGTGGTTTGTGAAGGAGTAGTTGCTAGGAACTCAAATCTTTGTGACATCACAAAAGCTGGCTTCACTAAAGCAGCAGTCCCACTCTCATGTCCTTTTTGTCCTCTGGCTTTAGGTAGGAAGCACCAGAAAACACAGAAAAAGACCCCGTAGCCTGATCAAGAACTCAGGTTGTCTTTTGTGTTAATGTCCCACTTCCCTTTCTAAACAAAGAGAAAAAAAAACGACGTTTGGGATACCATCCTTTAGACCAGCATTTCTCCATAGAAAGCAAGGTTTTACTATTTATACTGAAATTTCTAGAGATCTCAAGAAACAGTGAGGCCTCTTGGGTATCATCAGCTCTCTGTGAGGTTTGTCATCCTGTGTGTGAGAGAGTCCTTTCTCAGTTTCTTTTCCCTATGGACCAGTTATGACAAAGAAACGGAAAGTACCTTTTCAAGGAAAAATGTTAGGACATGGATGTATTGTGCTATACTTGTTTTCATCTCGTAGTGTTGGAAAACACTAGTCATAAGTGATTATGGCTCTTAAACAAATTTGGAAAGGCTTCAAGGAGCGTGGCATTCTGCATGAGAGCTAACGCTGAAGGAAGAGCCCTAAACAGTACTCCTTGTTATCATTAGTTAATACTACCTGCTGTGGTAATAGGTATAGCCATGTTGACCAATTCTCTTAAATCAAAGGTAAAGGAATGGCCTATATCTGTGATGCCAACTTGAGCAGAACTGTGGATTGAGCTGTAATGTACTTGCAAAAACTATTGGATAAAGAAGGTGTGGTTTGTATTGACAACAGAGTATCCCTCAGCCATCAGGGAGGATGAACCCCTGGTACTTGCATGGACTTGAGTTTCACAGGACTGGGTGTTTAGAAATAAAAAAAAAAGGCAAGCAGACAAAGGGGAATTTCTCATGGCTCCCATCCTATGTGCCCCAGGAGGACAATCATGACCCTTAGTAGAAGGAAGGGAAAATTGAAGGGAATGAGTCAGAGAAGGAGACAAACCAGGAATGTCTCTGGACTCTGAAGAACCAATCCGAGAGTTACAGAAAAGAGAGAAATTCAGGGAATGAGGGCACTGGCTAATGGGTATCCAGGAGTTGTGGCATATGTTAGGATGAACACTAAACCATATATGGAACTAAAGCTTTGGTGAATTATTTGTCATAAACAGATGATGGATCATAGGCTGGTTTCCTCAAAAGAACAAAAATATAAAAGGAAATACAGTCTGGCCCTTTCAAAAGAAGATGAAGACTCGTAAAGAAAAGGAAAGAATTATATTTTTATTATATTTACTTATTAAAAAAGGCATGGAATTTTTCCCTTTAATGACCTTATCTTAATTGGGTCTTTATATTTGAAAAGTAGATTTTACCCGCCACCTCCATTTCTGGAATCAATGTGAAGAAATGCCATTGCCTTTATTAAATTGATGCAAGTGTTGACTAGGAAAATGATTTGGATGTGGCCTTCTGTGTGTTGGCAGGAGTTTGATTACTCCTTCAAACGATTTAGTCAGTAATAAAAAGCTCAGATATTGTAGGGTTTCTGACCTAAACGTGGGAGTTGATATGTGTCTTGGAATTTATCCTTTTCACTTGTTCTTAGATTTGCTGGAATAATTTTGTAGAGGCATCTTTTAGTTTAGTTTAGTTTTCTTTTCTTTTCTTTTCTTTTCTTTTTTTCCCTTTCCATCAGGTGTCAAACTTTTTTCTGGATGCTGCTCTCCTTCAGTAATGGTTTCTTCAGTTTGTTAAAGTTTGTTAAACTTCTTTCTTCTTTTTCTATTTCCTTATGCCGTCATGTTAGGTTGCCTTTTGTGTGTACATGTGTGTGTGTGTGTGTGTGTGTGTGTGTGTGTGTGTGTGTGTATGTTTAATTTTGGTAAATACACACATTTACCACTATATTCTTTCTTCATAAGATGTTTTGACATCATCCCTTAAGTTTCTTGAATTTCCTTTGTTCAAAGTACTTTCTGATTTTCTTTCTTTGATTCATTGCTACTTCAGGAGTGTGTTGTTTTTTCCACCTATTCGTGCCTGGCTGTGTTTCCCTTTCTTAAGTGATTTCTTTCTGTTTTCATATCTTTGTGGTTATAAGTTACAAGACAGGATTTGAATTATCTTCTAATAATTATGACTGTATTTGGGTCCAGCAGAGGATTTCTGACAGACAATTTTAGATCTGCCTTTGGGAAAAACTTCTCTTATGGTCCTCAGGGACACAATCTTATGCATGTTTTCCCAAAGCTCAGGTGGTCTAGAGAGTCCATGATGACATCTGCTATTCCTTACCACCTTTCTCTCTGGATGATCTGTCCTGTGCTATAAGTGGATACTGTAATCTGCAACAATACTGGAATGTGGTCCCCATCTCCTTTTCTTTCTGCTAATATACTTCCAACATTTATATACACCTACATGGAGGTGTAAATGTTGGCAAATCTTCCAAGTTTCTGGTGTTTTAATACTCCATAAAGACAAGGTAGCTTATCGTACCTTTTGTCTCTCAAAGGCATAAAATCTCTCTATCTGCCATAGGCACAATCACTTTTGCTCCCTTCGCTTTGTCAATTGCATAACCTATGTCACCAATTCCTTCACTTTCGAGTCAAAGGAAATCTCTATTGCAACATGAGGTTGAGCTTTTTAAGCTTTTTTTTAAGTTTTTGTTGTTTCCTTGTGGAAATTTTTGCCCTTTTTTCTTTTTCCTTTTTTTTTTTAAATTCTCATTCATTCCAACAATGTGTTTGTACAGAACAAAGAATTTATCCTGAATACTTGAACTAATTATAATAGGTAGGATGTTAACTTTTCATTTTGGTTAGTTTCTGACTTGGAATCTCCATGCCTTTCCCCTTAATGTTACTTCTTGGGGGTTTTCTTTCTTTAGAGTGATTCCTCACTTCCTCCCCATCTTTGGTGTGTCTCCTTCGTGTGACCATGTGTGTCTTAGTGTGTGTGTGTGTGTGTGTGTGTGTGTGTGTTGTTTTTGTGTGTTCACATAACACTTATAATTAAATTTCAAGAGTAGGAAGTTGTTATTTTATGGTTAGCAATTCAATTTGACATGCCTTGAAAACTCACATTTTATCACTTTCAGCCACATTTCCTACAAATAATGTCACCTTTTATCCACTTTTATAAACACATATTCTCACAAACCTGCCTTCACACAAAAGGCAAATTCTGTGTGCCTGGTTAGAATCATGTAGTTTGTTCCTTTTTCCCTTACTTTTTCCCATGTCTCTTGACTACCATGAGAGAGTTAAATCCTATATTATTTGTCTTTCTGAGACTGATAGATGTGACATAACCCAATGATCTCCACAAGTCTGCCACATGAGTCAAGTGGCAAGAATTCATTCTTGCTTATCCTCTGTAAGATTCTGCGGTGCCTTTGAAGACAGTGAGTTGGTAGCAGTGGCTGGGAACTCCAGGCTTGTCTTCAGCCATGAACACAACTGTAAGATTACCACATCAACTGCAACTTGGCAGAAATCGACCTGAAGGTTAAAAGCAAACTCCACAGCAAAAGAGAAAAGAATTCGCCGAGACTGTGGGAGAAGATGGAGACATTGATTATGGGATTTATGAATGTTTGGTGCGTCAGAGGACAGTGAGTCAATGCAGAATACAAAGGCACAGGAGAGAGGATCACACTGGGAACCCATAAGAAGCATGTTCCCAATGCATTTGCTGTGACCAACAGAGGGTCCGAATGGCATGAGTTCTTCCCAACAAAGAGTATTGATGCCTGGAGATTTCAATAAGCAGGCTTGGCAGACATCGCCTCAAGAGAACACTGTTTCTCCTTCAGAGGACACCAACAAGAAACCAGGTGCAGACAGCGTGGAACCATGCTCAGAGACAATATCAGGAGACACAGTGGGAAGATGGTGGGTTCTGGCAGTCTATACATGAGAGTGTGTTCATGGAGATGATTTGATGGGGACACAAAAATTTTGGATTCTCGCACCATCAGCATCATGACTGAATTTCTGCCAAAGACAGAATTGTGAGGGCATTAGCTGCCTAACCTGCCAACATGAAATCCCAACCATGGAACACTTGTGAGGCTGACTTCTTCAGTCCAAGTTACTTAGTCCCAGGAGATCAGACTCTCCCATAGGGAACTAGAAGGAAGCCCTGCCCAGATGCTCTATCCTGACTGCAGCATTATGTAGGCCTTCATTCTGTTGATTTTGTTGAACGACTTGTTTCACAGGCACACCAGAGCCCAGCAAGCTAAACCTCAGAATATTTAGTCTAGACCCCAAACACACAAAATGACAGGAAAGGAGAGCCTTTGCAGATAACTGGTCTCAAGGACAGGGACAGCCACAACACAGCAGCAGAGGGCATACATGCGACACACAGACGCAAGACTCCATCAAGCAACAGCCATTGGGCAATCCATTATCTCTCCTTCCTAAAGAAGTTAGCCGCAGGTTAGAAAACAAAATGGGCTTTTTCAATACAGGGAAGAAGAGAAAGACCTAGATCCAATGCAAAGATAGAAGAGTCATTTGATGCCAAAGAAGAAAAGGAAAAAGAAAAAGAAATTATCATGGCCAGGCAATCAGAGTGAAACCTGTACTCTTGACTCGCCCAAAGGAGGATTGAAAGCTGGCCAGGATACTCACTTCACATTAGAAAGACACAGAAGATATTAGGTACCCTCGAACCACAGAGATAAAACTGATAAAAATAAAAAATAATATAAAATATGAAATGAAATTTGCGACAACATGGATGGAACTAGAGCGTATCATGCTTAGCGAAATAAGTCAAGCAGAGAAAGACAACTATCATATGATCTCCCTGATATGAGGAAGTGGTGATGCAACATGGGGACTTAAGTGGGTACGAAAAGAATAAATGAAAGAAGATGGGATTTGGAGGGAGACAAACCATAAGTGACTCTTAATCTCACAAAACAAACTGAGGGTTGCTGGGGGGAGGGCTTTGGGAGAAGGGGGTGGTATTATGGACATTGGGGAGTGTATGTGCTTTGGTGAGTGCTGTGAAGTGTGTAAACCTGTTGATTCACAGACCTGTACCTCTGGGGATAAAAATATATGTTTATAAAAAATAAAAAATTATATTAAAAAAACAACAAGAACAACAACAAAAAAAACCTTTGTAAATTAAAATAAAAAAAAATAATATAAAATAATGAGTTCCTTATGAAATGATTGGTAGCAGACTGGGTGCAAAGTCCAGGAAGCTGGCAGAAGCAGAGATTCCAATTAGTGATCTGAAGGAAAAAGACTGGAAGATAAAGAAGCAAATCCAAAGAGAGAAGGAAGAATGATGGAACATGACAATGAGTATAGGGAGGTCATCGACCCCAAGGAATGGAAAGAGTTGCCTATTGTAGGAGAACTAAGAGTGAGAGAAAGAAAGAGGGCTGAACATTTCTTTGAGAAATCAGAGCTCAAAATGCCCTTAATCTTGGAGCAGAAACAGGGATCCAAATTTGGAGACACAGAGGACTCCCATCACCATCAAGAGAAGCAGGGCAACACAAGACACAGGTCAGATAGAGCAAGCGACACCAGCCCAAGCCAAAATCCGTATTCCCTTCATTTCTGAAAAACGGTAGAGCAGTGGTTCTTGTCTAGTACTAGGAGGTATTAAAAAGAGAATGAATGAGTCCTGTGGTGTGTCCATCATTCAGAGGCGGCCTTCAGCTCAACTCATGATCTCAAGGTCATGGCATCAACTCTGGTCTCAGGTTTTCTGCTCAGCGAAAAGTCTGATTCTCCATCTCCAGCTCCACCCCCTCATTGTGATCTCTCTTTCTCAAATACATCGAATGCACGTATTTTGACAGAAAACAAAAGCGAAAACAAAAACAGTGTACAAGGATTGACTGGGGCCAGAAGATGGTTTATTTAATTTGGACCTAGGTCCCTATGGAATACAGCCAGGTTCAGAGCACCTCCCACCACCATCCTAAAATGCCAGACCATCGCTCTGAGCTCTCTTGTTAATTCTGCTCTTGTCTTCCTGAATCTCCTCACCAACCTGTAACATCCACTGTCTGTCCCGCTGTAATGGCCCTTTGTTGCCACATTGTTCATCTTCTCCTGGCTCCATGAGAACATACCCATCTTCTGCAAGAGGCACTGTTTGGTTATCGCAAGAAGTCATTTGTGGGATGGTCATGAGAGGATTAAGGCAGGCTTGTGCTGCCACATCTCCATTCAGTTCCCCAGAGAGTAGCTTCACCACCTTATGGAAATGCTCAAGGTTTTTCGACATTAGAATCTTCTTCAATGCGTCCTTTTGGAGTTACACATTTTCATCTTGAAACAGGCAAAAGTGTCTTTCAAATGGCTTCACTTGTGCTACAGTTATCTTCCAATATGCTTGCTCCTTCAGACTCCTACTCCTTCGGACTCCAAGTGCATAAGTCCGTCCTGGGCCTGAGGTTCTTGGGTGTAGAGTCTGACTATGGTGCTTGGTCACTTTTGAAGTTTGGGAGGCTGTTTTGGCACAGTTTCTTGAGACGCTAGAGGAACTCATGATATCGCTGTTGAAGATTCAAGACATATCTTTTGCAAGGTTGTGGGTGTTCCCTGTGAGGTCTCCTTTGCTGGCCTTTACCTAGTCAGAAGAGCCCTGTTTGGGTAGAAATACCAAACACATGTGCAGAATATGGAGTTCCTCCCCTGAGTCTTTGTTTGAGACATTATACTTTTTTGGTCTTTTGTTGCTAAGATGGAATGCTGGATTCTTGTCTTTTTCCAGGGTGCAGATGGCTGGTGCTGACTGTCACACCAATAGACTACAAAATTGTCCATGGAGAATGTGACACTGACTCGCTTCACAACTGACATGGTTAGAGACCCAGGTGGCTCCACCAGTTTGGGAGGGCTTGGCATCCTCTTGGTCCACCCATGAATACTCCAACCAAGTGTAGATCAGGCATGGTTTGGGGAGGAGTGGTTGCTATGTCCTCAAACCTTTGTGACATCACAGAAACTGACATCACTGAAACAGCAGTCACCTCTCATGATATTTGAGTCCTATGGCTTTAGGGAGGAAGCCTCACGAAGTACTAAAAAGATCGCTCTGATTCTGGACAAGAACTCAGGTCGTCTTATGTGTTAATTTCCCACTTGCGCTTTCTAGACAAAGAGAAAAGAAAATGACATTCGGTATACCATCGTTTAGGCCAACATTTCTCAAGAGACAGCAAGATTTTTCTATTTCCACTACAATTTCTAGAGATCTCAATAAACAGTGAGGCCCCTTGCCTATCATCAGCTCTCTATAAAGTGTGTCATCCTGTGGGTGACAGAGTCCTTGCTCACCGACTTACCTGTGAGTCAGTAATGACTAAGGGACAGAAAGTTCATTTTCAAGGCAAAATATTAGGGAATGATGTACTGTGATCTCTGTGTCCTCATCTCCTAGCGTTACGAAATATTAGTCATAAGAGATTAGAGCTCTCTCTACCTGGATTTACTTTAAACACCTTTTCAAAGGCTTCAAGGAGGGTGCATTCTGCATAATGGCTAACGATTAAGGAAGAGCCCTGGAGATCACTCCTTGTCATCATTAGTTAACTCTAACTGCTGTGGTAATGTGTATAACCATGTTGACCGAGTCTCTTTAATCAGAGGAAAAGGAATGGCCCATATTGATATCCTGCCAAGGTCCAATCGAGCAGAACTGTGGATTGAGCTGCAATGCCCTTGCAAAGTGTAGTGGATAAAGAAGGTGTGGTCCATATTGGCAACAGAGTATTCCTCAGCCATCAGGAAGGACGAACACCTGGTACTTGCATTGACATGAATGCCCAAAACTGGGCGATGCAAAAAAAAAAATTTTTTTTTCATCCTTCCAACTATCTGTTTATAGGAATAGGATAATTATTCCCGAATATGTGAACTTATTATTGATATATAAGGACTTAACTTTCTCATTTTTGTTGGCTTCTTACTTGGATTCTCTATGGTATTTTCTTGGAATTTTGCTTCCTTTAGTATGATTCCTCATTCTCCCCATCTTTTGTGTGTCTAATCTGTGTGTGTGTGTGTGTGTGTGTGTTGTCTGTGTGTGTTTCACATAACACTTCTAATGAAATTCCAAGAGATAGCCAGTCGGTTTTTATGGATACCAATTCAATGTGATATGCCTTGAAAACTCACATTCCATCAGTTTCAGCCACATTTCCTGCAAGGAATGTCCCATTTAGTCCTCTTTTATAAGCACAAATTCTCACTAACTTGACTTCAATCAAACAACAAATTTTGGGTGCCTTCTTAGAGTCGTATTGCTGTCACCTTTCCCCTTTCTTTTTCCAGGGTCCTTGACTACTATGAGAGAGTGAAATAATATTTATTTGTGTTGCTGAGACTAATAGATGTGATGTAGGCCAATGCTCTCCACAACATTGCCACCGGAGGCAAGTGTCAAGAATTCATTCTTGCTTATGTCTGGGTAAGAGTCTGTGGTGCTTTTTGAGGACAGTGAGATGGTAGTGATGTCTGGGAACTCCAGGCTTGTCTTCAGTTATAAACACAACTGGAAAATTACCACATAAGTGCAACATGGCGGAAATAGATGTGAAGCCTACAAAGCAATCTGCACAGAAAAAGAGAAGTCACAGAGAACTTGGGAGATGACTGGAGACATGGATTTGGGAGACATGGGCGATTGTTGCTTAAGAGAACAGTGAGACAATGCAAAGGACAAAGGTACAGGAGAGAGAAGAACACTCGGAATGCACAAGGAGCACGTTTCCCAAAGTCATTGGCTGTGACCAGCAGAGTGTATGAATGGCATGAGTTATTGCCAACAAAGGGTGTTGAGTCCGGAGTTTTCAGATCATCAGGCTTGGCAGACTCGAGAGAACACTGTGTTTTTTTCTTGGAGAGGACAGCAGCAAGCACCTAGGTGCAGACAGCCTGGAAACCATGATCAGAGACTATATCAGGGGACAGAGTGGGAAGAAGGTGGATTCTAGCAGTGGATCCATGGGAGGCTGTGTTTATGGAGATAAGTTCATGGGGGCACACAAAATTTTGGGCTCTCGCACCAGCAGCATCAAGACCGAGCTACTGGCCAAAGATAGGATGGTGAGGACTTTAGATGCGAAACCTGCAAACATGAAATCCCAACCGTGAAATACTGGGGGACTTCCTTGCTCAGTCCAAGTTGCTTTGTCCCGTAGTGGGCTAGAAGAAAGCCCTGTCCACAGGCTTTCTCCTGACCACAGCATTCTACAGGCCTTTGTTCTGTTGAGATGGTTGAAAGTCTCCTTTCACAGGCACGCCAGAGCCCAACAAGATGAACATCACCATGTTGACCAAGTCACTTTAATCAGAGGAAAAGGAATGGCCTATATTGATGGCCTGCAATGCCCACTCGAGCAGAATTGTGAATTAAGCTGCAATGCCCTTGCAAAGACTAGTGGATAAAGGTGTAGTCGATATTGGCAACAGCATATTCCTCAGCCATAAGGGAGGATGAACTCTGGTACTTGCATTGACATGAATGCCACAGGGCTGGGTGAAGCAAAATGAAATAGGTAAGCAGATAAAGGGAGATATCATATGTCTTTCCTCGTAAATGGCTCAGGAGGAATACCATGGCCTCTAGTAAAAGAAAGGAAAACTGAAGGGGAAGATGTCAGAGAATGAGACTAAACAGGAGTGACTCAGGATGCTGAGAACCAAGCTGAGGGTAACAGAAAAGAGACACATGCAGGGAATGATACAACTGGCTAATGGGTGTTGAGGAGTTGTGGCATATATTAGGGTGAGCACTAGGTTGTATAAGGAACTAAAGCATCCGTGAATACTCTGTCAAAAAACAAAGAGGCAACATACAGAATGGGAGAAGGTATTTACAAATGACAGTACAGACAAAAGGTTGATATTCAGGATCTATCAAGGACTCCTCAAACTCAACACACACGAAACAGACAATCATATCAAAAACTGGGCAGAAGATATAAACAGACACTTGTCCAATGAAGATATACAAATGACTATCAGACACGTGAAAAAATGTTCATCATCACTAGCCGTCATGGAGATTCAAATAAAAAGCACAATGATATATCACCTTACACCAGGTAGAATGGCCAAAATTAGCAAGACAGAAACAACATGTGTTGGGGGGGATGTGGTGAAAGGGAATCCCTTTTCCACAGTTGGTGGGAATATAAGTTGTTGCAGCTTCTTTGGAGAACCTTATGGAGATTCCTCAAGAAATTAAAAATAGAGCTTCCCTATGGCCCTGCAATTACACTACTGGGTATTTATCCCAAAGATACAGATGTAGTGAAAAGAAGGGCCATCTCTACCCCCAATGTTTATAGCAGCATTGGCCACGGTCGCCACACTGTGAAAATAAGAACCAAGATGCTCTTCAACAGACGAATGGATAAGAAAGATGTGGTCTATATACACTATGGAGTATTATGCCTCCATGAGAAAGGACGAATACCCAATTTTTTAGGAACATGGACAGGACTGGAAGGGATTATGCTGAGTGAAATATGTCAAGCAGAAATAGTCAATTATCATATGGTTTCACTTATTTGTGGAGCATAACAAATAGCATGGATGACATGGGGAGATAGAGAGGAGAAGAAAGTTGGGGGAAATTGGAAGGGGAGGTGAACCATGAGAGACTATGGACTCTATAAAACAATATGTGGGTTTTGAAGGGGCAGGGGGTGGGAGGTTGGAGGATCCAAGTGGTGGGTATTGGAGAGGGCAAGGATTGCATGGAGCACTGCGTCTGGGGAAAAAATAATGAATACTGTTACACTGAACAAAAATAAAAAATAAATTAAAGAAAAACGGACGATAGATGACAGGCTGACTTTCTCAACAGAACAAAAAATTAAAAGAAAAACAATCTGCCCCTTTCTAAACCAGATGAAGACAATGAGAAAAAAGAAAAGAATTATATTTTTACTATCTTCAATTACAAAAATGGCATGGAATTTGTTTCCTAAAATGTCGTTATCTTAATAAATTAGAGTATATTTATACTTGTAAATTAGAGTATATGTGCCTCCTCCATTTCTGGAATTGATGAGAAGAAATGACATTGCCTTCAATACATGTCTAGAATAGTGGCCCAGGAAAATGATTTGGACCTGCCTTATGTGTGTTGGCAGGTGTTTGATTACTGCTTCAAACCCTTTGTCACTACTAGAGAGCTGAGATTTTGTAGGTTTCCTGACCTTATCTTGGGAGTTGATAGGTTTCTTGGAATTTATTCTTTTCTCTCAGTACTTGGATGTGGCATGATTGTGCAACAGGTCTTTTAGGCTTTTTTTTTCCCTTTCTATATGTTTTCATGTGGTCTAATACATTCAGCTCTGTAGTTGTCTTCCTGATTTATCCAGGTAAGGGCTCCAGTTTCTTAATGTTTTCAAAAATGACGTGTGAGATCTCCTCATTTTTTTCCTATTTGCTTGTATTTATTTTATTTTGATAATCATAAATATTATTTAATTTTTTCTGTTAACTTTGAAATTTGTTTCTTCATTTATAGTTCCTTATGACGTCCCGATTGGTTGCATTTTTTCAGTGCTTTTGATTTTTGGAAACACACGCATTTAAACCTATATTGTTTCCCCATAAAATGTTTGGCATCATCCCGTAAGTTTCTTTATTTTCCATTTTTCTTGGCACTTTTGAATTTTCCTTTTTGATTTTCATTATTTGAATTATTGCTAGCTCACTAGTGTGTTCTGTTTTCCACATATTAGTTTCTGGCTGTGTTTCCCCTTTGTAAGAGATTTCTTTCCGTTTTCCTATCTTTGTGGTCATAAGTATACAAGATAGGATTTGAATTCACTACCATTAATTATGACTTGTTTTGGGCTCCAACAACAATCTGTGATAGACAATGTTAGGTCTCCCCTTGGGAAGAACTTATCTTATGGTCCTCAGAGACACAATATTACACATGTATCCCCAAAGCTCAGATGGTCTAGAAAGCCCAAGGTGATGTATGTTTTTCCTTACCACATTTTCATCTGGATGATCTGTCCTGTGCTGAAAGTGAATATCGTCATCCCCAAAAATATTGGATTGAGGTCCCCATCTCCCTTCCTTTCTGTTCATATGCTTCCAACATTTAGATACACCCATGTAGGTGGTGTATGTATTGGCAATTCTTCCAAGTTTCTGATGTCTTGATGCTCCATTAAGACAAAACACTTTCCAGTAATCCTTTGACTCTCAAAGGCATAAAGGCTCTCTATCTGCCATAGGATCAATCACTTTTGCTATTTTTCCTTGCCAATTGCATAAACTATGTATTCCAAATTCCTTCACATTCAAACTATGTGTATCTTTATAGTAGAAGGATATCTCCTATGGACAACAAAAGGTCGAGCTTGTTTAGTTTTTGTTGTTTTCTTGTGGACCGTTTGTGCCATTTTTAAAAAGTTTTATTTATTTATTTGACAGACAGAAATCACAAGTAGGCCGAGTAGCAGGCAGAGAGAGAATAAGGAAAGCTGTCCCCCTGCTGAGCAGCGAGCCCGATATGGTACTCTATCCCTGGACCCTGAAATCAGGTCCTGAAATGTAGGCAGCAGCTTAACCCACTGAGCCACACAGGCACATTCTGCCAATTTTCTTTTTTTATTTCATCCAATCAAAAATCTGCAGTGCCGATTGAATTTGGTCCTGAATACTTCAACTAATTATTGATAGGTAAGAAGGTAACTTTCTCATTTTGGTTGGTTTCTGACTTAAATTCTCTGTGCCTTTCCACTATACGGTATTTTCTTTGAGATTTGGTTTTTTAGTGCATTTCTTCAATTCCTCCCCAAATTTTGTGTGTTGTGTATGTGTGTGTCTGTGTGTGTGTGTGTTTGTGTGTGTTGTCTTTGATTGTTTTACATAACGTGTATAAATAAATTTCAAGAGATAGGGAGCAGTATTTTAAAAATAGCAATTCATTTTGAAAACTCACTTTTCAAAACTTTCAGCCACATTTCCTACAAGGAATATCACTTTTAGTCCTCTTTGATAAACATGTATTCTCAAAAATGTGTCTTCAAACAAACACCAAATAGTTTGTGCCTGGTTAGAGTCATATTCTTTGTCCCCTTTTTCCTTGCTTTTTCATACGTCTTTTGACTGTTATGAGACATTGAAATCGTCTCTTAATTATCTTTCTGAGACTGATAGATATGACGTAGCCCATGCTCTCCACAGCACTGCCATATGAGGTAAGTGGATGAATCCATTCTTGCTTATGCCTCGATAAGGATTTGCAGTGATTTGGAGGACAGTTAGATGGTAGTACTCTCTGGGAACCCCTGGCTTGTCTTCAGCCAAGAACACAACTGGAAGATTACCACATTAACTGCAACTTGATGGAAATTGACCTGAAGCCTACAAAGTAAACTCCAAGCAATAGAGAAAAAATGTCACAGAGACTATAGAAGTTTGGAGACATGGTTCAGGGGAGAAGTGGGCATTGGTTCATTAGAGGGCAGTTAGCTAATGCAAAAGACAAAGTCACAGGAGAGTGCAGCACACTGGGAATTCAGAAGGAACATGTTTCCAAATACCATTGTCTTTGACGAGCAAAGGGTCTGAATGGCACGACTTCTTGCCAACAAATGGACTTGAGGCCTGGAGATTTCTGATCTGCAGGCTTGCTAGACATCAAATCGAGAGAACACAGGGTTTCTCCTGTAGAGGACACCATCAAGCAACCAGGTACAGACAGCCTGGAAACCATGATCAGAGACAATACCAGGAGATGCAGTGGGAATATAGTGGGTTGTGGCACTTCATCCATGAGAGGCAGTGTTCGTGGAGATTACTCAATGGGGGCACAAGAAATTTTGTGATCTCGCACCAGCAGCATAAAGACTGAGCTACTGGCCAAAGACAAGATGGTGAGGACATTAGATGCCTAACCTGCCAACATGAAATCACAATCGTGGAACATTTGGTAGGCACACCAGAGCCTACCAAGATAAACCTCAGCATATTCACCCCAGACCCCCAAAACACCAAATGGCAGGCAAGGAGAACCTCTGCAGATGACTAGCCTCAAGGACAGGGGACACCACAACACAAAATCAGAGGACATGTGTGCCACAAACACACACACACACACACACACACACACACACACACCACACACCTGAGACTCCCACAAGTGCTAGCCCTTGGGCATTCCATGATTCCTTCTTTCTAAAGAAATTATCCTTAGGCTAGACAACAGATTGGGCTTTTCGAATACAGAGGAAGACAAGACCTAGATCCAATGCAAAGAGGAAGAATCAAATAATGCCAAGGAAAAACAACAAGAAATTATCAAGGCCAGGCATTCGGAGTGAAACCTACATAGAACATGCCTAATGAAAGATTGAAAGCAGCATCCAGGATACTTGATGTACATCAAAAAACACAGAAGATTTCAGGGAGACTAAAACCAAACATTTAAAACTGATAAGAATAAAAGAAAATAAAGAGTTCCTGATGAGAATATTGGTAGCAAACTGGATGCAAAGCCCGAGAAGCTGGCAGAAGTAGAGTGTCCATTTAGTGACCTGGAAAAACAAGATTATAAATTAAGGAAGGAAATCCAAAGAAAGAAGAAAGAATGATGGAACATGACAATGATCTTAGAGAAGTCATCGTCTCCAATTAATGGAAAGAAGTGCCTATTGTAGGAGAGTAGGAGTGAGAGAAACAAAGAGGGCTGAACATGGATTTGAGAAATCGGGCCTGAAAATGTCCCTTGTCTGGGAGCAGAAGCAGAGAGCCAGATTCAAAAACACAGAGGATTTCCATCACATTCCACAGAAGCAGAGCACCAAAAGACATAATGTCATTCCCCCTGCAAAAGCTAGAAATGGAGGATATCTCTTCACACAAATATGCTTGGGAGAGTAGTTTGTCCATATCCCAGTCACTGACTTCAAGAGGTCAAGCTTGACCAGTTCTCGAAATAGGGCAGATAGTTCAACCAACACCAGCCCAAGCCAAAATCCTTATCCCTTGTATTTCAGAACAATGACAGAGCAGTGGTTCTTGTATAGAACTAGGAGGTATTCAGAAGTCAAAGCTGTGTTCCAGGGTGTGTCCATCAGTTCAAAGGCGGACTTCAGTTCAACTCATGATCTCAGGGTCATGTCATCAACTCTGGTCTCAGGTTCCCAGCTCAGGGACAAGTCAGTTTCTTCCTCTCCAGCTCCAACCCCTGATTGTGATCTCTTTGTTTCTCTGTCCAATACGTGCATGTGCATCATTTGACAAAAAAAAAAAAAAAAAAAAAAAAGCAGTGCACAATAAAGGATGGGGGTCAGAGGATATTTTATTTAATTTGGACCTAGGTTCCTATAGAAGGCAGCCAGGTACAGAGAACCTCCCACCATCCTAAAATGCCATACCTTTGCTCTGAGATCCATTGTTCTTTGTCTTCCTGGATCTCTTCACCAACCTGAAGCATCCACTGTCTGTCACGCTGTACTGGCCCCTTTTGTCACATTGTTCATCCTCTCATGGTTCCATTAGAACATGTCCATTTTCTGCAAGAGTCACTGTTTGCTTATCGCATGAAACCATTTGGGGGATGGTCATGAGAGGGTGAATGCAGGATTGTGCTGCCACATCTCCATTCAGTTCTATATTGGGTAGCTGCACAACCCTATAAAGAGGGTTGCTCAAGGTTCTTAAACATTTGAATCCTCTTCAATGCATCTTTTTGGAGATTCAGTTGTCATCCTGATATGTGCATTAAAGTATTTCAGATGGCTTCATGTGGGCTATGGGTCTATTCCAACATGCTCCACGCTTGCTCCTGTGGACTCCAAGTACATGAGTCCATCCTGGACCTAAGGTTCTAAGGTGTAGAGTCTGCCTTTGTTGCATTGTCTCTTTTGAAGATTGGGAGGCCGTTCTTGCACAATTTCCAGAGACCCTAGAGGTACTCATGTCATCGCTGTTGAGGACCCCAGACATGTCTTTCATTGTTGTGGGTGTTACCTTTGAGCTTTCCTTGGGTGGCACTTTTCCTGGTCAGAAGCGCCCTAATTGGCTGGGAAGACCAACCCATGTGCAGGGCAGGATTTCTTATCCTGAGGCTCTGTTTGAGGCATGTTTATTTCTTGGTCTTTCGAGGGTAGGATGGAATGGTGGATTCTTAATTTTCTCTGGAGTCTAGAGGGCTAGTGCTAACAGTCACGACCAAAGACTATGAATTTGGCCACGGCGAAGGTGAAACTAACTCATGTCACATACTCTTGGTGAGAGACCCAGGCCGATCCAGCGGTTTGGGAGGGCTGGGAACCTCTTGGTCCACCCATGACTAATCCAGCCAAGTGTAGTTATCAGCCATGGGTTGATGAGGAGCGGTTGCTATGACCTCAAAACTATTTGCATCACAGAAGCTGGCTTCACGTAAGCAGAAGTCCCTCTCTCATGACCTTTGAGTCCCATGGCTTTAGGTAGGAAGCCCTGGGAAGGACAGAGAAAAAGCCCTCTAGCCTGATTAAGAACTCAGGTTGTCTTGTGTTTTAATGTCCCTCTTTTCCTTTCTAGACAAAGAGAAAAGAAAATGACCTTTGATATACCATCCCCTAGGCCAGCATTTATCCAAAGACGGCAAGGTTTTCCTATTTCCACTGCAACTTCCAGAGATCTCAAGAAACAGTGAGGACTTTTGGGTATCAAGAGTTCTATATGGGGTTTGACAGCCTTTGGGAGAGTCCTTTCTCAGCATCTTGTCCCTATGGGACAGTGATGATTAATGGATGGTAAGTTCCTTTACAAAGAAAAATGTTAGGGCTTGAATGTACTGTGCTGTCTGTGTCCTCAACACCTAGTGTTCTGAAACACAAGTCATAAGGGATTAGGGCTCTGTCTTCCTGGTTTTCCCTTAAACCCCGTTGCAAAGTCTTCTGGAGAGTTACTTTGTGCCTCAGAGCTAACTCTTAAGTAAGAGCCATAGACTGCACCCCTTGTCATTTTAGTTTACTCTACCTGCTGTGGTAATGGTTTATAGCTGTGTTGACCAAGTCTTTAAATCAGAAAAAAAGAATGGCCTGTATCGATGGTCTGCAATGTCCACTCTAGTAGAACTGTGGATTGAGCCACAGTACCCTTGCAAAGATTAGTGGATAAAGAAGGCATGGTCCATCTTGGCAACAGAGTATTCCTCAGGCGTCAGGGAGGATGACTCCCTTCTACTTGCACTGACATAAATGCCACAGGACGGGGTGATGCAAAGTGAAAAGGGAAGCAGGCAAAGGGAAATATCATATGTCTTACTTCGTATGTGCCCAGGAGGAATACCATGGCCCTTAGTAAAGAAAGGGGAAACTGAAGGAGAAGAAGTCAGAGAAGGAGACAAGCCATGACTGACTCAGGATTCTTAGAACCAAGCTGAGGGTATCAGAAAAGAGACACATGCAGTGAATGAAGGAACTGGTTCATGGGTGTTCAGGAGTTGTTGTAGCACTAGGTCGTATATGGAAATAACACATCCACGAATACTCTGTCAAAAACCGATGATGGAAGAGACACTGGCTTCCACAGCATAACAAAAAAAATTAAGAGAAAAACAATCTGGCCTTTTCAAAACAAGATCAAGACACAGAGAGAAAAGGAAAGAACTATATTTTTTATTATCTTTAATTATTAAAGTGCCTTAGAGTTTGTGTCCTATAATGTCATTATCTGAATTGGGTCCTTAAATTTCGAAATTATAGTATCCCTACCTCATCCATTTCTGGAATTGATGAGAAGAAACAACATTGCCTTCATTAAATGTGTAGAAGAGGTGACCAGGACACTGATGTGTTTCTGGCATTTTGTGTATTGGCATGAATTTGATTACTGCTTCAACCGCTTTATTCATTACTAGAGAGCACAAATTTTGTCGGTTTCCTGATCTAATCTTTGGGAATTGATATGTGTCTTGTAATTTATCCTTATATCTCAGTTCTTGGATTTGCTGGTATAATAGTGTAGAGGTTTATTTAGGTTATTTTTTTTTTCTCCATTCTATCAGTTGTCATGTCGTCTCATATTTTCAACTGTGTGCTTGTCTCCATGTTTTATGCAGGTAATGGCTCCTCCAGTTTATTAATGTTTTCAGTACTGACGTGTGAGTTCACCTGATTATTTCCTATGTGTTTGTTTGTATTTCTTTTATTTTGATGACAATATGTATTATTTCTTTTTTTTTTTAATTGGATAAGTGTGGAGTTTGTTTCTTCTTTTCCTAGTTCTTTATGGCATCCAGACTGTTTGCTTTTTTTCGGTGTTTTTAATTTTTGAAAATACATGCATTTAAACATATATTCCTCCTCGTAGTATGTTTTGGCATCACCCCATAAGCTTCTTGACTTTCCTTTTTTTGTTCATGGCACTTTCTGATTTTCCTTTTAATTTTCTTTCTTTGATTCATTACTATTTTGCGAGTGTGTTTGATTTCCAGCTATTAGTGTCTGGCTGTGTTTTGATTTGAAAATGATTTCTTTCCATTTTCATACCTTCGTGGTCATAAGTATACAAGATAAGATTTGAATTCTCTTCCATTAATTACGGCTTGATTTGGACACCAGTACACGATCTGTGATAGACAAAAATAAGTCTGCCCTTGGGAAGAACTTGTCTTATGATTTTCAGCGACATAATCTTATGCATGTTTCCCCAAAGCTCAGGTGTTCTAGAGAGCCCATGAGGACGTCTGTTATTTCTTACCACCTTTCCATCCGAATGATCTGTCCTGTGCTGAATGTGGGTACCGTAGCCCCAACAATATTAGATTGGGGTCCCCATCTCCCTACCTTCTGTTAATACGCTTCCAATATTTAGATACACCCATATTGGTGGTGTATATATTGACAATTTTTCCAAGTTTCTGATGTTTTGATGTTCCATCAAGACTAAACACCTTCTGGTAATCTTTTGTCTCTCAAAGGCAGAAAATCTCTCTATCTGCCATAGGCACAATAACATTGGCTTTCTTCTCCTTGCCAATTGCATAACCAATGTCTTCCAGATTTGTTCACTTTCAAGCGAAGTATATCTTTAGAGTTGAAGGAAATCTCCTATGGGCAACAGAAGGTCGAGCTTGTAAAGTTTTTGTGGTTTTCTTGTGGACCTTTTTTGCCCTTTATTTCCTTTTCTTAAAAATTTTCATCCAGTATAGCAATCTGTTTGTAGTGACAGAAGAATTTATTCCTGAATACCTAAACTAATCATTGATAGTTAAGAACTTAACTTTCTCATTTTGGTATGTTTCTGACTTGAATTCTCTGTGCCTATCCCCTTTATGATATTTTCTTCGTGTTTTTTGACCCTTATTGTGATTCCTCACATCATCTCCATTTTTTGTGTGTTTCATCTGTGTGTGTGTGTGTGTGTGAGTGTGTGTTTGTGTGTGTGTGTGTGTGTGTGTGTGTGTTTGATTAGGTTTCACATAACACTAATAATTAAATTTCGAGAGATAGGAAGTCAGGCTTTTATGGAGGACAGTTCAATTTGACATGCCTTAAGAACTCACATTCCTTCAGTTTCAGCCAAATTTCCTACAAAAGATGTCATCTCTTGTCCTCTTTGATAATCTCGTATTCTCACAAATCTGCCTTCAAACAAACACCAAATTTTGGGTGCCTGGTTAGAATCGTATTTATTTGTCCCTTTTTCCCTTACTTTTTCACATGTTTCTTGTTAAATGGAAGAGTGAAATCGTATGCTATTTGTCTTTCTGAGACTGATAGATGTGATGTAGCCCATTTCTCTGCACAACACTGTCATAGGAGGCAAGTGGCAAGAATTCATTCTTGCTTATGCCTCACTAAGAATCTGTGGTGCCTTTGGAAGACAGTGAGATGGTAGAAGTATCTGAGAACTCCAGGTTTGTCCTCAGCCATGAACACAACTGGAAGATTACGTCTTTGACTGCAACTTGGCAGAAATTGACCTAAAGCCTACAAAGTAAACTGCACAGTGAAAGAAAAAAGAAGTCACAGAGACTATAGGAGAAGATTGGAGACATTCCTTGGGGAAAAGTTGGTGGTTGGTGCTGCAGAGGGCAGGGAGCCAATGCAAAAGACCAAGGCACAGGAAAGCGGAGCACACTGGGAACCAACAAGGAACCAACCCATAGGCTGTGACCATCAGAGTGTCTGAATGGCATGAGTTCTTGTGAACAAATAGTTTTGAGGCCTGGAGATTTAAGATCAGTAGACTTGGCAGACATCAAATCGAGAGAACGCTGTGTTTCTCTTGCAGAGGACAACAGCAAGCAACCAGGTTCAGACAGCTTGAATATCATGATCAGAAACAATAGAAGGAGACACAGTGGGAATTTGGTGGTTTCTGGCAGTGCATCTGTGAGAGGCTGTGTTTGTGATGTTTTGATGGGAGCACAATAAATTTTGTGCTCTCGCACCAGCAGCATAAAGACTGAGCTACGGGCCAAAGACGGGATGGTGAGGACATTACTGCCTAACATGCGAACATGAAATCCCAACCATTAAACACAGGGTCGACTGCATTTCTCTGCGAAGTAGCTTAGTCCCAGGAGAACAGACTCTCCTATAGGGGACTAGAAGAAAGCCCTGCCCAAATGTTCTCTCCTGACCACAACCATTCTTCATGCTTTTGTTCTTTTGAGTTGGTTAAACATCTCCTTTCACAGGCACACCAGACGCCACAAGGCTAAACCAGAGCATATTCAGCGCAGAACCCAAATACACCAACAGCAGTCAAGGAGAGCCAGTGCAGATGACTTGCCTCAAGGATGGGGATAGCAACAACACAACAACAGAGGGAATGCATGCCACACACACACCCAAGACTCCCACAAGGGCCAGCTCTTGGACTCTCCATGATCTCTTCCTCCTAACGATATTACCCTCAGTGCAGAAAACAGAATGTGCATTCTAAATACAGAGAGGAATACAGAGACCTAGATACAAGGCAAAGATGGAATAACCAATTGATGCTGAGGAAAAAGAACAAGAAATGATCATGGATAGGCAATCGTAGTGAAACTCTACATATTACACGCCCAATGGAGGATTGAAAGCAGTGGCCAGGATACTCCCTGTATATATGAAAACATAGAAGATATCAGAGAATCTCGAACCACAGAGATAAAACTGATAAAAATAAAATAAAATAAGATTATAAATAAAATAAAAAGTTTTTTGATGAAAAGTGGGTAGCATACTAGATACAAAACCAGGAAGTTGGCAGAAGCAGATGATCAAATTAGTGACCCAGGGCAAAAAGACTCGAAAATAAGGAAGCAAATCCAAAGAGAGTAGGAAGAATGTTGGAACATGACAATGAGCTTAGGGAACTCATCGATTCCAAGGAATGGGTATTTTTGGAGAACGAGACGTAAAGAAAAAATAGGGATAAGCATTTATTTGCAAAATCAGAGCTGAAAGTCCCTCATCTGGGAGCAGTAACAGATATTTAGATTCAGAGGCACAGATGACTCCCATCATAGAAGCACAGCACCACAAGACATAGTGTCATTTCCCCTGAAAAAATCTATCAAAGGAGGAATTCTCTTTACCCAAATATGTGTGGGAGAGTAGTTTGTCTATAGCCAAATCACTGACTTCAAGAGGACAAGCTATAGCAGCTCTTGAAGCAGGACGGATAGAGCAACCAACACCAGCCCAAGCCAAAATCCATATTCCCTGCATTTCCAAACAACGACAGAGCAGTGGTTCTTGTCAAAGACTAGGAGGTATTAAGAAGACAAAGTTTGGGTCATGGGGTATGTCCATCAGTTCAGAAGTGGCCTTCAGCTCAACTCAGGATCCCAGGGTCATGACATTGACTCTGGTCTCAGGTTTCCTGCTCAGTGGCAAGTCTGCTTCTCCTGCCCCACATCCATCCCCTGATTGTGATCTCTCTGTATCTCTGCCAAATACGTGCATGTGCACCGTTTGACAAAAAACAGAAACAAAACCAGTGTACAGAATTCCCTGGTGCCAGAGGGTGTTTTATTTAACTTGGATCTAGGCCCCTGTGGTATACAGCTAAGTACAGAGCACCTCCCACCATCCCGCTATGCCAGACCTTTGATCGGAAGTCAATTGTTCATTATCCTCTTCTTTTTCTTCCTGTATCTCCTCACCAACCTGTAGCATCCACTGTCTGTTGCGCTGTAATGGCCCCTGGTTCAGATATTTTTATCCTCTCCTGGCTCCCTAAGAACATGCCCATCTTATGCAAGAGGCACTGTTTGGTTATTGCATGAAATCATTTTGGGGATGGTAATGTGATGTTTGAAGCAGGCTTGTGCTGTAATTTCTCCTTTCAGTTTCCCAGAGGATATCTGCAGAACCCTGAGGGAATGCTCACAGTTCTTCAACATTCGAATCTTCTTCCTTTCGTAATGTTGGAGATACAAGTTGTCATCCTTAAAAGGGCATGTATTCTTTCAGATGGTTTCACTTGTTCTATGGGTCTCTTTCAAAATGCTCCATGCTTGCTTCTGTGGACTCCAAGTTCATGAGTCTGTCCTGGACCTAATGTGTAGAGTGTAGAGTCTGCCTATGTTGTTTGGTCAGTTTTGAAGTTTGGGAGGCCGTTTTGGCATGATTTTCAAAGCTGCAAGAGGTACTAGTGTCTCGCTGTAGAAGACTCTAGACATGTAATTAGCATGGTTGTGGGTGTTACTTTAAGCTTTCCTTGGGTGACCCTTTTCCTGGTCAGAAGAGACCTGATTGGGTTGGAGGACCCGAGCCACGTGCAGAACGTGGATTTCCACTTCTGAGGCTTTGTTTGAGACCTTATTGTTTTTTGGTCTTTCGTGGCTAAGATGGAATGGTGGATTCTTGCCTTTCTCCGGAGTAAAGAGGGATGGTGCTGACAGTCACAACGAAAGACTATAATTTGGCCATGGAAAAGGTGACACTTACTCACTTTACACACTGCCATGGTGAGAGATCCAGGCGTCTCCGACACTTTTGAAGGTCTTGGGATCCTCTTGGCCCACCCATGACTATCCCAGCCAAGTGTAGTGTGTGTTGATGAGGCGTGGGTTGATAAGGAGTGGTTGCTTTGACCTTAAATCTTCCTGACATCAGAGAAGCTGGATTCACTGAAGCAGCAGTACCACTCTCAGGAACTTTCAGTCCTATGGCTTAAGGTAGGAAGCTCCAGGATGGACAGAAACAGGGCCCTCTGAGCCTGGTCAAGAACTCAGGTTGTCTTGTATGTTAATGTCCCACTTAGCCTTTATAGACAAAGGGAAAAGAAAATAACATTTGGTATACCATCCTTTAGGCCAACTTTTCTCTGGAGATGGCAAGGTTTTCATATTTCCACTGGAATTTCTAGAGATATCAAGAAGCAGTGAGGCTTCTTGCGTATCATCTGCTATCTGTGGGGTTTGTAATCCTGTGGGTGAGAGAGTTCCTCTCAACGTATTTTCCTTATGGGTCAGAGATGACTAAGGAATGGGAAGGAAAAATGTTAGGGCATGGATGTATTGTGCGTTTTGTGTCCTCATGTCCTAGTGTTTGAAACATGTGTCATGAGGAGTTAGGGCTCTGTATATCTGGCTTTACCTTAAACACCTTTGCAAAGGCTTCAAGAAGAGTAACATTCTGCATGAGAACCAACTCTTAAGGAGGATCCCTGGACAGGAACCCTTGTCAACTAGTTAACTCTACCTTCTGTGGTAATGGGAATAGCCATGTTAACCACATCTCTTTAATCAGAGGAAAAGAGACAGCCTATATCGATGGCCTGTGTGTTTCAATCAAGCAGAACTGTGGATTGAGCTTCAATGTCCTTGCAAAGACTAGTAGATAAAAAGAGCAGTGGTCCTATTGGCCACACAGTATTCCACAGCCATCAGGGACGATGAACCCCTGGTACTTGCATTGTCATGAATGCCACCGGACTGAGTGATGCAAAGTGAAAAGGGCAAGAGACAAATAAAAATATCATATGGCTTCTCTCGTATGTGCCCCAGGAGGAATACCATGACCCTTAGTAAAGGCAAGGAAAACTGAAAGGGAAGAAGTCAGAGAAGGAGTCAAACTGGGTGTGACTCAGGACTCTGAGAACAATGCTGAGGGTTACAGAAAATATAGAAATGCAGGGAATGAGGGAAGAGGATTATTGGTATTGAGGATTCGTGGCAGGTATTAGAATGAGCACTAGATCTTATATGGAGCCAAAGCATCCTTTAATACTCTGTCAAAAACGGATGATGGACGGGGCTAGATGGCGGGAAAGTAGGAGGAGGTGCCTTTTCAACCTGTACCCTAAAGCAATTGATTACCTACCAAAGAAATTCGATCACCCATGAAATCAGCCCTAGATTAGAATTATACACATCTAGATCTCTACAGGGGCAGAAGTCACCAGTGGGCAGGTAAAGTGGTATGAGAAGTGCTGACTGATATTGGAAGATGGTCGGGAGCCTCCAGAGGTGACCAGTTGGAAAGTAATACCCCAATCCGTGAGTGCCCTGCGTCTGGAGACCAGCATTAACATGGAGACTGGTTGAAAGCACTCCAAAAGAGCAAAGGATTGTGGGGAGGGGGGGTTGTGGGAATCGGGGCAGCTAGGAACAGGGGATTAAGTCCCCAGTCCCAGGGCACTGAGCCAGTGTGGGTGGAGAAACCAGGCCTTGTTCCCTGAGCCGCCAGCATGCCGAGATTGAGTGGGGTCTGGATCCTGTGAAGGAATGGGAGCCATGCCAGATGGCAGAATGCACGAGCCCTGCTACAGAGCTTGAGATGCGAACCCCTCAACCTCCCCTGAGAGATGTATTAAGGCCCAGCTAGCGCTCTTTGACCTGTGCCATTGTTTCAGAGCCTAAGATATACGCCACAATCTCTCCCCTATGAGAGGTTCACCAAGGCCCAGCCTGTGCCCTCTTTGCAGAGCCTGAGACGCGTGCACGACCCACAACCTCCTCTGAAAGAGGAGGCTTCCATCTATGTGTGCGCACCTGGTGCTCTTAGACCCAGAAAGAACAGGCACTCCAAGCCAAGGCCATCGGGAAAATCTCAGTGTGTGATCGATGCTTGGAACATCTCTGTCGGTCTGAACCTGCCCAGACAGCTGTCGCTGCCATGGTTTTGGGTACAAGCGAAAGATCCTGCACACCCAGGGACCACGACTTGGTACCAGCTTTGCCGGAGGCCAAGGGGAAATTTATATGGGCTCTGCAGCCACACTGAGGCTTCTCTCTGAGAGGGAGATCAGGGTGCAATTTGCTTTCATCCAAACTTACAAAAAACATCAAATGTGATCAATACAAAAGGAAAAATAATAGTGAAAAAACATAAAACCACCAGAGAACAAAATCCAGAAAAAAACGATTTCCTCAGAGCCCACTCCATTGAGGGGGACTGGAGGAATTAACTCAGGGAGCATCATTGACTGAAAACTCATGTGGCAGCCCCTCCCACAGAAACCAAACCAGTAAAGAAAAAAAAAAAAGTCTACAAAAGAATAACCACCACTATTTCATAGGACAACATTTATTTTTAATTTATTCCCACTATTCTGGCTCTTTTTTTTAAATATAGATAATTTTTTACCTAGTTACCATCACAGTGACCTGTCCAGTACATCAAATTCATTAATAATCTTATAACCTGAACTACATACACCTCTGTTTTCCTTTTGCATTTCTATTTTTTGAATTTCTTGTTTTTACTTTATTTTAGTTTAGTCTTGCTCATTCCTTTCTTATTTTTATTTTCTAATATTCATATAGAGTTAAATTTAAAAGTAATACCCTTTCCCCAATCAATATTATCCCTATAGCTAACCAATTTTTAATCCCCTTTATCTTAGGAAAGATGAATCCTTTAACAAAGATGTCAAGATACATCTAGGAAGAATCAGAACAACCTTCCTCACCCATACTGAGAATTTATAACCACTCTCCCATCTTTTCCTTCTGCCATTGTTTCTGTGTTTTTGTTTTTGTCTTCATAGTATATAAATCTTACACTTTGGGTTCTTTTCAAAGAGATTCTTCCTTTATTTGCATTTTTTTCTCTTATTATATACTTTTATCAGTCTTTTGTTTGTCTGTTTTTGTTTGTATACCTCATAAATCTTACCATGGGGACCATTTGGGCTGAACCTTCTCTTTCATCTTCCATTTCTTTCCTCTCTCTCCCTCTCTTCTTTTTTTCTTTTTCTTTTCTTTTTTCTCTCACTTGGGTGGGGAATCCTAATAGCTCATAAATGTTCCAGGGTGCACCTTGACTGCACCACGATCGATACATCTGTTCAGTCATCTCTCACCAAAATGACTAGGAAAAGGAAGGCCAAACAGAAGAAAAATACAGAAGATGGACTTTCTGCAACACAGCTAACAGCTATTAACATAGACAATATATCAGAAAGAGAATTCAGGAGAACAATTATCCAGGCAATACCTAGGTTGGAGAAATCCATGAATGACAAAATGGAATTTATAAGGAACGAGCTGAAAGCAACCAGACAGGATGTTCACAATGTTAGGGAGGTGCTAAATCCTAACAGGGATGAGGTTCACAATGCTACCACTGAGTTCCAATTTAATATAAATACTCTCAAGCTAGGATAACTGAGACAGAGATAGAATTAGTAATCCAGAGGACAAACAGATAGAGAGGAAGGATCAAGAGGATGCTTGGAACAAACAGCTTAGAAACCACGAAAAAAGAATCACGAAATAAATGATGCTATGAAACCTTCCAACGTCAGAGTTATTGGAATCCCTGAAAGGAGGAGAAAAAAAGAAGTCTAGAAGATATAGTGGAACAAGTTCTTCATTAAAATTTTCCCAGTCTCGAGAATGGAACTAGTATTCAGTTACTAGAGATCGATCAGTCTCCAACCAAGATTATAGATTCAAAAAAAAAAAAAAATCAAGGCACTTGATAGTCAAACTGAGGAATCATAATTGTAGGTATAATCTCTTGAAAGCCACTAGTACATAGAGGCTTCTTACTTACAGAGCAAGCCCATCAGAATAAAATCAGACCTGTTCACAGAGACCTGTAAAGCCAGAAAGATCTGGTAAGATATATTCAGGGCACTTAATGAGAAGAACATTCAGTCAACAATAATTTATCCAGCAAGAATGGCATTCAAAATTGGCGGAGAGATAAAGAGTTTCCATGACTGGCAAGGCATAAAAGACTGTTCCACCACCAAGGCAGCACTGCATAAAATATTAAGGGGGATTATATAAGAGGAAAAATCCTAAGAAGAGCATTGAAGAGAAATATAGAGACAATCTACAGAAAGAAAGCCCTTAAAGATCATACGATGTCAATAAAAACGTATCTATCAATAATCACCCTCAATGTGAATGGTCTAAATTCACCTATAAAATAGCACAGGTTGCAGATTGGATAAAACGACAGAGCCCATCCATATGTTGTCTACAAGAGACCCATTTTAAACCTAAAGATACACCCAGACTGAAAGTGAAGGGATGGAGAAGAATCATTCATGTCAATGGGCCTCAAAAGAAGGCCGTGGTAGCAATTCTCATATTACCTAAATTAGATTTTAAATTAAAGACTGTAGTCAGAGATACTGCAACATTTTTAAAGGGACTATCCACCAAGATGTTCTAACAATTGTAAATATGTATGCCTTCAATATGGGAGCAGCCAATTACATAAGAAAACTGTTAATCAAGATAAAGAGGCATACTGATATGGATATATTAATAGTAGGAGATCTTAACACGCGTCTCTCAGAAATAGATCATCCAAGCAGAAAATCAAAAAGGAAACAAGAGCAGTGAATGACACATTGGACTAGATGGTCCTCATAGATATCTACAGAACATCCCACCCTAACAACAGAATACTCATTCTTCTCAAATGCACATGGAACCTCCTCCAGAATAACCACATACTGGGTCACAAATCAGGACTAAACTGATATCAAAATAGTGATATTTTCCCCTGCATATTCTCAGATCACAAAGCTTTGAAACTGGATCTCAATCTCAAGGAAAAATCACAAGGTACTCAACCATCTGAATGCTAAAGAATGCTTAAGAATGCTTGGATCAACAAGGAGATCAAAGTAGAAGTGAAACAATTTATGGAAACCAATGAGAATGAAGACACTTCATTACAAAACCTATGGGATACAGCAAAGGCAGTCCTAAGGGGGAAATACACAGCCACCCAAGCCTTCCTCAAAAAATATTGTAAAATACAGAATACAGCAGCTGTCTCGACACCTTAAAGAACTGTATAATCAACAACAAACCAAACCAACTCCACACAGAAGAAGGGAAATAATCAAGATTAAATCTGAGATCCATGAGGTAGAAATCAGAGATACAGGAGAATGTATAAATGAAACTACAAGATGTTTTTTTGAAAGAACCAAAAAGATCGATAACCATTGGCCACACTAATTGAAAAGAAAAGAGAGAAAGCCCAAATTAATAAAATTATGAATGAAAAGGGAGAGATCACACCGAACACCAAGGCAGTAGAATCAACCATCAAAAGTTATTATCAACAGTTACATGCCAATAAGCTAAGCAACCTAGATGAAATGGATTCATTCCTGGGAAACTATTAACTCCCAAAATAGAACCAGGAAGAATTTGACAACTTGATTAGACAGATATGTAGTAATAAGATTATAGCAGTGTTCAAAAACCTACTAAAAAACAAAAGCACAGGTCCTGAAGGATTCCTTGGGAATACTTGCAAACTTTCAAAGAAGAAATAACACCTATTCTCCTGAAGAAGTTTCAAAAAATTGATCTATTGAGAGTATCATATGGTTCTTGTTCTTTCTTTTATTGATGTGTTGTATCACATTGACTGATTTGCGGATGTTGAACCAACCTTGCAGCCCTGGAATAAATCCCACTTGGTCGTGGTGAATAATCTTTTTAATGTACTGTTGAATTCTATTGGCTAATATTTTGTTGAGTATTTTCGCATCTGTGTTCATCAAGGATATCAGACTATAGCTCTCTTTTTTGGTGGGATCCTTGTCTGGTTTTGGGATCAAGGTGATGCTGGACTCATAAAGTGAGTTTGGAAGTTTTCCTTCCATTTCTATTTTTTGGAACAGTTTCAGGAGAATAGAAATTAGTTCTTCTTTAAATGTTTGGTAGAATTCCCCCAGGAAGTCGTCTGGCCCTGGGCTTTTGTTTGTTTGGAGATTTTTAATGACTGTTTCAATCTCCTTACAGGTTATGGGTCTGTTCAGGCTTTCTATTTCTTCCTGGTTCAGTTGTGGTAGTTTATATGTTTCTAGGAATGCATCCATTTCTTCCAGATTGTCAAATTTATTGCCGTAGAGTTGCTCATAGTATGTTCTTATAATTGTTTGTATTTCTTTGGTGTTAGTTGTGATCTCTCCTCTTTCATTCATGATTTTATTTATTTGGGTCCTTTCTCTTTTTTTTTTTTTTTTGATAAGTCGGGCCAGGGGTTTATCAATTTTATTAATTCTTTCAAAGAACCAGCTCCTAGTTTTGTTGATTTGTTCTATTGTTTTTTTGGTTTCTATTTCATTGATTTCTGCTCTGATCTTTATGATTTCTCTTCTCCTGCTGGGCTTAGGGTTTCTTTCTTGTTCTTTCTCCAGCTCCTTTAGGTGTAGGGTTAGGTTGTGTACCTGAGACCTTTCTTGTTTCTTGAGAAAGGCTTGTACCGCTATATATTTTCCTCTCAGGACTGCCTTTGTTGTGTCCCACAGATTTTGAACCGTTGTATTTTCATTATCATTTGTTTCCATGATTTTTTTCAATTCTTCTTTAATTTCCCGGTTGACCTATTCATTCTTTAGAAGGATGCTGTTTAGTCTCCATGTATTTGGGTTCTTTCCAAACTTCCTTTTGTGGTTGAGTTCTAGCTTTAGAGCATTGTGGTCTGAAAATATCAGGGAATGATCCCAATCTTTTGATACCGGTTGAGTCCTGATTTAGGACCGAGGATGTGATCTATTCTGGCGAATGTTCCATGTGCACTAGAGAAGAATGTGTATTTTGTTGCTTTGGGATGAAATATTCTGAATATATCTGTGATGTCCATCTGGTCCAGTGTGTCGTTTAAGGCCTTTATTTCCTTGCTGATCTTTTGCTTGGATGACCTGTTTATTTCAGTGAGGGGAGTGTTAAAGTCCCCTACTATTATTGTATTATTGTTGATGTGTTTCTTTGATTTTGTTATTAATTGGTTTATATAGTTGGCTGCTCCCACGTTGGGGGCATAGATATTTAAAATTGTTAAATCTTCTTGTTGGACAGTCCCTTTGAGTATGATATAGTGTCCTTACTCATCTCTTATTATAGTCTTTGGCTTAGAATCTAATTGATCTGATATAAGGATTGCCACTCCTGCTTTCTTCTGATGTCCATTAGCATGGTAAATCCTTTTCCACCCCCTCACTTTAAATCTGGAGGTGTCTTCGGGTTTCAAATGTGTTTCTTGGAGGCAACATAAAGATGGGTTTTGTTTTTTTATCCATTCTGATACCCTGTGTCTTTTGACAGGGGCATTTAGCCCATTCACATTAAGGGTAACTATTGAGAGATATGAATTTAGTGCCATTGTATTGCCTGTAAGGTGATTTTTACTGTATATGGTCTCTGTTCCTTTCTGATATACCACTTGTAGGCTCTCTCTTTGCTTAGAGGACCCCTTTCAATATTTCCTGTAGAGCTGGTTTGGTATTTGCAAATTCTTTCAGTTGTTGTTTGTCCTGGAAGCTTTTAATCTCTCCTTCTATTTTCAATGATAGCCTAGCTGGATATAGTATTCTGGGCTGCATGTTTTTTCTCGTTTAGTGCTCTGAAAATATCATGCCAGCTCTTTCTGGCCTGCCAGGTCTCTGTGGATAAGTCAGCTGCCAATCTAATATTTTTACCATTGTATGTTACAGACTTCTTTTCCCGGGCTGCTTTCAGGATTTTCTCTTTGTCACTGAGACTTGTAAATTTTACTATTAGGTGACGGGGTGTGCGCCTATTCTTATTGATTTTGAGGGGCGTTCTCTGAACCTCCTGAATTTTGATGCTCGTTCCCTTTGCCATATTGGGGAAATTCTCCCCAATAATTCTCTCCAGTATTCCTTCTGCTCCCCTCTCTCTTTCTTCTTCTTCTGGAATCCCAATTATTCTAATGTTGTTTCGTCTTATGGTGTCACTTATCTCTCGAATTCTCCCCTCGTGGTCCAGTAGCTGTTTGTCCCTCTTTTGCTCAGCTTCTTTATTCTCTGTCATTTGGTCTTCTATATCACTAATTCTTTCTTCTGCCTCATTTATCCTAGCAGTGAGAGCCTCCATTTTTGATTGAACCTCATTAATAGCTTTTTTTATTTCAACTTGGTTAGATTTTAGTTCTTTTATTTCTCCAGAAAGGGCTTTTATATCTCTCAAGAGGGTTTCTCTAATATCTTCCATGCCTTTTTCGAGCCAGGCTAGAACCTTGAGAATTGTCATTCTGAACTCTAGATCTGACTTATTACCGATGTCTGTATTGATTAGGTCCCTAGCTTTCAGTACTGCCTCTTGTTCTTTTTTTGTTTTGAATTTTTACGTCTTGTCATTTTGTCCAGATAAGAGTAAATGAAAGGGCAAGTAAAATACTAAAAGGGTGGCAACAACCCCAGGTAAATATGCTTTAACCAAATTAGAAGAGATCCAAAATCGTGAGTGGGGAGAAAGGGGATAAAAAGAGGTTCAAAAAGGAAGAAAGAAAAAAAAGAAAAAAGAAAAAAAAAGAAAAGAAAATAATTTTTTAAAAAAGAAAACACCTAAGAAAAATGTAAATATGAAAAAATATATATATTAGATAAACTAGTAAAAAATCATTAAAAAAAGAAAAAGGTAACAGTTAAAAAAAATTTTTTTTACCCGAAGGCAAGAAGAAAAAGAAAAATGAAAAAGAAAAAATTAAATTAACTGCAAGACTAAAAAAAATCACAGGAAAAAAGCCATTAGTTCCGTGCTTGGCTTTCTCCTCCTCTGGAATTCTGCTGCTCTCCTTGATATTGAAACCGCACTCCTTGGTAGGTGTACTTGGTCTAGGCTGGATTTCTTGTTGATCTTCTGGGGGAGGGGCCTCTTGTAGTGATTCTCAAGTGTCTTTGCCCAAGGAGGAATAGCAAGGCTTTTACCCAGGGCCGGGGTGAGTAATCCCCTTGGGTTTGCTTTCAGGAGCTTTTGTTCCCTGAGCGCTTTCCGTAGAGTTCCGGAGGACGGGAATACAAATGGTGGCCTCCTGGTCTCCTTCCTGGAGGGGCCGAGAGCCCAGGGCCCCACTCCTCAGTGCGCCCTCAGAGAACATCACCCAGTTATTCCCGTCTGCCTGACCTCTGGCCTCACTCCGAGCTCACCTAGCCTGCGACCAGTTCAAGGTAACACCAAACTGTGAGCTTACTGTGGCTCTGTCTCTGTAGTTGGCTTTCCCATTCCAATACCCACAAGCTCTGTGACACTCAGACACCCCTGATCCTTCTGTGACCCTGTGGGACCTGAGGCCACGCTGACCCCACGTAGGCTTTGCCCTGGTTTAACCTCTGGAGCGATGTCCCTCAGCGGAACAGACTTTTTAAAAGTCCTGATTTTGTGCTCAGTTGCTCTGCTGCTTGCCGGGAGCCGGCCCCTCCCCCTAGGGGTCTATCTTCCTGTCGCTTTGGATTCACTTCTCCCCCGGTCCTACCTTTCAGAAAGTGGTTGTTTTTCTGTTTCCAGAATTGCTGTTCTTCTCTTCGATCTGCCCATGGATTTTCAGGTGTTTGCAATCTTTAGATAATCTATCTAGCTGATCTCCGGCTAGCTGAAGCAGTCTCAGCTTGCTACTTCTTCGCCATCTTCAAGAAACCAGGAACATTTAATTTTATATTATTTTACTTTTATCAGCTTTATCTCATGGTTCAGAACTCTATGATTATCTGTGTTTCTGATGTTCAAGGAATATCCTGGATGCTGCCTTTTATCCTCCATTGGGGGTGTTTTATGTAAAAGTTTCACTACGATTTCCGGGCCATGATCAATTGCTATTTTTTTTTTCTCAGCATCAATTGATTCTTCCATCTTTGCATTGGATCTAGGTCTCTATCTTCTTCTCAGTATTCTAAAACCCCATTCTGTTTTATAGCCTGGGAGGAAGTTCTATAGGAAGAAGAGGTCATGGAGTGCTCAAGGACTGGCCCATGAGAGATTCTCAGTTGTGTGTGTGTGTGTGTGTGTGTGTGTGTGTGTGTGTGTGTGTGTGTGTTATGAATGCCCTCTGCTTTTGTGTTGTGAATTTCCCCTGTCTTTGAGACCAGTCATCAGCAGAAGATCTCCTTGCATGCCGTTTGGTGTGCTTGGGTTCTGGGCTGAATATGCTGATGTTTAACATGCTGGGTTCTCGTGTGCCTGTGAAAGATGCGTTCAAACAACTCAACAGTTTGAAGGCCTGTAGAATGTTGTGTTTAGGAGAGAGCATGTGGGCAGGGCTTTCTTCTAGTCCCCAATGGGTGAGTCTGCTCTCCTTGAACTAAGCAGCTTGGACAGAGGAAGAAAGTCCACCAAGTGTTCAACGGTTGGGATTTTGGTATTTGCAGGTTAGGAAGCTAATGTCCTCACCATCCTGTCTTTGGTCAGTACCTCGGTCATGATGCTGCTGGTGCGAGAGCCCCAAATTTATTATGCCCCCATCGAGTCATCTCCACGAACATTGCTTCTCATGGATGCACTGCCAGAACTCACCATCTTCCCACTCTGTCCTGGGATGGACTATGATCATGGTTTCTAGGCTGTCTGCACCTGGTTGCTTGTTGGTGTCCTCTGCAGGAGAAACACAGTATTCTCTCAAATTGACGTCTGCTCAACCTGCTGATTTGAAATCTCCAGGCCTCATGACCTTTTGTTGGCAAGAACTCGGGCCATTCAGACCCTCTGCTGTTCACAGCCAATGGCTTTGGGAAACAGGCTTCTTGTGTATTCCCAGTGTGCTCCTTTCTCCTGTGCCTTTGTCTTTTGCATTGGTTTACTGGCCTCTGACACACCGTTGCACACATCTCTCCTGAGTCATGTCTTCAATCTTCTCCCATAGTCTCTGCGACTTCTTTTCTCTTTTGCTGTGGAGTTAATTTGTAGGTTCAGGTCAATTTCTGCCGAGTTCCAGTTGATGTATTTATCTTCCTGTTGTGTTCATGGCTGAAGACAAGCCTGGAGTTCTCAGACACTTCTACTGTCTGTCTCACTGTCCTCCCAAGACACCAAAAGTTCTTACTGAGGAATAAGGAAAATGAATTCTTGCCACTTGCCTCATGTTGTGGAGAACATTGGGCTAGGTAATATTTATCATTCAGAAAGACAAATAACATACAGTTTCACTTTCTCGTTGTAGTCAAGAGATACGGGAAAAAGCAAGGGAAAAAGGGACAAAACTCACGGTCCTAAACAGGCACACAAAATTTGGTGTTTGTTAGAAGACAGGTTTGTGAGAATACGTGTTTATCAAAGAGGACAAAAGGCGATATTCTTTGTAGGAAATGTGGTTGAAAGTGATGGAATGTAAAGTTCAAATCATGTCAAATTGAATTGCTATCTATAAAAGAACAACTTCCTATCTCTTGAAATTTAATTATAAGTCTAAGTGAACACACACAGTAAATATCAATTTTCAGTTCAAGTATTCTGGATAAATTCTCCCATCAGTACAAACAGGTACTGGACTAAAAAAATTAAAAAAAAAAAAGGCAAAAACGGTCCACAAGAAAACAATAAAAACTTAACCACCTTGACCTTATGTCATGAATAGAGATTTCCTCCAACTATAAAGATACATATAGCTTGAAAGTGAAGGAATTGGGAAGACATAGTTTGTGCAATTCGCAAGGAGAAGAGAGCGATAGAGATGGTGCTTATCCAGATAGAGAGATTTTATGCTTTCCAGAGACAAAAGATTACCGGAAGGAGTTTTGTCTTGATGGAACATCAAAACATCAGAAACTTGGAAGGATTGCCAACATATACATCACCAACATGGGTGTATCTAAATGTTGGAAGCATTTACAGAAAGGAAAGGAGGTGGGGACCTCAATCCAGTATTGTTGGGGACTACGATATCCACTTTCAGCACAGGAAAGATCATCCAGATGGAAAGGTGGTAAGGAATAACAGAAGTCATTATGTGCTGTCTAGATCACATGAACTTTGGGGATCCATGCATAAGATTGTGTCTCTGAGAACCATAAGATAAGTTCTTCCTAAGGACAGAGCAAACTTTGTCTATCACAGATCATGTGCTGGAGTCCAAATCAAGTCATAATTAATGGGAGAGAATTCACATTATATCTTGTATACTTATGACCACAAAGTATGAAAATGGAAAGAAGTCACTTATAAAAGTGTGAGGAGATGGGAGTTGGGGTATCAGATGGTGGGTATTATAGAGGGCATGGATTACATGGAGCACTGGGTGTGGTGAAAAAATAATGAATACTGTTGTGCTGAAAATAAATAAAAAAATAATAATTCAAAATTAAAAAAAAAAAAAAAACAAGAGAAGAAAAGAAAGAAAGAAAATTTGGTAAAGCCCCCAGGGAATCCGTCAGTTCCTGGCTCTTGTTTTTGGGAGGCTTTTCATCAC